>NC_091133.1:77061746-77385288 GCF_040183065.1 Periplaneta americana | reverse complement strand
TAGTACTACTAATTACTCAATTACTGCTACTATTGCTAATATTAATTACTCTACTACTGCCACTACTGTTGCTACTACCAATGCTACTGTCATTTTGCCGAATATACTGCTTTATATAGTCCCGACGCTGTTATTTCCGGCGTGACTCCGCCTCTTTGCTTACGTCTTAGAAAGTGAAGGCTCTATAAAGTCTAGGTAGGTAGTATCATTCGCCATTTTTGTTCTTACGTTGCCGAGCTACCATGCGAGGAATCTATTTGCAACACCGTTAAACATTATCATGTCGTAACTCCTATGATAATAAATCAAACGCAATGTAATTCAGCAAATAATTGAGCGGCAAATAACGTCTTCATGTGCTTTCTGCGAACGCCAACTAAAGAGCTAAAATGGCGGGCGATTATATGAAGTATTTATCGAGCCTTAAGAAATGAATCAGCGAATCACAAGGCGCACACGTTTAAATGTAGCTGACCTCCAACGCGATTGGCTGCCGGAAATTAGAGCGACGGGACTATAGTTGCTAGTATTGCTGCAGTTATCGCATGTGTTTGGAACCGCCTGGTCTATGCGTCGTGGTACTTCGCATGTTTGCTTGGAGCTGTTATTGTGTTGCGGTGGGCCTGGAGGCGAACCGCTGACGGCTGGAATCACGCCCGTCGCTGTCACCCTGTCAGCGGTTACAGGAAGTTGCCTGCATTCCTTTGCAGTCCTGTCCATCGATAAATAACTCAAAGTAAACAGCAAAGTGAACACACAAACATTTTCATGGCGACATACATAAAAAGAAGAATTGTTATTTATTAATTACTTCTCTTTTTGTACTTATGAAGGAATTTAACACACAATAATTATTAATTCATTCTGATAAAATTATTTAAAGTTCTTTAGTAATCAGAATGACAAATTATACGACTGTGATAAGGCAGCTCGTAAACTCTTAGTATGCTTGGCATGATATGATAATGGTAGCCATAGGCCTACTCATTATCATCTTCATTATTCAACATCATGTAACGGTTACTTCGGAACCAATGGTTCCCTGTTAATCATGTAGTTGCTTATTTAACACGGCTGTGTCGAACACTACATTATTTAGCGTCCATGGAATTGGTGATAGCGAGATGGTGTTTGGCCAAATGAGGCCGAAAATTAGCTGTAGCCATACCGGTTGTAGCGAGATTGAACATCTGAAACGGTGTGATTCCGAGTATCTGGTAGTAAGTTGCAGTGGATTGGAGCTGAGCTCCGAATCGTTTCGTTGCAGAAAGGGGACATTGTCTTTATCAGTCAGTCGAGTTAATGTGTTTAAAGAGGAATTTATTCTTCACAGGTTGAGCATAAGATCTGAGGAATTATAATTGAATTGAAAGAGGAGATTTGGGAGGACAAATTTAAAAGGTACGCAAAACGCGTCCTTGCAAGGGGTTCGGGGCTGCAAGAAACTTAATATGTGAGCTCCAAGCCTGTTGGCCACTAGTCTCACTCCGGATTACGCTGCTCCACTGAAGGAGCTCTAGAAAATTTTGAAGGGGAAAATCGAAAATGGAGTAACTCTTAGGTACCACATACGCGAGGGGGACGGAAATGTGATCAAAGTGATCACGGGACGGGACGAGGAGGAAAGGGCTGGTGTAAATCTGCACATTGAAATGAACTGTGTCATTTCGCAGTGCAGGAGGAGTCGAGAAGACTCTGTCGTCTGTTGTTCGATGACGAGGCAGGTGAAGACCGCTAGGAGAGGCGCCGTGAATTCTGAATCTGCAAATTGAAAGGTTCCCTGTCCTTTCGCATTGCGACTACATAAGTGACCTTGCATATGTATTTCATAATTTTAGACTCTGAACTAGGGCATTACGTCCTTTGTTAGAAAAAGGGGGAATTTATGGGGAACGGCATATTGGTCCGTGGCCCATTTCTCTTATGGCTCATCCCGACATTTATCTTAACGCCTTAGGAAAACCACGGAAATACCTTAGGCAGGATGAGTTGTCTCAATATAAGAGACTAGCCAATTTGGCTTTTAGGTAGGAGGTCGATTGATTTATGAATTTATGATAGATGTAATTATTAATTAATTTAGAGTAATTAAAGGGGTCATGGGGATATGAATGCAGGTCCATGGCCCATTTCTTTTAGAGCTCATCCCGACATTTGTCTTAGCGCCTTAGGAAAACCACGGAAATACCTTAGGCAGGAACGGCACAATTCTGAGGAATTCAAGAGTCTCTGGTTTATATAATGGTTCAGGTGGAGCAGTGACGAAATATTCATTCAGGCTATTGAGTGGCAAGTTGATGTTATTTACCAGAGACAGATTATCTGTTGCTGATATCTGAAGAAAAGTGAAAATAATTGAACAAATGCATTTTTATTATTTTTATTGATAAATTTTCTTTGAGATAAAGCTGAATGCTGAAAATACAGGAATTTATAAACAGAATTTCTTGAGTAATTGATTTATTAAGGTCAGTATAACCATGCAACAAGAACATTATAAAACAATTGAGATACTTAATGACTGATTAATGAAGATAACGTTTCAAATGACGTCGTTACTTATAAATCAGGAAACTTGTCGTTTTGAATGTTTTAAGATAAATGCAGTCCATTAGTAGGACTAAATGTGAAAGACTGAACTTCATAGGTTTACCATAAACACCGACCAGAGGTAACAAAGTTTTAATTATGTTCTTTGTATTGAACACTGAACATTGAATGCTAAAATTTGTAGCGTTTTTTCTCTGTGACAAAAGTTTTTAATTGTGATGAATGAAGGACAGAAATTAATCAGTAATGTATTCTCCTTCATTACCTATGTGTGTCTGCTAATGCCGCGTCTGAGGAAATCTGCCAGTTTGGAGTTAAAGAAGTCGTCAAGTCAAGCTTGTGAAGCATCTTCGCTATCGAAGGAGTTTACTTGAAGATCGTTGAATAGAGATCGGAAAAGGTGTGAGAGCGCAAGATCGTGAGAATATGGAGTATGTGGAATCACATCCCAATCAAGCTCCTGGATAGTTGCTCTCGTCGTCATGTTAGCGGAGTGCGGGTGTGCATTGTCGTGTTGCAACAGCACTTGGTGCAGTCTTCCCAGTCGTTTTTCTTCAATTTCAGCAGGAAGGCACATGAGTTGTTGGCAATAAATGCCAGTAGTTATGGTTAAATTTGTGGGAAGTAATTCGCAGCACACGACGCCTTCTTTATTCCACTAGACGCATAACTATCTTCTTCTATCCTTTTTTTCCTCTATTTATTGTTTCATTTCTTTTAACTTTTCTCTCTATTTTCCATTCGTTCCATTATGTATATTCTTTCTTCTTCATTCCTCACTTACTCCCACCAAACCTCATTTTTTATTTTCTTTCTTTCTTTCTTTCTTTCTTTCTTTCTTTCTTTCTTTCTTTCTTTCTTTCTTTCTTTCTTTCAACGCATTTATTATATCGTCGTTGTTCCTGCAATAACTCCTATGTGACATATTTATCGATTTTCAGATATTTGTTTTATTAAATAACTTAAATAGTGATACAGCAAATAATAAAATCTCTTATATGTAATTATATTTCTTAGTTTAGAAAATGTAAGAATTCACAGTCTCCTATGTACGGTTGCCATAGGATGAATAAATGTGTTTTTTCTTCCTACTGAAAAAAATGTATATGCACATAGGAGTTATTGCAAGAACAACGACGATATAATCTTTTAGTTTCTTTTATCCTTTCACGTTTCTCTTTCCTTACTTATAACTTCTTTCGTCTTTCTACATTCTTCCTTGGTTCTCCGCATTTTTTCCGATCATTTCTCTTTATATCTTCTCCATTTGTTTTGTTATTCTCCATTTTATCTCTCAATTTATTTTTTATCTCTTTCCCCCTTTCTTGTTTTCTTTTCGTCGTCTTATTTTATATTAATTTATTTCATCATCTTTCTTCTCTTACATTTCGACAAAATGTGAGGGAAATGCATATGATAATGCCAGCAAAATGAGTCCAGAGTTCAGTGTCGAAATTTACTTAGCATTTTGCTCTTAATGGTTTGAGAGAAAACCTCGGAAAACCCCCAACTAGGTAACTTGTTCAAATTAGGATTTTAACCAAGGCCGCTTATTTTACGGTCAGATATGCTAACCGTTACTCCACAGTGATGAACTATCAGACATCTGCAGATCTTCAGTCGTTACACATGGTTCGCTAGTAGTTAACGTTAAAAGAATGTTCAGTAACTTTCTTTCAATGATATTCTATATGAGATAACCTATAAACTTTCTTACAAATGGCTTTTAAGGAACCCGCAGATTCATTGCCGTTCTCATATAAGCCCGCCATCGGTCCCTATCTTGTGCAAGATTAATCCACTCTATCATCATATCCCACCTCCCTTGAATACATTTTAATATTATCCTCCCATCTACGTCTCGGCCTCCGCAAAGGTCTTTTTCCCTCCGGTCTCCCAACTAACACTCTATATGCATTTCTGGATTCTCCCATACGTGCTACATTCCCTGACCATCTCAAACGTCCGGATGATAAACGGTAAAATCAATCCCATTATAGGTCAAACCGGTCCAGAAGGTGTCGTGAGGTTGTCTCACGCCTTTACAGATAGTAGGTAGCTATTATTGGTAGTGTGGATATCAATCCTACGTGTCATCCTCCTTTACTTCCAAAGGAAATGACCCTGGAACTCATTTATATTAGAGACAGAAGTAGCGTCATAGTGAGGTCGGAAGGATTAGATGAATTATTGATAAAATCAATGACACACTGGGAACCGAACTCGTGACCTTCCGGTTTTGCAGCAATACGCCTTAACCACGGAGTTACCTCTCCCCATGAAAGGTTAAAGTTTGAATGAAGTTAATGTAGAGATGATCACGTCTAGAAGCGTTATTCTTTAATGAAACAGAACTTGACCTCAAATTCCACACAGACGTGGGCTATATAGTGGTGAAGGCGTTACCATGTTCAGTGTCTGATCTGAACGTCAAGGTTTATACCCATCCGCTCGAGCGCGATGAATTTTTAACGATAATAAAACTCTTAGTCTGGCTTTCTTCGAAACGAAAATAAAAGCGGATAATCCGAGCCTTAGATTTAGAAATCGCTAAAAAAAAATCGCTCTGACCGACACGCTTCAATAAGATCAATAAGATTGCGAAATGCTTCGAAGCGTTTATCATGAGTAATGAAGATGATGATGTACCAGCCGAGAGCTTGTGTGTCGACGTTCACCAAGACATGGGCGCCGACTTTGGGGAGGGGGCAAGACACTTTCTACACCCTCAAACTATAAATCCAGGGGTGTCGCTCCAAGTAAAATGAATGGAAGAGTTTCGCCTCTCCAAATAATTCGGAGACAGATCCCTCATAAAAAATATTTGAAGGAAGACCTGAGTCTTAAGTAACTACAACGTAAGTCAAAAATGGTTGTTTATAAGCCATAAAATAGCCGCATACTAGCCATACCAACACATAAGACATCATCGTATTCATCATCATACACAATCTCGCTCTCGCGCTTGTGGAATACCCTACCCAGTGACATCAGAGACTGTCCGAATTTAGTAGCGTTCAAAAGCAAACTTATTAAGCATTTTCTTACTGCGTAGAGTAGGTTTAATTTTTACTTCGTTAATAAAAGAAATGCTTCTCTCTTCTTAACTTTTACAATAAACTGTCTAGCTTTTATTAATCAGTTAATCTTTTAGTACTTCGATTTTTATTGTATTTGTAAATTTAATATTAATTGTAATTATAATTATAATTGTAATTGTATTCTTAATATTGTGACAGTCGGGAGTCGATCGCATCCCACAGAGGTCGTGGGTGCACGAGAAAACGAGCGACGCAGTGAAGAAGGTTGCGGCCGCTCGGGTCTGGAGGGGACAGACGTAAGAGGGGGCGCGAGGTGGTGGCGCGGACGTGACGAAGGGTGAGGGGGAAGTAAAGCAGCTGGGGAGTGAGGAGAGAAATCCAGAGAAGTCTGGATAGGCGTAATCTTCTAGGCATCTGTCGACTGACCGCGAACTTTCTCGTAACTATGGTTTGGTTATAAAAGAAGAGACGCAAGTTAGTAGCGGCAGTGTTGTTGTAGTCGTTGGACAGCAAGCCAGCCAGTCTTGTGTAGCAGTGAAGCCAGCTTCGAGACCGGAGTTCGACTTGAGTGTGTCCGCAGCTGTGAGAGTGTCCGAAGTCCTGAGTTCGAGTGCAGTGGACCGCAGTTGGGGCGACCTGAGTTCGAAGTTCAGTGGACTGTCTCTAAGGTCTGGGGTTCGAGATACTGTGAACTCGAGTGACTGAGCTAGAAGAACTGTGAACTGAGAACTGACAGTTATGATTTGTAAATAATGCTTTGTGAACATTAGTTAAGATCAGCAGTACATTGTTGTTTTCAATAATCCAAGTAAATTCTCATTGTCGTATGTGGAGTGCACTAACGAAAACTGTGTTACTGTGGAAATCCCATTGTTGACGAGAGCGTTTAAAGTGAATTGTAGAAAGGAATTATTGTTGTTTTGAATTAAAATTACATTCTTGTTTGTATAAAAGTTACAATATTGTAGTTGTAATCCCCTGGTAGAGGGGAAGAGAAGGGCTGATGGCCTTATCTCTACCAGGTTAAATAAATAAATAAATAAATAATGTGTGTCAGCTGTCGCCATGAACATGGTAGTGACGCAACTCACAATGTCCCCTCACTTTCTTTTCTCCCGCATTTGACATCTATGACATGATGCAACGCTGATTTCATTTCTTTGTCTATGATCCACATTTGTCAGTCAATTATTGCGATCGAACAGTAATTGTTATAACTTATAAGTAATACCGAGCGGAAATAATACAGGATTAAGAGTTCAGTTAACTTCCATTCGACTGCTTCAGTGGCTGACCATGACAATATCTTCGAAAAATATTGGAGTGCAAGAGGTTAAATGACTTTATTGTCAAACGCCTGGCATTAGAAAACAACAACTGCATTTTTCTTAATATCAGTTACATGATTTATTAATGTATTAAAAATCGAAGAAAAAGTATATATTGCCCAATCTAGGTATCACTTAACTGGAACGAAACATGAAAGGGTATACCGATGAGATTCTTCTTTAATCTAGGTGGAGAAAAATAATTTTGTCGCCCATATCAGGAACAGCACTGAATTCGGAGTATGAAATTAACCTAATAACGTAGTGATTAAATATTAGGAGCTGGAAGTTTGTTAAATTTGTGGCTGATAATCTTCACTGAGCTCAATAGATTCATTGTCACTTTTGTTCCTCTCATTCCGAAGGTTTTGCTTGAAACCAGACATTGATTGCTTACATCGTATCATTATCTTTCTCGAAATTCCTTCATATCGTCTCATATTTTTTATTTAGAGAGAGAAAATAGTCTGGTGAAGCTGATTGTAGTAAATACAGTGGATGGCACTACAGTTCAGATCGACGCTCTTGCGATGTCAGTCAAGATAGAAGTATTCTCTTGAAGGGCAACCTATCGCTTAGCTCCCTTGTCCTCTTGAGCTCAATATGTTCTTCTTGCAATCTTCTTAAGTGGTTAGAATATTATTCGGCATTGTTAGAGGCACTGTGTTCCAGGAAATCAATAACAATCCCTTCTTAATGGAAAAAGAAGAATTTATAACTTTCCCAGGTAATTTCTGCGTGACATGATTAACTCGCTGACTTGCATTAACACTCAGACTGAGTGGTTAAAAATACGGTGTACAAAAATAGTATATATTTCATCCCATTGCAGAAGTATTTTTTGATACATTTCTGAAATATTCCTTTCTTTTCCGCGTTCGGCACATTCCGCATTACATAAAATAAATAGCATTATAATGGCTATTCTATCCGCCGCGACTAAAAAAAGTGTTCGTATTAGACAGGTTTTCATCGTATTCGCGTTCCGCCTTTCGCAAGTTTTACTCTATTTTAAGGGGTTAGGTACAGCTTACAGCAGTAAAATTTTTGGAAATATTCAATATTTTCTTTTCCTTAATTACTGTATCTTGTACAATAATGAAAATTGGTATGTGTTAAACACTGTCCTTCTGCTATATGAAAAGAAATGTACCATTAAAAAATTATTTATATTTTTTTTTTTTTCAAAATTCAAAATGGTGGCAATTGACTGTGCAGTGATGAAGCGTTTCCCTCATAACTCATAATTTTTTTAACTTTTCCATGTTCTCTCTCTTTTATTTTATTGCTGAAACTCATGTTTACAATATCATGCTCTTTCAACTACATTCCTTAATAAATAAAATTTTTTGTGTTGGAAGAAAATACTGATATTTGACCATAATTTAAAATGAATTTATTATTTATCAGACAATCTATCAAAGGTAGAGAAGTGATCATATTGTAGATATGACATGCATAAATACAAACAAAAAATTTCATCACAGAATATTGGATAGTTTTTGAGTTATGTGGGAAAAAAAAACAGTAAATAATTTGTTTAAATCGTAAAACTATTTTTTTCTTATAGTAGAAGAACAGTGTTTTACAGATACCAATTTTTATTATTGTACAAGATACAGTAATGAAGGAAGAAAAAAATATTTAATATTTCCAAAATTTTACTGCTGTAAACTGTACCTAGCCCCTTAAACCAAAACAACGTCTGCTCCGTGGCGTCATTATTGTACCTTTACAACCGCAGCTCAGCCTTAGCTTCGCCCTTTCTTGAAAATAATATTTGACTGTACAATTTTAAGCCCCTTATTAGCAAACTTCATCTCCTATAACAAAAGAGATAGAGCAAGGAACTTTCATTGTGTGAACTTGAAACTTATCGACGTAGGGTGGAAGCCCTTGGTGTCAATCACGGATTCCGTGTCACTGGGTACGCATAGGTGTGTCAGTAACTCTGCGTTACCGACCATCTGCGCATGCTTACTGCAACCCTCTTTTGTTTGAAGTGGGTTCTCGCTTGAGATCCAGTCTATCACTCCGAACAGTTGAAAGTCTGTCGCCTAGCAACAGTAGAAGTAAGGGACTTAGTTCAACAGCGGACAATCGAATTGTTTACACTCTGACAAATAAACTGGATCTTGAAGTTTATAATATAGGATATTGATTTTATTGTTGTCCACTTGTGTATAAACCGAACAGAATCGTTCATTGTGGTCTAGTGATTGTAGTAAGGTTCTTGCTTATGGGTCCAAATATCGCCGGTCCGTACTAGACAAGTTGGTATGAATATTTAAGTAATAAAAATCACAAGATTTTCTTGCACTTAATGAGGAGGTATTCTTTTCGCTCAGATATCTCCTTGCTCATCACTTTTATTAGATTTTTTCTAAAATCCAGTATTTTGTGACCTGGTAGAGTGAAAGAGAAGGCTCTATGGCCTTAACTCTGCCAGTAAAAATAAAGAGTAACAATAATAATAAGAATTATTATTATTATTATTATTATTATTATTATTAATTGTCTTTCACCCAAAGAAATCTTGCTCTCCCCTAATTTTCTATCCTCAGCATCTTCAGTAAGATCTCTTCTAGTCATATTTCTTCTGACGCCATCCATGGCCGTAACTCCGCCTTACTTACTTACGGCTTTTAAGGAACCCGGAAGTTCATTGCCGCCCTCACATAAGCCCGCAATCGGTCCCTATCCTGAGCAAGATTAATCCAGTCCCTACCATCATATCCCACCCCCGTCAAATCCATTTTAATATTATCCTCTCATCTACGTCTCGGCCTCCCAAAAGGTCTTATTCCCTCCGGCCTCCCAATTAACACTCTATATTCATTTCTGGATTCGCCCGTACGTGCTACATGCCCTGCCCATCTCAAACGTCTGGATTTAATGTTCCTAATTATGTCAGATGAAGAATATAATGCGTGCAGTTCTGCGTTGTGTAACTTTCACCTTTCTCCTGTAACTTCATCCCTCTTAGCCCCAAGTATTCTCCTAAGAACCTTATTCTCAAACATCTTTATTCTCTATTCCTCTCTCAAAGTGAGAGTCCAAGTTCCACAACCATACAGAACAACCGCTAATATAACTGTTTTATAAATTCTAACTTTCACATTTTTTGACAACAGACTAGATGACAAAAGCTTCTCAGCCGAATAATAACAGGCATTTCCCATATTTATTCAGCATTTAATTTCATCCCGAGTGTCATTTATATTTTTTTACTGTTGCTCCAAGATATTTGAATTTTTCCACCTCTTCGAAAGATAAATCCTTAATTCCGCCAGATTAAGTAATTAAAAATAAATAAATTTAATATATTTATAATGAACCAAAGTTTAATTCAGCGTTGCAGAGAAGAGCTAAAATAAAACATTGCTTCAAGTCAGGCTTAAATAAGCCTTAATTACCAAACAAGCGCACAACCATTAAAAGTTGATGCTGTATGCAATTAGATATGTAGAAGTATGGCCAAAAACGTGTTACGAAAATGTAAGCCAGAATTGAATAATTAAAATGCAACCTTTTCCTGTGAAATTTAGTTTTCTGAATATGGGCTGTTGTTTTATTCAGGACCTCATATAATGTGTAGATGTATATTTATATTCTAAATCCTACACTTGAAGACCCAGACAGAGCGGCGAAACCAAGTCGTGCCTATAATAAAATTTTAACAACACGTCTTACAATCAAACTGTCATTGCTCGAACTGTATAACAATATAAATAGGTGAGAATTTCAACGTTTCGAAAAAGCAACTGAGGGACAGATTTCCTTTCGGGTTATCGGTTAATCATGTCATTCTTATACTGTCGTTTACTTCCCACATCAAAGCGCTCTTGTAGGTGTATAATATATAGATTTAGGATATTGCCCTTACTCATATACAGTAGTCCTATATCTAGGTGTGACCTCACTGGATTGGAATCTGTATGTGTACTACATCACATTTCTACAACATCCCGATGCATTTGTTAGTACGGGAATACGTCGTTTAGCAGTCCTATTGATTAACACGATAAATGCAGGCCTGCAGCCATGCAAACCGATGAACTGCACGATAGAACAATTGCGAGGCCAAACTTTCGGACTGGATGTGTGAAAATTCATGGTTCCAAGTATATCAGAAATTAAAAAAAAAAAAAAAATTGAGAGGTGGGGTTATCATCACTCCGCATGGTGGTGCTTTTAGTGAGTTTCAAATCATTAGAGTGCGTAATATTCAAGTTATTTCCGATATTAATTTTAATGAGACAGATATTTTCTTATCGACGACGCTAGCGGTAGCCTTTCCTGCTGCAGGCCCATTAAAATGGAATTAAAACACGGACGGGGATGAAAAGATGTTTCTAGGCAGCCTTAGGTAAAGGAATGAATACTACCAGTTTACGAGCCTGTTATAAATTATATATTACAAGTAGCGTCTTAAAAGTAAATTTCTTTCAGCTTTTTCTACCAACTGATAATCGATGCATGGCCTCCTTTTAAAAATTGATCATTTTCGGAACATTAAATAACTTCAATGTGTACGAAAACACGTCATTAAAGAATAATTATTTACCGACTTCCTCTTTAAGATTACTGACAACATAATATTTACTAATATCTTGCTCATGCTTGTTAATGTCAGATGGGGAAATGGAGGAGAAATATTTTGAAGGTATAATATACGATAGCCGTAGTAAGCATAAATAAAAAAAATAGATCTATTTATGAAAGTTGATAAATTGTTTAAATAAAAGGTGGGTCAAAAGTCGCTTTCTTCAATATTCATTCATAGTAGGTTTCATACATGTATAGTAGTGGCAAAGAAACCGGACCGACTCTAGTAGCTGATTTCAGAGCCTTGTTCACTCCAGAGCACGATAGACTGGTAACTAAGATTTTCGTGGTTTGAATCCTGCCTGGGAAGGAAACATTTTTTTTTTTTGTTCCTTATTCAAATGTATTTCCAATACTTTTAGATTGCTTGTAAAATTCATGTTCTGGGAATAATAAGTTAATTAAGTGGTAAAATATCGCTGCAATCGAAAAGTATTTGGAATAAATTTGAATAAGGAACAAAAGAAAGTTTCCTTCCCAGGCAGGATTCGAACCACAAAAGTCTTAGATACCAGTCTATCGTGCTCTGGAGTGAACAAGGCTCTGAAGTTAGCAACAAGGGTCTGTCCGGATTTTTTTGCCACTACTGTACACATATACAGAACTCATAACTTAAACGAATAGCTGGTATAATAAGTGGTGAGTTGAAACCATATTCGTCCGTCAACTGTTTTTCTGATATAATGTATTGAAAATAGTTCTCGTTTTGCCGATATGCACTTGATATGCCAATAGGATGAAGCACCACCTCGTGAGGGACTTCTTGAACCAGCAATTCCATGAATGGATTCGCCGTCGTGGCAAAACAGAATGGCCACTCAGATCATGCGACATGACGCCATGTGATTTTTCGCTGTGGGGTAGGCCTATCCTGAATTTTTTTTTCCTCAGAAACCGCAGGATCTGCATCAATTGCGACAGATGATGGAAGAGTCATTCTTGAGAATCATGAGTTATGTTCTGCCGTCTGTGAATCAGTATTAAAACGTTGTGAATTGTGTATCGAGAAACAGAGTCTTCATTTTGAAAAAAAAAAAAAAAAACTCTGTAAAGGAATGTGTAGTCAGATGTAAATTGAATCTAATGAAATGTAAGGAAGTGTTTGGGGAAAGCGACTTTTAACCCACCCTGTATATCATCCAAATATGTATGTATATATATATATATATATATATATATATAATATAGGTCTACTTCATTTATATGGGATATTAATTTATAAGAATATAAGTTCCAGTAAGTATCAATTTTTCCCGTAAGGTTTGGACAACCATTACACTGAACAGTAGCTGGTATAGGTATCCTACAAGCAAAACTCAGCTCGGACTCCTCGCGGCGCGCTTGCTATACCCCACTTATCCCCCTGCAATAGGCGTGAGAGCATGCTGGTAACGGGAGCATACGTCATCTGCGCGAGACAGTCACGCCCGCTGGTTTCTGCGCACTGAGTTTTCCTTGTCGGATGCCTATATATGAGTAGAGGCCGGGGGTTTGTTCTGCTCGAGTGGATGTACTGCTGCTCGAGGCTGCGCGAGGTGTGATGTCGCTTACGATAGCGAATGGTAAAAGTTTTAATTTCATGAACTATATTGTAGAACTATAACAAAATGCTTTACCCGACTCCACTATAGCACAGGGATTGAAATAATATGAAACACTGTCTTAAGTTCTGCAATTTTACTTTGGCATCAGACGGCTTTCTTGTAAAAACACAGGCAATTTTGGGGACTTTTTCAACTGTAATGCATTTTTTTATCCGAGGTCGAGGAGCTATCTCTTTTTAATTCTCTTTTACCGGCCGCTAGTTTCTTTTTGCAACACAAACATTTTACTTTATAGGGATTATTAGATTTAGCGAACCAACCTTTAAAATCAGGTTCCTCCAACCATGATTCAACGAATGATTGTTTCTGCTAAGATCTCCCACTTTTAGATAACTCTTTTCCGATTTCGCGTTTTTATTTCGGCGTGGACCACTCATTGTACCAATAAAATAAATACGCTCTTAAAAATATCAGTAATTTAAAACTAAGAAAATAAACAGACACTTAAAAAATTCTCAATTTAAAATTATACCTGGTAAGGTTTATCTTGTCTCAGTAGCAATAAAACCAAGTCCCTTCAAATGAGGGTGGAGATTATAGGAGGGTTGTAAATTGTCAGGATTCCTTTCAAATTCTTGTTATTGTACAGGCTACCGGAACTCAATTTCTTGAAAGTCAAGCTCAGTGTCGGAACTACACAGTACGAAGAGAGATATTTTTTATTTTATTTTGCGCTACAGAATGTATCAACTGGTCCCTTCCGCCACTGAATGGATGGACGGCATCGCTCCACTCACCCATTGCCATAACAATACAGACGAAGTAAGACATATCTCCTTTCTCTCTCTTTTCACAGTGAGACAAGATACATCACACAGACTTTAGTGGCAATGCTGTTAACACAAGTACAGGAACAACAATATATTCCTAACGTACTCATGTTCGCAACAGTCTACTCTCTACTGAAGTACTGAATTGATTTAAATAAAAAGCGTGGAGACGTAAACGACAATGGTAAATGGCAGCCAACAAACAATAAAATTAAAAAGAAAAACATAAATCTCATTGGTCATGTCTATCTGAATAATTCAATTCTTTGAATTAAAATTACATGTTTGTTTGTTAGTAAACTGTCCGAAGACAGGTTCGAACCTCACAAGTGATACCAAGAAGGCACCACTTATGAGCAAACTAGGCCAGGAGATAATGAGGTAGGGTGGCCAGTTCCTTTCCCCCCGTATTAAACATATTGTTGACCAACCATAGATTAAACACATAGTAGAGTTTTGAGTGTTAAATCACTTTTATTCCTTTAATAAAAATTAAGAAATTCATTTTATAACCGAGAAATAAAAATATTTTGAAAAATATAAAAAACTGAAAAAATTGGAAAGGTGTGAAAATTCCTACATTTTGTGTCAATCTGTTAAAAAATAATCCCTACCCTGAGGGATAAATCCCTCAACCTGGCAACACTGGCCCGGTGGGGTGTTTTTGGTGTAAGATGAGCTGTGGATGTGTCTTAATACCGATTCTTACGCCTTGCAAGGTGCTTGCCGCTTTACAGATATTTCGGCACTGTTCAAGTTCAATAAATCATACCACTTACCACACAAGCACCAGATTGTGTTGAGTAGTATTCTGTTTTGCAGGCAACCAATTGCGAGAAATAAAGACATTCCCGTTAGCACGTGCTGTGAAAACTCATAAATTTGAAACTAAGCATTTCCGGTCCGATGTATTTTTATTATTTACATATGAGCAACATACTCGTATTCCTGAAATTTTGCCGCTTATTTTTGGGACATTCTATATAATCAGAAAGTTGAATCTCCGTCCTAAACCATAACAATGACTTTCGCCTTGTTTATGCCGTGGATGTGAAAATCCAATACTTTTGTTAAGGAAACACGACAGCTAGCGTAACAGGATACATATAAATAGTGAAAATACACAAAATGATATTCCTATTTTTTCTTCTGTTATCGCAGTACCGATATCAACAAGGGAGTGTGTAAGAGCTACCATAACAAAAAAGCTATAACTTCAATACTGTGACAGCCCCGTCGAGACTCGATCACGCGTCCCACAGAGGGCAGGGGCGCGCGTGGAAGGATCGGGCGACGCGGCAAATGAAGTTGCGCGCGCATCTTCTTCCTGGAGCATGTGCTGTGGCGTAGAGAGGAGAGGAGAGACGGCTACCGCGGTAGAGAGGGGGAAGTAAAGCAGCTGGTGACTGAGTTGAGAAATCCAGAGAAGCCAGATAGGCGCCATCTTCTCGACATCTATAGATTGACCGCGAAATCGTACTCTCCAGAAACTATGGTTTCGTTATAACTACGACACGCGAGTGAACTTGAGCAGTTGTTGTTGTAGTCGTTGGACAGCAAGCCAGCCAGTCTTGTGTAGCAGTGAAGCCAACTTCGAGACCGGAGTTCGACTTGAGTGTGTCCGCAGCTGTGTGAGCATCCGAAGTCCTGAGTTCGAGTGCAGTGGACTGCAGTTGGGGACTTGAGTTTGAAGTTCAGTGGACTGTCTCTGAAGGTCTTGGGTTCGAGATACTGTGAACTTGAGTGACTGAGCTAGAAGAACTAGCCAAGGCAAACGAACTGTGAACTGAGAACTGACAGTTCTGTTTTGTAAATAGTGCTTTGTGAACATTAGTTAAGATTAACAGTTCATTGTTGTTCTCAATAATCCAAGTAAATTGTCATTGTCGTCTGTGGAGTGCAATAACGAATACTGTGTTACTATGTGGAGTGGAAATCCCATTGTTGACGGAAGTGTTTACATTCAATTATAGAAAGTAATTATTGTTGTTTTGAATAGAAGTTACATTCTTGTTTGAAATAAAAGTTACAGCACATTTAGAAGTGTTGTTTTTTATTTGCTGGAAAAGAAATTGAGCATCTAATATTAATTCAATGTAAGTGGCTCCCTCAGACCTCCTTGGTAGCTCACTTGCCAGAGCACTTGCTTACGACTGCGGAATCTGGTTTGATTCCGGTGATGACAGAATCTTATTTGTTGTAGACGTGATTCTCCCGTTTGCCACCATCATTCGACAGATTTGTTTGCAATGCTCATTATTAACATTGAAATATCATTAATGAAAACGATATTGGCGTGATTTAATGATTTTATTATTGTGACTGTTGTACAGATGACATTAGTCGGAGATGGCGTAATACGCTTTCGGGGACGAAAATATACTCTAGTGCAGTTGTACTCACTAGACAGTAGACGATAGCCAAAAATGAGAAAGAGTAATTTGCCAATAGCAGCATTGCATTTCTTAGTATTAAAGGTTAATAAAATGCATGTATTTTAAGTAGCCTAATAAATTATGTGGCCTAATAATAATAATAATAATAATAATAATAATAATAATAAAAATATATATTATATATTATTATTATTATTATTATTATTATTATTATTATTATTATTATTATTATTATTGAGACTTGGACTCTCAAGCTGAGAGAGGAACAGAGGGTGTTTGAGAATAAGGTTCTTAGAAAAATATTTGGGGCTAAGAGGGATGAAGTTACAGGAGAATGGAGAAAATTACACAACGCAGAACTGCATGCTTTGTATTCTTCACCTGACATAACATTAGGAACATTAAATCCAGACGTTTGAGATGGGCAGAGCATGTAGTACGTATGGGCGAATCCAGAAATGCATATAGAGCAGGGGTCGTCAGCACAGAGCACCCTGGGGTTAGTCTCCCTTACCCGCGGAAAACGCAGTGCACTCCTTAACTGCAAGCGGGTATGCTATCTCTCCCTGTTGCACGACAGTGCACACTGGACAGCACCGCGTACCCTTTGCACATTTCAGCGAGTGCTGACGACTACTGATATAAGGGTGTTAGTTGGGAGACCGGAGGGGAAAAGATCTTTGGGGAGGCAGAGAAGCAGGTTGGAGGATAATATTAAAATGGATTTGAGGGAGGTGGGATATGATAGAGACTGGATTAATCTTGCACAGGATAGGAACCGATGGAAGGCTTATCTGAGGACGGCAATGAACCTCCGGGTTCCTTAAAATCCATTTGTAAGTATTATCATCTTCATTATTATTATTATTATCATTATTGTTATTATTATTAAGTATTATTATTTTAAAATTAAGTAACAGAACTAACAGATATTACTAATATCTTTATGGTAAAGCAATGGTTATTAGAGGAGAAACATTCGCTTATAACAAATAAATTGTGTAGGACTAAAAATTAATCTTTACGTAGTATTCTTAATTGAAAGGTGGACTCCGCTACTCTTCTGCAAAATCATATCAATACGAGCAGGTTGATTTGGTGTTTTATTTCACATGTACTCGATTTTGAATTTGGAAATTTAGAAAATAAAATGTCACATACAGCTATTAACAATCTCCGAATCTGTAAATGACTTATTTTCAGCTACGTAATATACGATGTTTTTGTTGTATTCCACTGTAATATATATATATATATATATATATATATATATATATATATATATATATAAATTTCAAGCACTGAAGTCGCAGTACTATAAAATAAATTGGAAAACATTTAAGATACCGTATTTATTGATATTTAAATAGTCAGATATCATCTACATAACCATGAAAATCTCCAAGGCTTTATGTATAATACATAAAAGTCTTTAAGATATCGTTAAAAATTAAAAAAATAAAGAAATAAAAATATATTAAATCCAATAGAATAAATTTAGATTTTTTTATTCAAATATTGAAACAACTCCTATACTACAATGAATATCTCGGAAAAAGGCTCCACTGATAATTATTTCTAATAAAATCACTTTTAGAATAACCATAACAGAAGGAAATAAAACTAAAAAAAAAATATGAAATTTTGAATTGAATTGAATTAAAAGAGGAGAAGTGGGAGGAGAAATTTAAAAGGTACGCAAAACGCGTCCTCGCAAAGGGTTCGGGGCTGAAAGAAACTGAATATGTAAGCTCCAAGCCTGTTGGCCACTTGTCTCACCCTGGGTTGCGCTGCTCCACCGAAGGAGCTTAGAAAATTTTGAAGAGGGAAAGCCGAAAATGGACGTAACCTCTTAGGTACCACATACGAGAGAGGAGGGGATTGTGATCAAGCTGATCACAGGACAGGACGAAGAATAAATGGCGGAAGGTGTAAGTCTGCACATTGAAAGGAGCTTTGCCATTTCGCAGTGCAGGTGGAGTCGAGAAGATTCGTTCGTCTGCTTTTCGATGACTAAGGCAAGTGAAGGCCGTCGGAAGAGACTCCGTGAATTCTAATCTTCAAATTGAAAGGTTCTCTATCCTTTCGCAATGCGACTGGAGATGAGTAACCTCGCCCATTGGAACCAAACACATGATAATATCAATAATTTGAATAATGATATAAATAACACAAAATAAAATAATTTGGAAGCATACAACTCAACATATAGAAAATTAAGTTAAAAATTGAATTTCATATTCTGGAATTTTCCTGACGCAGACTACCGAGGGGAGGATGAGGGGGGAACAAGATCACCCCACTGCAATAATGCGAATTATTTATTGAAGTATAATAATTATTTGTGTTATTAATATTTCAACGTGTTACTATAGGCTAACGGACAAATATGTCGAATTTCAAAAACAAATATGGAGAAAAACGAAAATATTGAGAAATCAATAGTGGGGTAATCCTAGCAGAGGGGGGGTTGTAAAGGAGAAGGTTTTCTTAATACAGAATTTTAAAATACAGTGAAACTTCCCAATAGCGGACACCGCCGGGGAAAAATTAAATGTCCGTTATTAAGAAGTGTCCGCTATTTAGAAAATCGTTAGTATATATACAGTACATTAAAATTTCTCATACATATTCAACACTATATTTTACAGTATAGTAGACAGTGAGATTGTTTACAGTATCATGCAGAGAGAAATCGTACCAGTAAATGTTTTGTCAATGAAATAAACATCACTAACCTGAGTTTTTCCCACATTAAACTTTGTGGCTAGCTCGCGAACACTTAATTTCTCTTTCTCACAATGCTTTACAATGTCCACTTTCTCTTTTAGTGACAAACGTTTACGTTTTTGTGACATTTTTAATGTGACTGTACTTCCGAACACTCAACTTGACAAACTAAGAAGGTACGCTCTGCTCACGTATAGTATCACAACTAACAACTGTGCTGCTTACCTTCAATAAAGTACAAGAACGTTCAAATGCACGATAATGATTGTTGCAAAAAATTCCGTTTAATTTACAACCGTTGTTTTTCTTCTTTTTTTTTTTCTTTCACGCTGTCCGTTATTTGGAAGTTTTAATTGTTGTTGGGAGATATATTTTAGTGTCCGAGTCCGTTATTGAGAATGTCCGCTATTTGGAAGAATTTTATCATAAGGGCCAATGTTATTTTGCAGGGGAATTATAAAATGTCCTCTATTGAGAGGAGTCCGCTATTGGGAAGTGTCCGTTAAGGGAAGTTTCGCTGTACAGGATTATTTAGGCTATACTTTTGTTGGGAACTCGGTCTCATAATTTTGATCACACTGGTGATTATTACTTTAAGCCCCTTCAGTTGTGGGTGTTGTATTGATTTCCTCCATTACGTAATTGTAGTCTGTCGTTGATTAGAAACAAGCCGTAATACTTTTGACACTTATTACAAGAAGCCTTGAGGATAGTTTGAACATAATACGATGGACATTAAGAAGAGCGTAGCCGTCTTCTCTTGTGATATATAGCTGTGGGTATTTTCTTGGAAGAACAACGGCTTACATCTTGTCTTTCAGTGTCCTAATACCTCCTCCATTTCTTTCTCCATGGATTAAAAGCGATTACTCTGAAAATAATTAATTACTTGTTCGCAAAACATGGAAGAAGATTTATTAGTAAAACTCTGCGTACGTTAAATTGCGTGAAATTAATTATTGGCCTGTTTGTTATAGTCATCCTTGTTTCCATGGAGATAATTAATTGGGTATCATGTAACCAACACAACCATAACTATCATTTGTCATTTCCGAATACAGAACCTGCCGTTATTATATTACCTTTCAAGTTCTTTTACTAGCCCGTCCTTTTTTACCAACAGTGGGATTCCCCCTTTTATAATTTCAATGTCGACAAGGTTGTCATGACAACACCTGTATAATTTTAATATTAGACAAGTTGGGAAACCGTCTCTTGTTTGGGAAGTAAAGGCAGGATTTGTTACACGAATAAGTGACATGTTTTTTTGTGAAAATGACATAGACGACCTGAATCGCACGATAAACTGAATTATAAAGTCCTTTTTGTCATGAAGGTGGAACTACGGTTGTTAATTTATGTCTCGCAGACTTCAAACTGAATATGAGATTCGGCCTAAAAGAGAGAGATGTCTCGAATATTCTGTCAGATTTACGGGAAGATAATTTGTCAGCATGTTTGTATACGCCAGGCATGTCAATTGATGACCACAGGAGCAAGCGCGTGCTTTAGAGCCCAGGAGAGCCTGAGTGCTTTACAGCGGAAAGGAAAGAGACAGACGAAAGAGGTGGTATATGCCGCTTGGTCGAGCTATATTCAAGGATAGTCAGCACTAATTCAATAGATAAAGGGAAGAGAACTCATTAAAACTGTATCCATGTTAATTTTTAGATTTGTCTGAGAAGTATAAGTGCATTATAAGAATGTAAGTTTTAATTTTAATGCTCATTTTTCACAAGTTTGATTTTTTTATTCAAAACAAATATTTTCTCAACTTTTCTATAGAAAAGTGAAATTAGCCTTACAGAATGTTTTCGTAAATCTAATATACCGTATATACGTATTACTGAAGATAGTGTATTGAAAATTTTGAAAATATTCGCATGGAAATTGTTTGTAAGGAAATGAATTAACAAAGCAACTACTGTTACATCATAAGCAAAAGATACGTGCCCATGTGTTGTAAAAATGTCAGCTCTATAACTTCAGCAGATTTCGAGAAAATAATTTAATATTCTGATGATAGGAAGTTGCTCACAAATATCACCTTAAAAGCATAATGCGATAAGAGTTTTGTTATGTAATATTAGTTACACTTAAAACAGGTACAGTACCTAGATAACTTTGCTTTGTACTGTAATATTGTTTTGATTAGTTTATTGATTTAATTTTGTAAGGCTAAAGATACCATCAATATAAATTCCAACTTATCATGTCATACTCAGTCTCTTTCTTTGGATTATCACTTTCTTTATGAATGATGTGTTTCATCCACTCAATACAGTATAATATTATACTACTATGGAATTTAAGTGAATATTCCTTCTTAACTCTCTATTATGTTATTAAGATTTAAAACACAAGTGCAATATTAAGAAATCAGTGTTAGTACTTTTGTTTTACAGACAATATAGATAATATTAAACAGAAAGATGCCATATAAAAATAACGACATAAAATTTCACGTTCCGTTTGAAGTTTGTGCACCACTGTTTTCTTAATCCAACAGGTTGCTTATTCATATACAGAACCCTTCCTCTTTCCATACTGCGCTTGCTGCCCGCGCACGACGTCAAGGTCAGAAAAATGCGCTTGCTTTCACATCACTGGTATACACAATGTCATATAATCAGTCCGTGTTTCGAATCCTGATGTGGGTTATGGAAGGGATCATCCACTGGAGTGCGTGTTTAGCCGGTTCTCATGTTGGCCTTGAGAAGTGCGAGGCCCGCCGCGCTCTAATCCGGACTACACGAGAAATACTGAGTGGTTTCTATAGCTACGAGTTGCGCAGAAGACCTCGCACCTCGCAGCTATAGAAATCACACCCACTCTCTCGCACCTGGCATGCGTCTGTTCGGAAAAAACGAGGCTTTAAGCGGTGCCCTATGCTGTATATACAACTGGAGAAGTTCATAACATGAACTTGTCTTCGGTGTCGACTCTGAGAGATACCCTCACCATATACCATATAGGCCTACCATATTGGATTGTAATTCAGTTTTAGAAGGAGGGGGGGTAAATTATTGAGATTGAAACATTGGTTACGAAGAATTTGACTGCAAGGGGATAAATCAATGCTTATCATTAGGGCTCGGAAGTTGATGAAATACCATCTTCTTTCTGAGACATCACAGACAATGCAGAATGCAACACAAACACATTTCACTTCAACACGAACCAATATAGCCTACTTTTATTTTGTATTTTCGGTCCATTATTGGTCATTTTTTAGAAAATGTTCCACTTTTTATGCATTTTTGCCCTTTTCTCCTTATGAACCGATTTTTACGGTAAAGTCATAGTCTATATTCAAGGACGTGGTGGTGGTGGTGGTGGTGGTTTGCCTGTCAGAGTTAAGGCCATTAGGCCTTCTCTTCCACTCAACCAGGTTTCAACAATATACATGAAATACAAGATTATGTGATAATTACAAAACAACACAAAAAAGATATCTTAGAAATTACTTAAGACATAGTAGAAAATTACAAATAGTCAAGATAAGTTACATAATATAAGGAGAATATAAAATAAAGTAGAAAATTATATATAATCAAAATCAGTTATATAACATAAGGATAACACACACACACACACACACACACACACACACACACACAATTTATAAGACATGAACTGCTCGAGATAAATTCGATGTTTAATTCACTTGACATATAGTATACAGTTAATATACTAATAGGAAATACATGTGGGACATAAAATGTTGAATAGCAAAATCGTACTATATGGCATACAGATACAAATGATTAAGTAATATGTCAAGATAATAAAAAAGGGGGGGGGGAACAAGAGAGAGGAGAAAAAAATAACAACTTAGTCATTTAAGACTATTTAGAGACTTCCGCAAGAGTCTAGTTTTGTTCAGTGAAAACATTTGTAAGTAGAGTGTACTTAAAAGATGTTAGACTCTGACTGCTCCTGATTTCCTGTGACAAGGAATTCCAGGACCCAGAACCTATTGCAGATTGCGTACGAAATTCGATTCAATCTTGCAGAAATTTTTCTTATGGTTGCATCAACCTCGACTCCTGATCACGTGTGTTATGTGCTTCCCCCATTCAACACAACAGAACAAATACTGCAGCCGCAGTGCCCGCAGTCGCATATTGTATCTCACAAACGAAGGCGTAAAAATGTCGAAAGTAAAACAAAGCAGACAAAGGTTTTTGCGACAGTTAGTGAGTGACTTTGGTGACAATGTATTTTCCGTAGATGAAAGTATACTTTTTTAAATATTATACCGTTATAATAATGGTAATTTTTTTTTTAATTTTAAAGTCATATTTTCAGAAATTTAAGGTCATTTTATAGGCCGTTTTTCTGCGGTTTTAGGTCATTAACTTCCGAGCCCTACTTATCATTTTCTCTAATGATAAGAGTTAAAATCACAATTGTAAGGACAGCAGTTATCGAATTAAATAGTATTGACATTTAGGGGATAATTATTTTTTTCTGAAAAAAATATTCATTTGGGACTAATTTTACAACAGATATTTTTTGTTCTGTCGAAGGAGTAAGCTATTAAAAATGTGCACATTTATACCACGCATTACTTCCACACCTTATGCACAGAGTTATTTCTACTTTTCTTCCGAAATAAAATTAAATTTTCATCCCCCTGTCAGATAATTTGACATTTCGGTTCGCATTTAAAATTCGTAAAAAGTTACTTCTCTAAGAATCGGTCGTGCATTTGTCGCATATATCTTAGTTGTGTGAAAATTCACTTAAACTTAACTTTGTTTTACAAAAGTATGAAGAAAAAGAAAGAATACGACTACTGGTTCATTACAAATAATGAAAGTAGATGCAATGAACCGTGCAACAAACAAATTTGAAAGATTTTATGGATTTGAGCTATTTCAATGCTTTACAATGTAATATTAGGCCTACATGATAAATTTGTTATTCACATTATTTTAGTTGCGGTATTTTAGACAACCGAAGATTAATTAAACGTTTCTTCAATAAATGTAAATTTAAATAATATTATGAAGTACTTAACTATCAGTTGGAAATTCTAAATCGTATTCTGTACTAACGTATTCAAAATATGCAGTACTTATTCTTCTCTTTTGGAATTTATGTTCACCCGTCTTGGTAAGAAATCATCATTTTCAAATATGAAGTCCATCATTTTCCTCGCCATGATGAAAATTATTGTCGTTAATGCAGGATTAATTATTTAAATGATAAAATATACACCAATTAACTTAAATGTAGTTTAATGAGAGCTTAAAGCCAAATTTGTACCGTTGAAATGAATTGTCCTTTTAAGTGTCAATTAAAATGTTTGGTGAAATCGGCCCTAAGTAAAGACTTGAATTGAAATAATATGAAATGCTACATTTCGAATCTTAATGGATATCATTATATGTAATTAATATTTGATATCACTTTGTCCATGTTAATGACCGTATATTTTGTGAAAAAAACACATATTATATATCTTTTGGATAGTAATTAGCAGAGACCGGAACTTTGGCAAAATTCCTTTTTAAATGTGTTAAATCCATCTTCTTTTTGAAAGTAAATCTGTACGAATTATACCTTTGTGATTGAAACGTCACAGTTTTATGTTTCCCTTTTCTGCCTTTTTTTAATATAAATGCCTAATTTACAAAATAAGTGCTTTTTTTACTTTATTTGATTATTTATCTATTATTTATTAATTTATTATTAAAAATTGCCTACAGGTATATTTTAATTTATTTCTATAACCGCTACAATGAAAGTGACTTATTGTCTCTCAGTCAGTTCATATTCTCTTTGTAAAATGAGTGCTGCCGTGCAAAAATGTATAACAGTAAACGTTTTAATTATCGCCTATGTTTATTTGACAAGGCAACAATGAGTTCGGATCTAACGTTATTTTTCCTTCAGTTTTCATTGCGACGTTGTTGTAGCTAGCTAAATATTTCATATCGCAACATATCAGTACAACCAGACACAAAAATGGACATTCCAAGGCTACTGGGAAGAAGATTTCTTTGCTTCCAACAGTAATTGCAACATCGAGTCGAAAACCTGAATTTTCATTCCACTTATGTAAAGCTTTTCTTGCTGCCGAAATCCCTTTGTGGAAAGTGCAAGGTTTTTGTAATTGCATTTTATTGCGTATTTTAGCTATTTATAATGCCTTTTTGCCTTCCTATTTTAGCTATTTATGATGCCTTTTTGCCTGCCTATTTTAATGATTCATAATGCCTAAACTTCAGGTCTCTGGTAATTAGAAAAACAACTTTAAACTCTAATATCACTCGCGATATATTTACGGACTTGAATTGTTGCGAGTCTCGTAAAACGTACAGTGGGAAAGAAAGAAAAAGTACCATCTTGACCCTAAATTGTTTACTACTGTCTTTTTTAATTCTGAAAAAGCGATAAGTAAATTTGTCCTGTCCTCGGATACAACGTTATTTTGTGTAGGTTTATCTACTTTGATCAAAGAAATTAAGAGACTCGCATAATATCAAATCAGGAATGCAAGCAAATTGTTACACGAATACGTATTATGCCTCTTGATGTTTATTGGAGCAATAAATAAAACTTATATGAGAATTATTAACGACCGAAGTTTCGTATGCAATTTCCTTGCCCCCACATAATAATGATTAAGTTTATGAAGTCATATTGACAAATTGCGGCATTGCGTGTTGTGGTTTATGCCCAATTGCACGGCTACACGTAACCGATTGTAATTGTATAACGTCATTCCTCCACTGTACGGAGACCTTGGTTCATATGCGGTACAGTTATGCACTGCGAAAGTACCGGTAATAAAAATTTGTACGAAATGTACATCAATACGTAAAAATAATGCAATTTATGGTTTTATGAAGAAATAATGTACCCCAGTCTACTGCACATGATCAATAATTGGTAAACCGATTAAGTAATGTACTGTATTATGCATAAAGGTATACAAGAAGTACTAAGAACTCTTTGAAAAAGTAATTTCTTCTACCAAAAGGTGTATTAGAAATACTAAGGACTGATTCTCTTTGAACAAATATATCTTCCTAGTTTCCTACTAGCCTCTCGTCTTTTTTGATCATAAAGGCCAATACCATATTATTATAAATTAACATGTTCGTCTCGACAAACTCCATATTTCATTACCTGCAATTCCTTCATCACTGCATTCTCCATTATGTTAATCTTTTTATTAACTTTGAATTTACATTTCATTTAACCTGCCTTCATTTATTCACAAACTTTGTCATTTCAATCAATTTCAATACATTCACTAATTTCATTCTTTCTCATCATTTTTCTAATTTTCTTTATTATTTCTGTTATATAATGTTCTTCATTGCTTTCATTTTCGACACTTTTACATTATTTAGTAACTTATCTTCCTTTCCTCACTATTTCTATATTCCTCATTATCTTCTTCTTAATTATTCTAACGCTTTCATTTTCTTCGTTTTCTTCACTGCCTGTACCTTCCTTACTTTATCCTCTTCATTATTTTTATCTTCTTCATGATCTTCAATGTTTTATCTTCTTCACTATCATTACCTTCTTCATTATCATTATTAGATATTTCGCAACCTTTACATTCTTCAACATATTTATGATTACCTTATTCACAACTTTATATTTATCTTCTTCATTAACTTTTATCTGCCTTTGTCCTCTCCAATATCTTTACCTTCTTCACTATCTTTACCTTCTTATTATATTTATCTTCTTCACTATTTTTATCTTTTCATTTTCTTTGCCTTCATTACCTTCATCTTCTTCACTATCTAATTTCTCCACTAGTTTTACCTACTTCACTATCTTTACCTTCTTCACTGTCTTTACTTTCTTCATTATCTTTATCTTCATCATCTTACCTTCTTCGCTATCTTTACATTCTCCATTTTCTTTATCTTGTTGATTATATTTATCTTCTTAATTACCTTCATCTTCTTAACTATGTTTACCTTATTCACTATTTTTACCTTCTTCACTATCTGTACATTCCTCAATAACTTTATCTTCTTCACAATATTTATCTCCTTAGCTATTTTACCTCCTTCACTATATTTACATTCTTCGCTATGTTTTCCTTATTTATATCTTTATATTATTCACTATATTTACCACATTCACTGTCTCCATCTTTATATCCATCTTCATCTTCACTACCTCATACGTCTCCAGTGTTTACTCCCTTTTTATCTGTAACTTCTTCATTACTTCTAATTTCTTCATAAAATGTTAAATGTTATGATTTATTTAACGACGCTCGCAACTGCAAAGGTTATATCAGCGTCGCCGGATGTGCCGGAATTTTGTCCCGCAGGAGTTCTTTTACATGCTAGTAAATCTACTGACATGAGCCTTACGCATTTAAGCACACTTAAATGCCATCGACCTGGCCCGGGATCGAACCCGCAACCTTGGGCATAGAAGGCCAGCGCTATACCAACTCGCCAACGAGGTCGACAATTTCTTCAATATCTTCATCAATATTATCTTCATTTTCTTCACTATCTCAATCTCCTTATATTTATCTTCTTCACTATTTTACCTCTTTCTTCACTTCATCTTCTTCCCCTACTTCATTATTATCACCTCTACCACAAATATAGTATTTGATCGCGTAATAAATAGTACCACAGTGTCTTTCGCCTTGATTATCATTGCCATCTTGTCGACAATTTATTATCGCTGCTATCCTACTTTTCTTTCTCTTCTTTCAATTTGTCAACATCCTGTTCATCGACAGCTCTGTAACTTTCAAGATTTTCGTCTTGTAACTATCTTATTTTCAACTTTTTCATCATCGCCACTAATTTCATCTACTTTCCTATGACTAGCGAATTACTGTAATTATTATTATTTTTATTATTATTATTATTATTATTATTATTATTATTATTATTATTATTATTATTATTATTATTTCTGATGCTTTTCAAATTCACTGTGGGCTAAAGCAAGGAGATGCACTCTCATCTTTACTTTTTAACTTCGCTCTAGAATACGCCATTAGGAAAGTACAGGATAACAGAGAGGATTTGGAATTGAACGGGTTACATCAGCTTCTTGTCTATGCGGATGACGTGAATATGTTAGGAGAAAAATCACAAACGATTAGGGAAAACACGGAAATTTTACTTGAAGCAAATAAACCGATAGGTTTGGAAGTAAATCCCGAAAAGACAAAGTATATGATTATGTCTTGTGACCAGAATATTGTACGATATGGAAATATAAAAATTGGAAATTTATCTTTCGAAGTGGTGGAAAAATTCAAATATTTTGAAGCAACAGTAACAAATATAAATGACACTCGAGACGAAATTAAACGCAGAATAAATATAGGAAATGCGTGTTATTATTCGGTTGAGAAGCTTTTGTCATCTAGCCTGCTGTCAAAAAATCTGAAAGTTAGAATTTATAAAACAGTTATATTACCGGTTGTTCTGTATCGTTGTGAAACTTGGACTCTCACTTTGAGAGAGGAACAGAGATTAAGGTGTTTGAGAATAAGCTTCGTAGGAAAATATTTGTGCTAAGAGGGATGAAGTTAAAGGAGAATGGAGAAAGTTACACAACGCAGAACTTCATGCATTGTATTCTTCACCTGACATAATTAGGAAAATTAAATCCAGACGTTTGAGATGGACAGGGCATGTAGCACGTATGAGCGAATCCAAAAATGCATATAGAGTGTTAGTTGGGAGGCCGGAGGGAATAAGACCTTCGGGGAGGCCGAGACGTAGATGGGACGATAATATTAAAATGGATTTGAGGGAGATGGGATAAGATGATAGAGAGTGGATTAATCTTGCACAGGATATGGACTGATGGCGGGCATATGTGAGGGCGGCAATGAACCTTCGGGCTCCTTAAAAGCCATTTGTAAGTATTATTATTATTATTATTATTATTATTATTATTATTATTATTATTATTATTATTGTTATTATTATTATCTCGTTCCTCTTAGCTTCATCATTACTAACATTCCCACAATCTCTACATTCACAGTTAATGTCACACTAATTTCTTCTATATTAGAGGAAAATATTGCCATATTAAAACATTATTTTCAGTCTTCGATGAAAGTAGATCCAATGTTTCAGACGTAATTTTCACTTGTAACATTTCATCAACATAAAAAGTCAGGCATAGATTCCCTCGATTATTGATGTCACTATTGCTTGCGATTCTCCCCTTTAAATCGAACACAAACATCACTGTATACACCAAGAAAGAAAGTAGGGTAAGGAATCCATTCTGAACTCGGTTTGTTATTACTGCTCTTGACCTGGAATAATTTTACCTTGTTTCTCTTTGTCCTGTATAAAAGGACGACGCCGACGTCTGGACAGGCCAACTTCTTGGCTGAGCGACATTTATATTGTAAGAGGCCAACTTGTGCTCTTGGGTCATGACTCATCAATATTGCAACCTGAGCTTCCTCCTCACTTGTCTAGGCTTGGTCGAGTGCCGGGGACATTTCCCACTCAACTGAACGCTTTCAGAATCCCTGCAACGATTACAAACTTCTGCAGGATATAATGTCTGCAGTTTTAGTAGCCTGTCATGTAAAGTATGGATTTATTGCAATCTAATTCGTTACTCAGAAGTATGTACATAATCATGTCCATAAGTATAATTTGTTATAGGCGAGTTTCAGTAAAGAAATGAGTATTATGAAATATGAAAAGCTTGAAATCCCATAAGGGCAACGGCCTCCTACGGTAGTGTAGGGTGAGCTGAAGGTCTACTACACTACTTACTTACAAATGGCTTTTAAGGAACCCGAAGGTTCATTACTACTCTAATATAAGCTCGCCATCGATCCCTATCCTGTGCAAGATTAATCCAGTCTCTATCATCATATCCCACCTCCCTCAAATCCATTTTAATATTACCCTCCCATCTACGTCTCGGCCTCTCCAAAGGTCTTTTTCCCTCCGGTCTCCCAACTAACACTCTATATGCATTTCTGGATTCCCCCATATGTGCTACATGCCCTGCCCATCTCAAACGTCTGGATTTAATGTTCCTAATTATGCCAGGTGAAGAATACAGTGCGTCCAGTTCTGCGTCGTGTAACTTTCTTCATTCTCCTGTAACTTCATCCCTCTTAGCCCCAAATATTTTCCTAAGAACCTTATTCTCAAACACCCTTAATCTCTGTTCCTCTCTCAAAGTGAGAGTTCAAGTTTCATAACCATATAGAACAACCGGTAAAATAACTGTTTTATAAATTCTAACTTTCAGATTTTTTGACAACAGACTAGATGACAAAAGCTTCTCAACCGAATAATAACACGCATTTCCAATATTTATTCTGCGTTTAATTTCCTCCCGAGTGTTATTTATATTTGTTACTGTTGCTCTAAGATATTTGAATTTTTCCACCTCTTCAAAGGGTAAATCTCCAAATTTTATATTTTCATTTCGTGCAATATTCTGGTCACGAGACATAATGATATACCTTGTCTTTTCGGGATTTACTTCCAAATCTATCGTTTTACTTGCTTCAAGTAAAATTTCCGTGCTTTCCCTAATCGTTTGTGCATTTTCTCCTAACATATTCAAGTCATCCGCATAGACAAGAAGTTGATGTAACCCATTCAATTCCAAATCCTCTCTGTTATCCTGAACGTTCCTAATGGCATATTCCAGAGCGAAGTTAAAATGTAAAAGTGATAGTGGAGATTACACTAAACTTACAAACTAAACAAATAAATAAACTATACGAACTAAACACGAAAAACTATAAGGACTAAACATATAAATTATACAAACCAAACGCACACAAAAAACTATACAAACTGAACACACAAATTATACAGTCGTAACACACACACAAACTATCCAAACTAAATGCACAAAAGAACTATACAAATTAACCCACAAATTATACGGTTTTAACACAAAAACTATACCAGCTAAACACACAAATTGTGCCAACTAAACACACAAACAAACTATTCAAACTCAAAAAAAAACTATACAATTAAACACATAAATTATATCAAATAAAATACATAAATTATACTAACTAAAGACGGAAACAAACTATCGGAACTAACAAACACAATAAGAGCTATATAAGCACTACACAATTATACACAGTTTATATCATGTTCGTAATTTCTTCCAGTCTTTTCCATGCCTGCCTGTCTCTCGCTGTTCTCGTCCACTGCGCTTCAGTCTCTCTCTCTCCGGAAAGCGTTCGACCACCTTCTCCTTGGACGTCTTCTGCTTCTTTTCCCAATGCGTGGGTCCCACATGATCGAGGCATAGGTCCACTTGCTGAATTCCATCCTACTCATGTGTTCGCCCCATTTTATACGAACTTTTAAATTAGTCATCCTTGCTGTATGGTTCCCACGTTAGGATCCCTAGTTTGTGTGTTCAGATACGATAGAATCGATAGATCTTTAAGGCTGATAAGATTTCTTACTATAGCTTTCTTCGGAAGGAATGTACAGAGCGTTTGCTAGGAAAGAATTTTCTTCAGATGAATGCTGTCAGGCTTTACTCTTGTAGATTAAATGCGACTGCCGAAGAAATAGTGCATACTGTACATATTCCTATATCGTGGGTGGGAAGGATTCATGTTGAGTAATATGGACAAATAAAACCGGCTGAAAGGTGTAAGGAGTAGAGAAATAGTACATAGCTGATTTCAATTCATTGTAGTTTTCAGTTTATTTCGTGAAAATGGTGTTCATATTAGAGTAGTGTATCTTCATTTATGATGCGTATATTATGAAGAAGTAGTGCCAAAATTGTCATGCTGCCTTTACAGCACAGTTATATTACCGGTTGTTCTTTATGGTTGCGAAACTTGGACTCTCACTTTGAGAGAGGAACATAGGTTAAGGGTGTTTGAGAATAAGATGCTTAGGAAACTATTTGGGGCTAAAAGGAATGAAGTTACAGGAGAATGGAGAAAGTTACACAACGCAGAACTGCACGCATTGTATTCTTCACCTGACATAATTAGGAACATTAAATTCAAACGTTTGAGATGGGCATGACATGTAGCACGTATGGGCGAATCCAGAGATTCATATAGAGTGTTAGTTGGGAGGCTGGAGGGAAAAAGACCTTTGGGGAGGCCGAGACGTAGATGGGAAGATAATATTAAAATGGATTTGAGGGAGGTGGGATATGATGATAGAGACTGGATTGATCTTGCTCAGGATAGGGTCCTATGGCGGGCATATGTGAGGGCGGCAATGAACTTTCGGGTTTCTTAAAAGCCAGTTAAGTAAGTCTTTACAGCAATCGAAAATTGTAGTACAAAGTTGTAATTGTACGCGGAATCAAACCACGGACCGCTTAGATTGGAGATATGTACACTATTCACTAAGTCAAATCGGCTGATATATCACGGTCTGGTGATTAAAATTATTTAAATTAAATCTAAATTAAGATATGAAATTAGAAACACAAATGAACTATGCATAGCTGATGTAATGGTAGTTTGAAAACGAAAGAGCAATGCAGTTCATGAGAAGACGTTTCTGTTCCGTGCCTTACAACTTTGTACATTTCCGTTGAAATTCCACGAACACGCCCGCGGAAACTTCAGGCTTCAGCAGCTTCCTGAATGATTAAAAGAAATCGTGATGGGAATTTGCTTGTCTGGCAAGGTGTTTGTGCAGGAGCCTGCGTCCTACTGACCTCGAACGAATTTCAAACAGACTTGACGTGAGTATTCCTTTACTTAACACTCTTTCTCAACTCTTATAACATACATACATACATACATACACATACATACATACATACATACATACATACATACATACATACATACATACATACATACATACATACATACATACATACATACATACATACATACATACATACGTTCTGCTCATCGGTAGGTCTTTCACTGCAAACCCAGCATTCTCCAATCTTTCTTATTTTCCGCCTTTCTCTTAGTCTCCGCATATGATCAACATATCTTAATGTCGTCTATCATCTGATATCTTCTTCTGCCCCGAATTCTTCTCCCGTTCACCATTTCTTCCAGTGCATCCTTCAGTAGGCAGTTTCTTCTTAGCCAGTGACCCAACCAATTCCTTTTTTCTCTTTCTGATCAGTTTCGGCACCATTCTTTCTTCACCCACTCTCTCCAACACAACTTCATTTCTTATTCTGTCTGTCCACTTCACACTCTCCATTCTTCTCCATATCCACTTTTCAAAGTCTTCTATTCGTTTCTCTTCACTTCGTCGTTATGTCCATGTTTCTTCCCCATGCAGTGCCACACTCCACACAAATCACTTCACTAGTTTCTTCTTTAGTTCTTCTTCCAGAGATCTGGAGAAAATGCTCCTTTTTCTTATAAAAGCTTCCTTCGCCATTGCTATCCTCCTCTTGAGCTGCTAGCTGCTTATAGATTATGTTCTACGACACAAAAATTTAAGATAGGGGTGTCACCTTTATACTGCATGGTTGTGTATACCATATTTCATAATATGTACATACATGCATACACATACTGTAAACACACATGTACAGTGCTGGAAAAAAAAAACTGGACGGACCCTTGTAGCTGATTTCAGAGCCTTGTTCACTCCAGAGCTCGATAGAATGGTAACTAAGACTTTTGTGGTTCGAATGCTGCCTGGGAAGGAAACTTTTTTTTGTTTCTAATTCAAATTTATTCCCAATACTTTTCGATTGCAGCGATATTTTACTACTTAATTAACTTATTAATCCCAGAACATGAATTTTACCAGCAATGGAAAAATATTTAGAATAAATTTGAATAAGAAACAAAAAAAAATTTCCTTCCCAGGCAGGATTCGAACTACGAGAGTTTTACTTACCAGTCTATCGTGCTCTGGAGTGAACAAGGCTCTGAAATCAGCTGCAAGGCTCGGTCCGGTTTTTTTTTGCCACTACTGTACATACACTCATACGCACATGTGTACCTACGTACATACGTACGTACATACATACATACTTAAAAAAACTGCAAATAGTTCATATTATATGAACACAAATCTCTAAAAGAAATAGAAGTATTTTTATTGTGTTTGGATTTTCCTTTATAACATTTATTGTTAAATACAAAAGCTTTAAAACTGAAACATTTTTAAGTATTAAAATTGTATTCAAGAAGTATAATGTAACTGTGTTTATTGTACGGTCCCTTTTCATGGCTGCTTTACAATAAACCGAGAATGGAAACGAGAATGGGAACGAAAATACATTTATTTTAACAATATTTTCGTTCTCGTTCTCGTTGTCGTTTCCATTTCCGGTTTATTGTGAACCAGCCTTCAGCGTGATATTCGCCTCGAGGATAAGAAAAATAGATGTATTTTAAACGTCTTGGAAATCAGTTACAAGAAATAAAATAATAATATATAAGTATTACTGAATAACGAGTAACTGGGAACAGAGACATAAGTCGTCCGAGACGTAGATTAAATATACTGGTAATGCAGAGCAATAGTCATTGCTAGTGTGTGGAGTATTGATGAAATTAATGTTTAAAATCTTACAGAAATGTCAGATAAGAGAATGACCCAAGTCTGAAGAAGCTGTGAGAAGGGACGTTAATAGAAAGACAAGTGGACATTGATGTCGAATCTTGAACGCATTGCAATTAATATTTACTCTAGCCCATGTAATAATTGTGCAACTCGTCCAATGCGCGCTAATTCCTGATGCTCAGATAGCGTCCCTTTCACGCGGAGAAGTGTAGCAACGCGGCGAAGGAAAGGGTGACGTGTGACAACGCTCTGCCACGCACAGACAGGTGTAATTAACATCAGGCTCACAATGGGACTCGCACAAGCACGGGACTGATTGGGACGTGCAGAACCAGCTAACTACATAGACAGACATCCACGAGCCAGCACTACTGGCACTGAATGCAGCTTCTTACAAGATTCAAGTTTCGTAAATATAACTTCTTTTTTACGACATCTCTGATAAGATTAGAAAAGAACTAGGTATCCTCAATTTTAAATTTACATCAATTAAGAGAAAAAAAGTTAAAAAATATCAAATTCAACCTGAAATTTTACGTGCTTAGTGTCCACGAAGTATGCTTTATTTTTTTAATTTTGAAAGTACACCATGTCTCGCTTAGAGAGATCCAGAAATAAATGTTCACCACTTAAAATCAGATAAAGATATCGTTGTGCAACAAAATCTGAAAACAGTTGCATGCGTAACTTTCGTTTGTTTGATGCTTGGGTATTAAAACAAGCCTAGTGTCATTTTGTAGGGAACACGCTATGATAAACATGTGGACACTACAACAGAAAGTTCAGTGCGTGCTATGACTAGCAGTGAATGTTTGGTGTGGATTGACGAGGAACTACGTCATTGGATCATTCTTCTTTGTAGAGATTGCAGTCACAGGAAATGTGTATTGCAAAATTTTATTGTTGACCAACTTCCCCAGATCGGTTTTTCAGCAGGATGAGGTTCAACTCTATTATCATCAACGGGTGAGTTCTTAGATGAAAAATTCCCCGATAGGCGGATCGGAAGACGAAGACCCCTTGTCTGGCCAACCAGATCACCCGATCTGACCCCCTTGAACTTTTTCTCTGGGGCTTTCTGAAGGATGCTGTGTACCAAAGAGGCAGAGCTAACACTTTGGAAGAACTGAGTTAACGCATCACAAATGCAGCTGCGCTAGTCACTCCATAGTTGCTACAGAACTCTTGGCGGAAGGTTCAATAGCGTTTAGATGTCTGCAGAGCAACTCAAGCCGCCACACTTCGAGTTGCATTGAGCATTCTCCGAAACTCGGAGAGTTTTTACATCAAGTTATGTTAATACACCATCACTTATGTCTCGATCCCTCTAAACGGGACACGGCGTATTTCGTTTAGCAAATACATACTCGTATTATAATATTAATTGTCAGTATTACAGATATTATTCTGTAGGACAAATTAATAAATCTTTAATATTCTCATAGCTAGCAGTGCATATTTCTGTACAGATTACTGTGCGCTTAACTGTGGAATCCCGGCCAAATAAGTCACTCAACTGAGTGCGCCCCTTGTATAATGGCAGTTGACTTGGACATAAACGTCAACATATAGGTCTATGCCTAACTTGGAGTCAGGCCAAAAGGGAAACATTGAAGGAGGACAGTTCGATCCGGTGCTGCGGATGCAGTGGTCAGAGCGCTTGGTACGTAGAACCAAGGACTCGGGTTCGATCCCCGGTGCCGGAGCGAATGTTTCTCCTCAAATATTAACTACCTTGCTAGAGTATGTGCCATGTCAGCAAAGACTACAGATGTGGTTCATGTATGATGGTACACCAGCACATTCTTTCCGCAATAAGAGTGAACACCTGACGCTGACACCTTAGTACTTCTGGATTGATTTGGGACGTCCCACACCTTGGCCTGCTCGTTCCCCAAACTTAAATCCCCTAGACCTTTGGTTATCAAGAACAGCCAGGTCAATTTCAAAGTGTGCGTGATCCCTTACGTCGAAGGGCAGAGGAACTGCCATAAATGGACGTCACATTGAGCACCTCCTACGAACAAGTGTTCAGATCTCAGAGTGTATGTGTTGTAGGACCCATGTTTATTCGACATTTTTCTTGTTTTGATGCATACTAACACCTCCTAAAATATTGGATACTTTTTTTTAACAGCCTGTATATCTGATGTCATTTTCGTAACTTACGTTATTTTTAAGATGATTTTTACAGTACGGTATACAGCTAGATGAGATTTATTGCCTGATATGTCTAGCACATAGCATTGTTTGCATTAGTTGAAATAGCTCTAGATTGAAGAATTTAAAAAAATTATATCTCGAAAACTAGGCCCTGTCTGGTAGAAGTTTATAGGATGGTTTCTCATTTCAGATGGAACGTATGGAGAAAAATCGTTGTGAGAAACCATTATCACTTGTTGAGGCTTCCTTCTAAGAATAGCGGTGGGCCAGGTCTACCTGGAAACCAGGGAGAAAGAGAAGACGTCAGTTGCAGAAGCCTCGTAAAATAATGATCATCCCGATTTGCCTCTTTATTTGTAGAGTGGTCTAATAATAAAAATTGTTATGCATTTAAAGCTGACGTTTGAATTGGAACTAGGCGGAGCAATTTTGTTATTGCACTCTATTTGTGGATATCGTTGAAGGTTGCCTGCGCACTGGTTTTGTTGTCAAATGCCATATTTGCAAAGCATTCATAAACAAGCATACCTGTGAGTAAACATTATATACATTTTCAAATATCCTAACTCAAATATGTTCTAATATTCATGTTTGTGTACAGATATGTTTGTGACATAGTCTTCATTAACGTTTGAAAATGTGTGTCCTGTACAAAGTGTGGATTTGAATGCAGACTACACGTAGACCTATGTAGCTGGTAATCTGATTTTGCAAGGGTGACAATGTGGAAGTTGTATTTAACAAATGGACATTTTAATCATGCAAAACATGCTAATGGCTTAGCTCAAAATGGTAGTAATGTTGAATAGTGACCAGAGGCTGTGGTCGTAATGTATTCGTGTACTGCATGGGCTAATTTTCCACAGTTTTTTCTCGCAAATTTAAGGCAAATGTTGGGTTATATTATTAGGAACCTTAAGATTTAGCTATATCGTCAAATACTATTTTGGTGCGACCAGTGGCAGTTCTGCCAGATAACCGCGCAGTTGATACAGCACTGTTAAATAATTGATTTAACACAGTACAAAATATGGTAATAGTTACTGATGTCTAGTACATAGGCTACATTAGGTTTGGATTTAACCCTAAGCACATTCTGCCAGTGTGTGGGGTCCGCGCGACGCCGCCGTTGGATAGCAGATTATGAAAAATAATTGTAATGGGTACGTGCAATTCTTGACTAACGTCTTCGGGCCATATTCATAGACATTCTTAGCACGGGCTTCCGGTGCATGATCAGCGAACTAACGTTTTTCGTATTCATAAACCAGTTTTAGCGATATGATATGAATCCTGTACAAGTAATCAGTCGATAGCCGGGGCTAGTTTAGCACGCTCGTAGTGCGGGCTAGCGAAATGTCTATGCATAGCACCCTTCATGTCTGCATCCGCTTTAACCCTTAACCCATTCTGAAACGTTTTACAGCAGCGTTTCTCAAACTTTTTTGAAGTGGGGACCACTTTTTAAAGTCAGAACAGTTCCGTGGACCACCTTACTCTTGTTTCCTTCGAAAGCAAATTTATCATTTTAGTAGCATATTTTAATACCAGTATACCTATATTTTAAAATCGAATTAAGGTTCGGTACTTACGGTCCTCTGTTATGAATTCGAGTGGTCCCTGGCTGGGTTACAGGCGCGGCGCCAGATGTGCAGGGAAAAGACGTCGAGAAACACCACGTGTATAGTGCTTTAAATCCCTCTTTTGTTGCTGAGAGTAGAGTGGGAAGTCGATAGATGGGTAGGATAATACATTTCATAAAATATCAGTACTGGGAGCAAAAGTGAAATTCGATTGTGATGTGTCATTTCCAAACTCTGAGATTTTAAGCTATAGTGTGATACGCAGTTCGTTTGAATTTTATTTTTTCTTCTGTCTTTTTTGAAGGACCACAAAAGCAGACCTCGAGGACCACAGGTGGTCCGCGGACCATAGTTTGAAAACACTGGTACACAGCATGTGGTCCTCAGTTTGTGGAGTCGGCGCGACGCGATACCCAATACTTATTACGTCCCATATTCTGAATACAAAGTATATATGTAGGTATATAGCTACTTAGGACATAGGCTACAATGCGTCCACGCATATAGTGTATATTTACACAAACTTAACCATTTGTTCTATGCGCCATTAATTAATGGATTCATTCATTCATTCTTACGTTACTTCAGTTATACATTCATTCAATCATTCATTCGTTCATTGTGTTCGTTCATACTTTCATCCATCCGTTCGGTCATTCATTTATCCATCCATCTATTCTTTCATTTATTCTCTGAATTATTCATCCACATTTGTTCGTTCGTTCGTTCATTCATTCATTCATACTTTCGTTCATTAGTTTATTCATTAATCTGTCCTTTCATACAGATTATTTTATTTACCCATGCGTTTATTCGTCCATTCGTCCTATAATTCATTCATTCGTCCAATTATTCATTTGTACGTTCCTTCATACTTGCATTCATTCATTCACTTATTCATTCATTCATCCACTGATTCATTCATGCAGTCATTCATTCATAAGTTCATTCGTAAACGTTCAGAATTCTTGATTTATTCATTTATTCATTCATCCTATTCATTCATTCATAAGTTCATTCATTCATTCATTCATTTACCTACTAATCCTGGACATGTATGTATATTATGATATTGACAACAAAAATGGTTTCGTTTCCTCCAAGAATTATATTGTTTTATCAACAGTAATCTCACTAGAGGTTTTGATTTATCTAGAGAAAATCAAAATTCGAGTGGGATTTAATTGACTATTACACGATTAGAAGAAAGTATATAACGATTAGAAGTAACGAAGTACTCGAATACAATAAAATATTGACTTACGAAAATACGAAACTTTCTTAAAATTTGTACCATCTCATCTTATAAATATTACGCTAGTAGATGGCAGTAGTGTCTTATTATTAGTTCTTTTCTTGATATCAGTTGTGCCAACTATGGAATCTTCATTGAACTCTGTGGAAGGTTACTGGTCAAGAAGGCTTTGTTGATTCAGTTTTATTTTTATTAAAATAGTTGCATTCCACTTCAATTATCCCGATCCCAGTAATCAACGTCACTTGACAGATGATTTTCAATAAATCTTAGTATTAAACAATCTCTGAGACGTGACTATACATAATATCATATAGCAGAAGCTATAACAAACATAACCTTATAATATAAACGAGTGTTAGGAAAGTTTTAATTAGGGATGATGAAATAAACAAGAAACGTTTTAATTAACGATGAAGAAATAAAAAATAAACATGAATAATTTTAAAAGAAATAATTATTGAAAGTACAATTTTCAAATTTGAATGTTTTAGTGGTTGGTGGTTCAGTTGATGTTATATTGGACGTGTGCGTAAAAGAAATGAACTCGTTGATGTACATGATGTATCCCTCAACTGATTCAGGATTTCCGAATGGTGCTCTTCATTTATTTGTAAATAGGATTTCAGGGAAGATGCATGGCTATGATCAGTGATCTTTATTTATTCTTGTTCTTGAATGCCAATGCGAGTCATATTTGAAAGTGCTGTGCATCGACTGGAGTGGTTTGTAATTTTCTGTTTTTGACGTCCAGACCAGTGCAGTTTGAAATGTTAACAAACAAAGAAACAAATGCTAGGGTAGTGATAAAAATAAACAAATGCTAGGGACGCGATAAAATTAAACAAATTCTAGGGACGCGATAAAATTGTGCGATAAGCAGCCATGATTGGTTGAAAAACGTCCTTTCGCACCGTTTTATTGGTCAAAAGTAGTGTGACGTAGTAAAAGTGTAATAGTCACTTCAATCCTGAATTTTTCAATAATCTTAACCGTTGTCAGACATTACCAGTAGCTCTTTTTAAATATGTGGCGAACATCATAGAATGAAACATCGTCAAATGTTTTAGTACACACAAGTATTCGTCTTTGAACGAAAGTGTGTGTCAAACTGCATTACATTGGTCATCTTCATAGTGACATGTTAGTGCAGGATTATAGGCTATATTGTTATAAATTCCATAACGTTCATAAATGAAAATCATGCAAATGTCGGATAATTCCACGGCGAAGTTTTGGACTAAACATCCCAAAACGCCTCGCTGTCAGCAATTCCATGGATTCTAAGATAACTTTGCAGATAATATAGAATTGTGAAATAATGTATAAAGACAGCAAAACGAACACAGCTCACCATTTTAAACTCTAAAATCGTTCGTTGGAAACTCGTATTCTTTGTCTAGCTCACACATATATATTGTCATGCAGGATTAAGCAAACAGCCACTTCACTCTAAAAATGTTTGCCTGGAGATAACAAAGTGATACTTGATTTCCATAGTTTTAATATGCGTTGAATGTTAAACAGCATATCTGTCACTGTTGGAAGTTTTTTAGAAAAACCTTTATTGATTATCTCCTTACAGAATTTACTGAAATAGAAAGTTCTGACGCTTTATTTGTGACAAATATTCTTCATTCTCATTTTAAGAGACATAATATGAGAAGCTCAGCAGACAAATGGCTCAACTCAAAAAAATTATATTTTCACTTTACCTCTTTTGTAAAAGTGAGCGAAATGCGATATACAAAGGAAAATTGTGCTCAAATCTCATGGAAAAACTAGGAATGATAATTGGGCCGATTTACGCTTTGAAGAGAACAATATGAGGAGCTCTTTAAAGCAGTAAAACCAATATTCAAATTTTGTGAGTTAGGTCATTTGTGCTCTGAGCGCCTCATATATTGCATAGTTGAAACGTCAGACCGTCAGGATGGAAATTAAGTTACTGGTCATAAGTGTAAAGTACCATTAAACTTGTAATTTGTCATGGTTGGAGATTGTAGATTTCAGCGATTTAGAACAAAAAATTTAGCACTATAGAAATCAAATTTAGCATTTCATAGCACTTTGTGTCAGAATTTAGTATTTTACAGAGTTTTTGGATGTAAAATGGAATATTTACACGCGAAATACGGTGACTTTTTTTAAAATAAATGCATAGAAAATGAATTATATTGTGCATCTCTAAAACTCGAACCGATGGAACATTTTGCTTGTTATTTTTTTAATTCAGGAGGTCGAAATTAGTAACAATTTGTTAGTTTTATGTCTGACCCAAAATGACTGTTGACCAGTGTAATAGGAACAAAGTAATATTTCTAGATCGAAAAAAAATCACAGTATTTTCTAAGAAAAACCTTTACGCTCCTATGTCAGTCAACAAAAATTGGCTGCATTCGTTCCAAAGTCACCTGACTCGTCCGTGTTTCGATGTTGATACCCCTCCGTAGCCTTCTGCGCAGCTATACACGCTCTTTATATTATACTAGATCATATATGTAACAGATATGTCGGACTTATAGGCTTTGAGGTTAACAACTTTTGTCAGGTTTACTACGCTGCCATCTAGTTGTTACGTAAGGAGTCACGTCGTAATTCCCATTTGAATTGCATTAGCGACTGTGCTGCCATCTCGTGTTCGTTTACGGCGGACGGGTGGCGATCCTGACGGTTGTTCTCTTCAAAGTGCTGCCGATTTTAACGTAGCGAGGAGTTATCTGTTACATATATGATCTAGGATATTATACTACGTAACTCTATGCTTGTTATTCAGTCACAGTCACTCGCCTTCCTCTTAGTCTCCGCGTAAGATGAATATTATGATCCATATATCTTAATGTCGTCTGTGGTCTGCCTTCTGATATCTTCTTCTGCCCCGAACTCTTTTCCCTTTCACTATTCCTTCTAGTGCATTTTTTAAAGGGCAGTTTCTTCCCAACCAGTGACCCAGACAATTCCTTTTCCTCTTCCTTATCAGTTTCAACATCATCTTTCTTCATCCACTCTTTCCAACACAGCTTCGTTTTATATTCTGTCTGTCCTATTCACGCGCTCAATCCTTCTCCATACCCGCATTTAATAATAATAATAATAATAATAATAATAATAATAATAATAATAATGATAATAATAGTGGTAATAATAATAATAATAATAATAATAATAATAATAATAATAATAGTAATGATAATAGTAGTACTAATGATAATAATAATGATATAATATCAATGGTAATAATAACAATAATAGTAATGATAATATTAATAGTAATAATAATAATAAATAATAATGATATAATAATATAACGACAATGGTAATAATAATAGTATAATAATAATAATAATAATAGTAGTAGTATTAGTAATAATAATAATAATAATAATAATAATAATAATAATTACTTACTGAGATGATTCGACCCGACACCTGGATTGGAATCCGGTGTGGCTTAGTGGATAAAGCATCAGCACGTAGAGCTGAAAACCCGGGTTCAAATCCCGGTGCCGGATATTTTTTCTCCGTTCCACCACTCTTTCATCGTATGATGACGCAGAATATCTGCATGGAAACATCATATGTACTTCGGTACATTAAAATAATAGGCCTATACTTGCTTACTGGCTTTTAAGGAACCCGGAGGTTCATTGCCGCCCTCACATAAGCTCGCCATTGGTCTCCATCCTGAGCAAGATTAATCCAGTCTCTATCATCATATCCCACCTCCCTCAAATCCATTTTAACATTATCCTCCCATCTATGTCTCGGCCTCCCCAAAGGTCTTTTCCCTCCGGCTTCCCAACTAACAGTCTATATGCATTTCTGGATTCCCCCATACGTGCTACATGCCCTGCCCATCTCGAAATTCTGGATTTAATGTTCCTAATTATGTCAGATGAAGAATAAAATGCGTGCAGTTCTGTGTTGTGTAACTTTCTCCATTCTCCTGTAACTTCATCCCTCTTGGCCCCAAATATTTTCCTAAGCACCTTATTCTCAAACACCCTTAACTTATGTTCCTCTCTCAAAGTGAGAGTCCAAGTTTCACAACCATAAAAACAACCGGTAATATAACTGTTTTATAAATTCTAACTTTCAGATTTTTTGACAGCACACTGGATGATAAAAGCTTCTCAACCAAATAATAACAGGCATTTCCTAAATTTATTCTGTGTTTAATTTCCTTCCGAGTATAATTTATATTTGTTACTGTTGCTCCCAGGTATTTGAACTTTTCCACCTCTTCAAAATAATAATATATAATATAATAATAATAGTAATAATAATAATAATAATAATAATAATAATAATAATAAATTGAACTTCGTTATTGTGTTTAGGCCTATGCATGTTTTCCCTAACACATCTCCTTTTATTATTCTTCTTCCACAATAATTGCTCTATTATAGCTGCATCATCACCTAATAACGCCTGAATAACTGCTCCAATTATTTATTGATTTCATGGATGTTATTCGGTTATGCTCGGAATTTGAAGGAAAGTGGGTTAAGGCCTATGAACACAATCGAGTCTGCCACATTCTGTTTCTGGTTCTACAAAAGATAACATGAAATGAGTTTGCACGGGAGGATGTGACGGCATGCCGCTGTTATTTTGTCATATGTGGTTTCCCGTTGATTGCCTCGCCGTCACCTGTTTATAAAATCGGTCACTTGATGCAGCTGTCATCACCTGTGGGTTCAATTAATCCGACGCCGTATAAATAAACGTGACCTGTCTCTTTCGTAACGCTTTTGGAATATTTAACTCTCATATATGAATTCCAATAATTAAATGAAGTTTTTTGAGCTTGTTTTGTAGCTCATATCTTTTGTCTCCCTGTTGTATACATTTCTCAACAAGCATTTTACCTTTCCCTTTTTCATTAGTCATTTTTCCTCTCTTTATACCAATTTAGAGATGATAACCGTTGGCAAATTTGGTTTCGGTAATGTAATGAAATAGATGTTCTGAGGAATGAGTGAAAGAGAAGCTTAAACTGGTGTTGATATTCAAAAGATCTTTGTCACTTCTGTAAACAATTTATATAATATAACATTATATAAAATGAAAAGAGGCACTAGTTGCATTACTGTTTTCAGGATTTCATTATGAAATTAATTTAAATTGTACGATGTACAGCTCGTCTCTAACTCCGCATACACATCGTGTGAATCCTGCATAAAAATTGAGACGAAATTGTTCTGACAGTCGTCTTTCTTCTCGTAATAGAGATATGAGAGGTTAACGAATTCAGATCTGTTTCTGTACGCGAGCCTTCCTCTCTCGCTATGACGTTGCAATCTGCTCACACCGTTCAGTGGCTTGAAATTAGTGATTTTAAAATTAAATTTACAAGAAAACTATCCACGCTGTTGAAATACGCCAGAGGAATTAGCCCGGTTCAGACGGTGCGTGTTTCTGTGATGGATTCCAAGTTGGCTGCGCGGATGGGCAGCCTGCGTGCTCACTTGCCGGAAGTAATGCGCTCTGGTGGCTCCTTGGATGGCTAGCTTGCTGGATTTCGAGGGTGGGTTCCTTGCTATTTTTCGTGATGGTTTGCAAGCTGGAAACCAAAGATGATCATATAACATCACCACTGAAACCATGTCGCCATGTTCGTTGTTTTCCAACTAAACCTGTTTTTTTTTCTATATTCTTTAGTTTCTAAGAAACAACAATTAAATATCGGACTTTAGCTGTTTTGCACTTATGGCTTAATTACTTTATTACGACATTTACTACTGTTAATGTAGGACTTTAGTTGTTTTGCACTCACTGTTTAGTTTCTTTTTTACCATGAGTTTTGGCAACAGATGAAATAACAGTCTATTTTCCAATTTGAACTGTGAAAAGAGCCAGCTCCGTGTGAACAACTACAATCACCGTAGGCAACACGGGAGCCAGCAAGTGAGCACGCAGGGCAGCCACCTTGGAATCCATCACAGAAACTAGCACCGTCTTAACCAGGCTTTAATTAGTGATTCTTTATTACATTTTCTATCGATATGGATAAAAATCACAATCCTACTCGCAATAGTTACTGAATAAGAGATTATTAATCATTTAGGAAAAAAAAATATTTTTTAGAAAACTATTAAATTTCCACCAATATGCTATTAACCTTTTTTTGTTATATACAACATGAGCTATTCACTCTGAAAATCTGAAGGATTACTTCACTTCCACCCTGTAGGCCTATATGAAGGGTTCAGAACCATAGTGTGCCAAGCGCCATTTACTAAAACCGTATAAAACAAAGGTTAAAATGAAGTTATTACTCATAATTCAATGGAAACATATAGCAAGTAATATAAAGTATATACATTAAAAATAAATTATATGTCAGTAATCATTAAAGTATGGTATTCACTTAACTTTAACCCTTGGTTTCTCCGTTTTTAATAAATGGCGCTTGGGCCACTATGACTCTGAACCCTTCATATATAGAGTGGAAGTAATGTAACTGTGCAGATTTTAACATCTAATTCCTTGAATAGAGTATAGCAAAATATTGTAATGTCATATTAGTCCCCGATGAAGACTTTTCCCAAAAAAAAAAAAAAAAAAATATCTCCTAAATTTTGACATTGCTTTAGTCCAGTGATGTCAAAGCAAGCTTATTTTTCTGACCTTGCGCGGGCATTAAGCGCTAGGTATGCTAAGAGGAACAAGCAGCCTGTTGGATTAAGAAAACAGTGGTGCACAAACTTCAAACGGAACGTGAAATTTTATGTCGTTATTTTTATATGGCTTCTTTCTGTTTGTTATTTTCTATATTGTCTGTAAAACAAACGTACTAACACCTATTTCTTAGCCTAATATTGCAGTTGTGTTTTAAACGTTAATAGCATAATAAAGAGTAAAGAAGAAATATTCACACAAATTCCATAATAACTACAACTATTCTGTACTAAGTGAATTAAACATAAAGTGTTATCCCAATGAAAGACACTGAATATGACATGATAAGTTGAAATTGATATTGATGGTATCTTTAGCCTTATAAAAGTAATCAAAACAATATTATAATATAAAGCAAAGTTCTTCTTCTTCTTCTCCCTTCAAGGTTTAGGTGATATCACCTGTTCCGGTCTCTATCGTCCAGCCACCTCTTGCGAGGTCTACCCAGATCCCTTTTCCCGATCGGGCGATAATTCATTATCTTCTTTGGTAGCCTATTCTCTGCCATTCTGTCAACATGATCTTTCCATTTTGTTTTATTTTCTTCTACCATGTCGTGTACTGAGAAAATATTGAGATCTGATCTTATTGTTTCATTTTTTATTTTATCGGCTTTAGTGCATCTTCTTACGTATCTCATAAATTTCATCTCTGCTGATTGTATACGTGATTCTTCTTTTTTTGTTATTGTCCATGATTCAGAGCCATATATAAGAGTAGGTACAGCCATAACTTTATAAAATTTCATTTGAGTTTCTTTTCTCGCTTTTCTTCCTAAAGTTCTTCCAATTGTTCCACATATCATCTGAAATCTATTAACTTTCTTCTCAATATCTTTCTCATAATTAAAACTAATATCACATCCTAGATAATTGAAGTGGGATACTTGTTCTAAAATGTTTCCAGTTACTATTATTTTAGATCTAACAGGATTTTTCCCTTTAAAAGCCATTATCTTTGTTTTGTTTGCAGATATAGTTAGATTGTAAAATATTGCGTTTTGGCTTAATCTATACACTGCTCTTTGTAGGTTATCTTCTGTTTCCTGGATAATTATTTGATCATCAGCGTATAGTAAAGTATTTAAAGGTGTGTTAGATTCTATTTTAATCGCAGTCTGTATTTCATCTTTCCACTTCAAAACTAGATCGTCAATATATAAATTAAACAGAGTGGGTGATAAACTGCACCCTTGTCGAACACCTAAATTTGTTAAAATTGCTTCTGACACTTTAAAACCTGAGCTAATAACTATTTTGGTATTTACATATAAACTCTTAACGGCACTAATAAGGTGCTTAGGAAAGCCTCTTATTTCCAGTATTTTCCATAAAAGGGGTCTTTTCACTTTATCGAAAGCTTTTTCATAGTCAATGAATGCTAAGTGGGTTTCCAAACCAAACTCTCGACGTTTTTCAATAATCTGCCTCATTATAAATATATTATCACTAGATGAGCGTCCTTTTCTAAAGCCTGATTGTTCCTCTGATATTACTACATCAGCAATAGCTTGTAATCTTTGATTAAGAATTTTTCCATAGATTTTATATCCTGCATCTAATAAGGTTATTCCTCTATAGTTTCCTGTGTCATTTCTATTACCTTTCTTGAATAGGGAAATAACTTTGGCTGTATTCCATTCCATGGGCACTGAACAATTTTTCCAACACATGTTCAGAAAATGAAGGAAACAGAATTTTAATATCATTCCACCATATTTAATTAGTTCAGCATTAATTCCGTCCAATCCAGTAGCTTTTCTATTTTTTGTTACTTTTAAAGCCGCTTCTAATTCTTTTATGTCTATTTGATCTATAGAACTACTGTCACTTTCTACATAATAATTCTCTTCACAGTTTTCATCATACCATAAGTTTCTGTAGTGTTGTATCCATTGGTGTTCTGTAATAATGTTAATACTTGCAGTATCTTTCTCTACTTTATTCAAATGTTTCATAAGCTTAAAGGCTACGTTCTGTCTTCCGTGGATGTCATGTTCAATGTTAGCAATAAATCTTTCCCAAGATTCACTATGAGATCTTTTTATCAAATTTTTTGTTTCATTTCTTTTCTGTTTATATATTTCCCAAGCTTCATCCGTTCGTGTTTGTAAGTACGATTTATAAGCATCCTGCTTTTCTTTAATACTATTAGCTATTTCTATGTTCCATATTTTCAGACCCCTTTTCCGATTTGATGTTTTACTTTTTCCAAGTACCTCATTAGCTATTTTCAATATTGCTGATTTTAACCTACTCCATTCTTCTTCAATATTGTCTTTAGTTTCAACCATTTGCAGTTCACGTGTGAGTCTTTGTTGGTATAAGTTCCTTATACTCTCTTCCTGTAGAAGATGCACCTTAAATTTAAAATTCTGATTTTGAAGTTTCGTTGAACATTTTAGTTTCTTCCATCTTGCCCATATTTCAACCTTTGAAGTAACTAAAAAATGATCGGAGCTTATATCATTGCCTCTAAATACGTGGGTATCTCGAATTTGGGAAGACATTTTCTTATTGGCTATTACATAATCAATTATTGAGCGTGAGCCCCTTGCATTCCAAGTATATTTATTTATGTCTTTCTTTCGAAAAAAGGTGTTGGTAATTTTAAGCTGATTAAAAGTAGCAAAATCTCGTAGTGTTTTACCATTTTCATTTAAGGTAATTTCACCAAATGCTCCCACTATATTTACTATTGGTACATTTCCTACTCGGGCATTCAAGTCTCCTAATATTAACATGTGATCAGTTTTATTGTATTTATTCACTTGTTTTTGTAATTCTTCATAAAATATTTCAGTATCTTCACGTCTTCCTTCCTCAGGTGCGTATACCCCTATGACACATAAATGTCCTCTATCGATTTTAAATCTAACAATCACTATTCTTTCATTTATGTAGACATAAGATTCTATCTTTCTTTTCCATTTTTCATCTATTAGGATACCTACTCCACCCACTGCTCGTTGTGTTTGTTCAACTCCACTGTAGATCAAAGTATAGTTCTTTAAGTCTTTTGTTCCTCTCAATTTCTTCTTAGTTTCTGTTATAACGGCAATATTGATATTTCGTTGTTTCAAGTTTTCTATGAGCTCCAGTTCCTTTATATTGAATCCTCCTCTTATATTCCAGGTTCCTACATGTAAAATATCTTTAATACCAGTTCGTTGTCCTTTATTATGGCCTTGTCGTCTTAATTGATTGCTATCCGGCTGATTCCTTAGAGACTTATGAGTTGGTAAGCTTTTACGTGAGTGGGTAACCAGCCCACTGCACAACCTCCGCTCTGGAGGACCGGGTTTTATTTCGGAGTACCTTCTCCTAGGTAGATTGCCTACCAAGGCTAAAGAGATCTACCTTCCCTGAGCTGATCGGTTTTATGGCGCCGAAAACTCGCCAGACACACCTTCACCTTTAGTAAAAGCAGCTCCACCACGTGCAGGTAGGTGATAGGAGTTTAATGGGAAGAGGCTATAAGCCGCAAGCTATGGAGGTATTTTATAGTTTGTAGGAGCTCATCCCCACAAACACCTCAGCAATTCCCAATCTTTAGGAGTTGTCTAGGTATATGTTTTAACTGTAACTAATATTACATAATAAAACTATTATCGCATTATGCTTTTAGGTGATATTGGTGCGCAACTTTCTGTTATCAGAATATTAAATTATCTCGAAATCTGCTGAAGCTATAGAGCTGAAATTTTACCAGCACATAGGCATGTATCTTTTGTTTGTGAGGTAACAGTATTTGCTTTGTTAATTCTTTTCCTTACAAACATTTTCCATGCGAATATTTTCAAACATTTTAATATACTATCTTCAGTAATACGTATTTACGATATATTATACTTACGAAAACATTGTTTTAATATATGTAAGGCTACTAAACAAACATATCTGAAAATTTCACTTTTCTGTAAAAAAAAAAGTTGAGAAAATATTCATTTTGAATAGAAAAGCAAACTTGTGAAAAATGAACATTAAAATGCACTTATACTTCTCAGACAAATCTAAAAATTAACATGGATACAGTTTTAATAAGTTCTCTTCCCTTTATCCATTGAATCTATGCTGGCCATCCTTGTATATAGCTCGACCAAGCGGCGTATACTACCTCTTTCATCTGTCTCTTTCCTTTCCGCTGTAAAGCGCTCAGGCTCTACTGGGCTCTAATGCGCTTGCTTGCTCCTTTTGTCATCAGTTGACATCACTGCTTTACTCGATTAGTACTATACATGCTATTATGAATTTTACTCTTATCATTAGAGAAATTGGCAAATTATTTATTCCCTTATGATTTTTAAATACGGTAACATCGAATTTATCTTGCGAATTAAATGCAACAACCTATACTATACGTTATTTCCCGCCATTAGAAAGTCTGGCAATCCTGCTGCAGTGACTAAGTAACGAAATGCTGTTGTTCAAACCTGAGTTCGTGTGAATAATTATAGTTGAACCGATCTGCATTGTTGTCAAGCTACGCAGCCTTTCATCCTAATCTTCTAATTAACCATTCATTTAATTAGGAAACGCATAACATAGTTTTTCTTCATTTTAACATTGATTTTATTAAACCTCCTATGTGACAGTACAAAGCATAATTTTCTTAGGAGAAAGAAAATTGTAATTAAATACCAATAGGCCTACAGAAGAATATTACATATTTCTGTAGAAAACGGTGATCAGCGTAGGCCTATTAAATTTTAATTACAGTAGGACCTCTATTATCAGTGGTAATGAAGGGGACGGTTAATCGAAAAATCGGATAATCCGTACCATAAAATCTTTTCATAAATTATGTGAATAAGGGCTGACGTTTCGTAATTTCCTCCGTGGTCTTACGTTTAACACGCTAGGTAGTGGATCAGAAGTTCAGTATTTAAGCTCAGTTGTTGTCAACGACGTGCTTTTAAGGGGCAAGGAAACTTCTTGTGAAAGCTGTCAGCGGAAAGATAGGAATAGTAGGCCTAAAGGTCTCAAGTTATAGATTACATACTCTATAAACTTTATCCTTGATTTTTATTAAATAGCGCACAGTTGTGACATCAGTCTCGTATTCTGATGTGAGATGAGCCACAGTTTCTCTTTCCCCAAATCAATTATTTGCATTTTTTCAATATTTACCACAAAACGTTTCCTTTTGACACTCGTGGAATACATTTTGAATAGAAGTTGTACAGTACGGCAACTCAAACAGTAGACCAAACTGGGTAGTAAGTGTTAAGACTTGTAATAATACATTCTATTGGGTGTTCATTTCAAAGCATGTCATGACGTCACTGTTGTTGGGTCACCGATTTGAAGCGAGTTTCAGCTTATATGTCAGAGAAGTTGCCTATTATTTAAGGCTTTCTTCAATCTGAACTTGAGAACGTGTACGGTATAACTTGAACGTCGTAGCAATAGATGGCGGTCTGTACGGTCTGTGTGCTACCATAACCTCTTTCGAACTGTGTTTTGCGCCGGCAAGTCGTACGCAGGGTATTTGTTATCATCGGTTGCGTACGGCAATATTCCACAACACAAATCAAATGCTCCGTGTCCATGTTGACCGTCGAAGTTAATGTCAACAAATACGTAAGTAATCGTCTTAACCCTCTCCCCATATCCCGACAGTACGTATTTCAAAACAGTTCACATTCCTGCCACTACCGGCGTTACCGTACGTATCGGTACATACTCTTCAGAATGAACGCCGTACTTGCTAGGCAACTTCTCTGCCTCATAGGCTATACACCTCTGCGGAAGTATAGGAAGATTGAATTCTCTAGGCTCATCGGCTAGCCACATGACGGCATACAGCGAGCCATGACACACTTTGAACTGAACACCCAGTATAAAAAATACGCACTAATATAACGTACAGTAATACTTCATATGTTTCTGTCGCAAAAAAAAGAGAGTAAGGTAGTCGGATAATGCGTCAATCGGTTAATAGGGTGTCGGATAATCGGGGTTCTACTGTACTGTCACATGAAGTTTCATAAAATCAAGAACGATATTTTGTTGTCACCTTCCATCTGCACAGTTTTATCACTTCCACTCTGTATAATATTAGAAAAAAAAGTGTCTGTACTCAACCAACAATGAGAGAAAACTTGTACAATTTTTGCATTGAAGATTTCTGTGTAAACTCTGACGTCACTAGTACCGTGGAAATCGAAGTGTATGATTAATAATGAGACGTTCAATGCTAAAGTGGATCAAGTCACAAATTTTCATAAATCGAGTTTAATTCATTCTCTGATTATCTGAAGTTGGATCTTTTCCGAGCAGTAATGGATCAAGTCTTAATTCCAAGCATTTGCCGGTAGGTGACACCAGTCACTTTTGGCTCAAATTATTTGTTCACGATGCACAATGTTCTGAGCTATAGTGGATCAAGTCGCCAAAGCGTTGCATCAATTAACAACACAATATTGTTTATATTTTATAAATCTAGAATTTGAGAATGGAGCAATAAAATAATTGCTACAGCTCGACCAAGTTAAGTCTGCGAGCCGAGAGGGGAAGTTGGAGACAGTTCTGTAGTGAAAGGAGGCGGTAATAAGAGGAGACCAGTACAGTCTCATATGACAGCAAAGCTTTCGTACTGCGCTTCAGTTCATAGAGCGGTAACAATTTAAGACGCTTTGAAATAGACTATACATCTACTTCTGCTTGACAGTGAGGTTTGGCGTTCTGATTGGCAAGCGTTGTTGCCTTTATCTGCAGACAAGGACAAAAAATGCGTGCGCTCCGTAGTGTATTTTAAACGATGTTCACACGTTGAAATCTGAGCTTCAAGTGACCTATGTGGCAACTGTGTGTTGCCTCTACATTCCATCCCGATATCCCCACTCGCAGACTTGACTTGGACAAGCTGTAGTGAAATTATTAGATAATCCACTAGAGCAAGTTAACTTTAAATCCTATTAGTCCTACGAGATGGCCAGAGAAACTTGATGCGTAGGAGATATCAGACTCCAAATACTACTGCAATCGACACAGCCCTACAAAGACCTCCTAGAGAGAAGAGAAGATAAACGCCGTACGATAGACCCCGATTTCTACGCCACAGGTGCCATGGTAGATAGGAACTGGACAAAAGAAAATCAGACTCAAAGACATGCAATAACCCGCTTCGCGATACATGGTTTTCACCATAAGTTGTGCAAGACAAAAAGTTACCACGAACCGTGTGAAAGTTGTGTAAGTGAATTGTGCAATTTGAAATGTGAAAGATACAATCTAACAAAGTGCAAGAATAACAATGTATGTATGTATGTATGTATGTATGTATGTATGTATGTATGTATGTATGTATGTATGTATGTATGTATGTATGTATGTATGTATGTATGTATGTATGTATGTATTGCGAGTAATTTTACGGCTGTAGCCGTCTCCCGCTTCTCAACTTCCAGGTACTTCGGTTTTGCCAATCGCCCATTTGTAGACCCCTGCAGATCATATCCTCCTGAACCTCCTTGCTCCATTTTTTCATTGGCCTTCCTCTTCTCTTTTTTTCCGGGGGAGTCCAGTTGAAGACCTTATTAGGCCAGCGGTCGGCTGACATTCTCTGCAGATGCCCATACCATATCAGGCGTTTAGTTTCCACTGATTGTAAGATATCTCCTGATACCTGCATTATATTACGGACATCCTGATCCCTAATATGGCCCATCCTCGAAATTTGACAACTAGGGCGCCAGTAATCCATTCTAAAACCAACAATTTCTTCATCCTGTCTCTCATTTCCCAAGTTTCAGATCCATAGGTAGATATACTTTCTATTATAGTTTTATATATTCTTGTCTTAGTTTTCCTTGTTACCTTGTCATTCCACAGGAGTGTATTTAATTGTCTTATGGCCCGCTTTCCTTGACCAATCTTATTATTAATATCTTAATCACTTTTGGTCTGACTGTTGAGGGTAACACCCAAATATTTGAATGACTCAGAATTTTCTATTTGTGTATCCCCGGTATTTAAATTTACCTTGCTGCAACTACCCACAACCATGTATTTTGTTTTCTTGAAATTAATTGATAATTAATTGAATAACAATAAGACTCTAAATGAATACGCTAAGAACAGATGTAAACAAGATCTCAAATGCCTTATCAGGCATACCTTTATTATTATTATTATTATTATTATTATTATTATCATCATCATCATCATCATCTCAAAACTACGTCGCATGGACTTCATTCACTTTAGCTCTGAACGCCTCAATTCTTGCATCGAGTTTTTTCCACTTAATTCTGTGACTCCAGACACATTTTCTATTTAATGTGCCACGAGATTTTCGACACGGTCCGTCTCGCTCTATTATCTATTTATTGGACAGGGTGCATTCATCCTGTCTGTCATAGTACCGTACTATTTGGGCTATTCAGTCCTTAAATCAATCCTACCTAACCTAAAAATTACATACAAAGTATACACTGAAGGAATTTCGCGATTCCATGGGTTTTCATAAATCTCCTGTCACATTTTTATTTTTCATTTCTTCATCGCTTTCACGTTCTAAAATGATACATACAGGCAATAAAGATACACAAGAATGTTTCACTAACAACACACCTGCAGGTGGATACATATCTTGACTTTGAAGTGGCTGATAGGAGGCTTGATCCTGCGGCTCAATTTGATATTATAGAAATAATGAGGTACGGCGTACGTGTAACAGGCTCACTTCGAGTTGTACACTTCGCTCTCTAGTACGTAATACATATAATCGTCCATCAATTCAATTTGCATACTATTTACAGAAACAACATGCGATGCGAGAACATAATGAAATTATTTTCATGCCGTCTTATCATAACAACGCTACACGCGACGTGGAACCAGATATTTGTCTACAGAACACAATTTATTTTTTTAATATGTGTAGGCCTATTATTACACAATTTTCTTTTCGTTTGAATTGTAGCAAACTGGTCTGTTCGCATATTGATATTTAGATTGAAGTTGCTGTTACTATTATTATTATTATTATTATTATTATTATTATTATTATTATTATTATTATTATTATTGCTATTAGTACTTGCTTACTTACAAATGGCTTTTAAGGAATCCGCAGGTTCATTGCCGCCCTCACATAAGCCCGCCATCGGTCCCTATCCTGTGCAAGATTAATCCACTCTCATCATATTCCACCTTCCTCAAATCCATTTTAATATTATCCTCCCATCTACGTCTCGGCCTCCCCAAAGGTCTTTTTCCCTCCGGTCTCCCAACTAACACTCGCCCATACGTGCTATATGTCCTGCCCATCTCAAACGTCTGGATCTAATGTTTCTAATTATGTCAGGTGAATAATACAATGCGTGTAGTTCTGCGTTGTTTCAATAATAATATTATTTTATTGTTATTATTGAATTTAAATTTTTATCATCATAATTGAAGAGATGTATTCCAAAGTGTTCCAAGTCCCTTTTTTCTTAATTTTTAACTAGCTTGAAAAATGACTATAAATATTTGAAATGTGGATATGGAGAAGAATGGAGCGTGTGTAATGGACAGACAGAATAAGAAATGAAGCTGTGCTAGAAAGAGTGGGTAAAGAAAAAATAATGCTGAAATTGATCAGGAAGAGAAAATGGAATTGATTGGGTTACTGGCTGAGAAGTAACTGCATTGGAAGAAATGGCGAACGAAAGGTAAGTTCGAGAAAAAAGAATATGTAAGAGATAGACAACATTAAGATGGTCTATATCGATGACATGCAGACATTAAGAGGAAGGCAGAAAATGGGAAAGATTGGAGGTTGCTGGATTTGCAGTGAAAAGTCTGTGCTTGGGTAGAACGCTATATATGTGAATGGCAACCAAATGGAGATGTTATATCCTTAGAACGACTTGTCAAGGAATACTTTTAGTAACGCTAAGTTATTCACGAAAAATACCTATGACGTAGAAGAAGAAGAAGAAGAAGAAGAAGAGGAAGTTGAAGAGGAATGAAGTGTTAATTATTCTTAAATTCTACTCTTATGCAGTTTATGGTTTTGTGGTTATTTCATCTTTCGTAAAATTATTTTTCTTTCACGAGCCATTTTTTTATCTCTTATTTTCATATAACACTTTGCATATTAATTTTGGTTTAGATTGGCAATTTTTAACTAAAACGTTGTTCATTTGTTATAATTTGTTACATAAACTATACTGTCAATTTAATTTTTACAGCAGCAAATTTTAGTGATAACATTTTTCTTGGAAACTTTCGAATGACCAGTTAATGCATATAAAATCCCTCAATACAGAACGAAGTTGAGCAATGAACTGAAATATAACTGCAACGCAGTCATACGTCAATTGCTGCGTGAGCAATGTCAATTGCTGGCAATATCTATCCATATGATATAAAAATTTTGTTGCCTGTTTTTTTCAGGTGATATCCATGACCTCTAACCGCATTGTTTAATTGTTTCCTCATTCTCAACATGGATGAGTTGAGAGAGGGCTATATGAAACGACGAGGAAAAATTTGTCAACAGCAACATCAATTCCGCTGCAAGTTTGCGCCAGCCTGTGGACAGGCACCAGACGACCGGAAAATCAATTTTACATTCCAGAAAATACTGCCATATGTTCGACATATCTAATCAAAGCTCATAACTGCCAAAACACGAATTTATTCGAAAAGCATATATATTCAATTGTGATTTATATACACGGCTTTCTCTTCCTGTGTACAATTGATATCCTGCTTTATTTGACAAAAAAACTGATTACACGTTGAGCATGTAGATTTGAATCAATGAACAATCATTTTTACCAATCCATTCTTGTTTGAATTCTTGTTGTATACATTACGGGCTGCAGAATATATTGTCCGTTCTCTCTGTATTCCATTTTGATTAACACACAGAACGATGGCATCTACAAATTTGTAGAGTTGTAGAGCTCTTTTATAATTAGTGGAAAGGACGTCACATTTCCGAGTAAGAGAGCAGGAAAATTAAATATTAGGGAAATTAATGGTAAGAAAAGTACCTAAATCTGATAAAAGTAATAAAAAAAATGTAAGAAATAAAAGTGATACACTAAAAATAGTGTAGTAAAAGTAAATGAAGTATCAGGAGGACAGTGAATATATTGGAAGTGAAATTATAAAATGTAAAGTAAAAGTAAATGTGAAATAGAAAATGTTTAAATTGTGAATATAAACAGTAAAATGAGGAAACGAGAAAGTAAAACAAAAAAGTATAAACTTTAAAACAAAACAGGGAATGTAGACGCTCTGAACGCTTGAACATAAGTATCAAAAGAAGTAAATGGAGGAAATAAAACACTAAAGTCAGAAATATAAGAGTAGAACATTAGAAATAGGAAACGGGAAATTAAAAGTTTGCAAGTAGATAAAAAGAAAGTAAAACTCTAGGAGTAGAAAAGAGAAAGAGAAAATAAAATATTATAATTAGAAAAGGGAAAAGTAAAACAGTAAAAGTGGAAAAAGGAAAAGTAAAATATTAAAAATTAGAAAGGGAAAGTAAAAGTGCAACATTACAAATAGGAAAGGAGAAAATAAAAAAAAATCAAAAGGTAGTGGGAAAGTAAAACAGTAAAAATAGAAAAGGAAAAGTAAGCCAGTAAAAGTATGAGAACGAGAAGTAAATAGTAAAATTGAGTGGCTCAATGCTAGAATTGCCAAGTCACAATTACAGTCAAAAAAGTTACTGAAGTCTAAACTTAGACCTCTTTTTTTAAGGGGAAACAGAGGTAAAATTTTCGAACAAAACTGAAGAAAAATGAAAATTTGGTTGTTTCCATTTTTATTATCTTTATTTCCATATTCCGATGTTAGTTTTTGATTTTGTGCCCTTAAAAGTATGATATTAAAACCAAGATAACTGTATTACTATATTATTCCTATAATTTTATTTTATTTTATTATTTAACGACGCTGTATCAACTACTAGGTTATTTAGCGTCGATGAGATTGGTGATAGCGAGATGATATTTGGCGAGATGAGACCGAGGATTCGCCATAGATTACCTGGCATTCACCTTACGGTTGGGGAAAACCTCGGAAAAAACCCAACCAGGTAATCAGCCCAAGCGGGGATCGAACCCGTACCCGAACGCAACTTCGGACCGGCAGGCAAGCGCCTTAACCGACTGAGCCACGCCGGTGGCATTATTCCTATAATAAACTAACACTTATCATTATTTATATACCTTCTCTGAACGTATAAATAAAAAGAAATATTGAAAATTTCTTACAATATGGTGCATGGAGCATTTTATATCAAACGATATAAAGTTTTATAAAATTATTAATATTTACAGAACTATTGTACTTAGAAAGTTGAAACTTGGTACGTCCATTACTAATTACATACTTAGTATTCATGATCAATTTCAAACAAATCGGATAAATTTTGTGGATTTTGAAATATTCACCTCTGCCTCCCCTTAAAACTACATGCTCTCAATTGGAAATTATTTCTCATTTACTATAATCTAATATGTATCTAGTACATGTAATTTGGCACACATATAAATGATAATTTACAGCCATTTAATGCAGAAAAAACGGTAAAGTTAAACAGTGAAATAACAAAGGGGGAAGTAAAACAGTGAATGCCTAAAAGGAGAAGTGAAAGAGTAAAAAATAGAAAAGGAGAAAGTGAAAGTAAAATAGTAAAAGTAGAAAATGAGATAGTAAAACAGTAAAATTATAGGAAAGGGTAAAGAAAACAGTATGAGTAGAAATAGAGAAAATAAACAGAAAAAAGTAGAGAGAGAGGAATGTAATAATAATAATAATAATAATAATAATAATAATAATAATAATAAGATAATTTGGACCGACGAAATGATTAACATATTGAACGAAAATTTATATAGGTAATGAAAATAAAAATCATATATACAAAAGTAATATTTGAAGAAAGATCATATTCTAGAGACGAAAATGTCTTTTTGACAATAGCCTTTTGAAAGTAGTCGATGTCTGACAGCCCCTTTACACTACGTACAGTATTATACGATATTTTTACTATTTACATTATCATAAAGAATGCAGGCTTACGTTGATCTCACATAGCCTATTTACACTACTATATACTACGTATTTACAAAATAAGCAGGCTATAGTATTGTTTGTTTAGTCAACTGTCCGAAAACAGGTCTGAATCTCACAAGTGATACCAAGAATCAACTACTTTTGAGGAAAGTAGGCCAGGAGATAATGGGGTAAGGTGGCCCCTCCATTGCATACATCGCCGATTAGGTACATATTACACTAATCAGACTTCAGAGCTATAGTATTATTAAATAAAATACCTTGCATTACAATACTCAACAGTATACATAATACTGTAAATAATGTTTCATCCATGCAGACACTACATTATTTATGATAGTGTAAATAGAAAAAGTAGAGTATTCAAGTGTACGTAGTGTAAATAATTTAAATTGTGAATATTAGTGTAATTGTTAAAGTGGTCCATGTTTTGCTCTCCCAACTTGATGAAATTGGAGTCGCGTGAGCAATCAGTCAAGTACTTCGCTTGCAAGATGCACTCGCGTCGTGTACGTATGAACTCCTGTAGGCCTAATACTTAATCTTATAGCCTCTTGGCACAAAGTCGATCCCTAATAATAATAATCATGCGTCCTGTAAATTGCATTGTCCAATTTAAAAATAAATGATTAACATTTACAAAATATCATACTTAAAAAATTCGACATTATTTGAGATGACCTAATATAAATACGATGAAAGAGTAATGGAACGGAGAAAAATTCTCTCCGGCGCCGGGATTTGTACCCGGGTTTTCAGCTCTACGTGCTGACGCTTTATCCACTAAGCCACACCGGATTCCACCCCGGCGTCGGACAGAATCCCAGCGACGGAGAGAATTTTTCTCCGTTCCATTACTCTTTCATCGTATGATGACGCAGAATATCTGCATGGAAATATCATATGTACTTCGGTACATTAAAATAATATATATAATATAAACAGGCTATAGTCCATATTGTTACCATAATAGTTTGCTATGATGGACGTAATCATCCCTCCGAGGTGGCTTCGTTGTCTAGAATTGTAGACCAGAGCCTGTAAGGCCTATCAAATTTCCGTGTCGCAGAATGTGATCAAATTTTTTATCAAATGTCAGATTTGGAGTACAGTTTCTTACACCATGTCAAAGCTTTTATCATATCTTTAACCACAGTTCTAATAAATCAATCCACAACAGTTCTATGCATGTTGCAACTCTGAGTGCAGTAATGGTTACGATATTGCATTAATACTAAAGAAAAAAATCAAAGAGAAACGAATTTGGGTTAGAAATCGGGCAGGGAGAAAAGATACAAAAGGAATCCATCAAACACTATTGAGAGAACTTCAGTGTGAAATCTTATACTACAGTATGTATTTAAGAATGGATGATGAAACATTTCATTTGACTCATTATGTGACATTAAAATTTTTGTGTTTTTTACAGACCACATGCACTTAATGTCAGCCATTTTCTTTCTTCTTAGTCACAGATTTTATCAAAGCTATGATGACCATAACTTTTATCACAGAACTATGTCACATCTAGATGTGATCAAAGATGCTATATTACACTGTAAAAGATTGTACCGTAACATATATTATATTATCTCAACTTCTTACTTACTTACTTACTGGCTTTTAAGGAATCCGGAGGTTCATTGCGTCCTCATATAGGCCCGCCACTGATCCCTATCCTGAGCAAGATTAATCCAGTCTCTACCATCATATCCCACCTCCCTCAAATCCATTTCAATATTATCTTCCCATCTACGTCTCGGCCTTCCCAAAGGTCTTTTTCCCGCCGGCCTCCCAACTAACACTCTATATGCATTTCTGGATTCGCCCATACGTGCTACATGCCCTGCCCATCTCAAACGTCTGGATTTAATTTTCCTAATTATGTCAGGTGAAGAATACAATGCGTGCAGCTCTGCGTTGTGTCACTCTCTCCATTCTCCTGTAACTTCATCCCTCTTAGCCCCAAATATTTTCCTAAGAACCTTAAGCTCAAACACCCTTTATCTCTGTTCCTCTCTCAAAGTGGGAGTCCAAGTTTCACCATACAGAACAACCGGTAATATAACTGTTTTATAAATTCTAACTTTCAGATTTTTTTACAGCAGATTAGATGACAAAAGCTTCTCAACCGAATAATAACAGGAATTTCCCATATTTATTCTGCGTTTAATTTCCTCCCAAGTGTCATTTATATTTGTTACTGTTGCTCCAAGATATTTGAATTTTTCCACCTCTTCGAAGGATAAATCCCCAATTTTTATAGTTCCATTGCGTACAATATTCTGGTCACGAGATATAACCATATACTTAGTCTTTTCGGGATTTACTTCCAACCCTATCGATTTACTTGCTTCAAGTAGAATTTCAGTGTTTTCCCTAATCGTTTGTGGATTTTCTGCTAACATATTCACGTCATCCGCATAGACAAGAGGCTGATGTTACCCGTTCAATTCCAAACCCTCTGTGTTATCCTGAACTTTCCTAATGGTGACACAAAAATTTGGTAGTGTAATATAGGCCTAACATAGACAGTTCGTGTTCGAGTCTCTTGAGGTCTGGAGTTTTTCATTTCAACCTGGATATTAAAAGCCTAGAAAGGGTTAGAAAAGCTAGTAATTGAATTATCAATTGTTCGTCATTGAAAACCAAACACCAACCAACATTCCTACAGTATTAATGCTGCGTAAAGTTAATTTCTATAACTGTAATGAATTTACTGATCTATGAGTCATCAAAGAGATAACATACGTAGCGATTTGATTTCGAAGCGCGGGTGTCTGAGCTTGTTTTGGCCGTCATTGATTTGTGACGGTTTTTTACGCTACACGAAACTCTGTGATTGTCCACACACTCGCACATTGAGAATTGCGGCGGTCATAGTTCACGCCCCATTGCCCCCGTTCCATCTGACTGATAATAATAATCGATTACAACGCGCTGCGCCTATGGGGAGAGGAACTGTGCCCCGTACTTGTGTTAATGGACTCAGAACATTTCTTCGGTCACAGTGTTTAATCAGAAATAGAGACAACGATAACTGTAAAAATGTTTTCAAAACATTTCCTGAAAAAGTAACAGAGAGGAAATATATAATGTTACTTCCGGCGTTATATACTCAGAAATCAGTCCCTACTATCGTTTTCAACAAAATTATCATGATCTATATCTATACATTTCCAATTAAAACAGAAATTACAATTAATACATAATTTACCAATCCTTTCGATAAAATCCTTCTATAATTACCACACTTTCCAGACAAACCATCAATAACACACATTGTGTATATATCTTATTTACAAAATCAGTGTCACTCACTTTTCAATTCAATATACTTAAGTTATGTACTTACGTATATTAGTTGTAGGTTATTTCTACCCTGAAGTATTACCAATCCTTTCGATAAAATCCTTCTATATTTACCACACTTTGCAGACATACCATCCATAACACACATTGTGTATATATCTTATTTACAAATTCGTCCATAGCATACATTGTGCAAATATCTTATTTACAAATTCAATGTCACTCACTTCTCAATTCAATATACTTAAGTTATGTACTTACGTATATTAGTTACAGGTTATTTCTACCCTGAAGTATTACCAATCCTTTAGATAAAATTCTTCTATAATTACCACACATTTCAGTCAAACCATCCATAACACATATTGTGTATATATCTTATTTACAAATTCAGTGTCACTCACTTTTCAATTCAATATACTTAAGTTATGTACTTACGTATATTAGTTGTAGGTTATTTCTACCCTGAAGTATTACCAATCCTTTAGATAAAATTCTTCTATAATTACCACACATTTCAGTCAAACCATCCATAACACATTGTGTATATATCTTATTTACAAATTCAGTGTCACTCACTTTTCAATTCAATATACTTAAGTTATGTACTTACGTATATTAGTTACAGGTTATTTCTACCCTGAAGTATTACCAATCCCTTAGATAAAATTCTTCTATAATTACCACACATTTCAGTCAAACCATCCATAACACATATTGTGTATATATCTTATTTACAAATTCAGTGTCACTCACTTTTCAATTCAATATACTTAAGTTATGTACTTACGTATATTAGTTGTAGGTTATTTCTACCCTGAAGTATTACCAATCCTTTCGATAAAATCCTTCTATATTTACCACACTTTGCAGACACACCATCCATAACACACATTGTGTATATATCTTATTTACAAATTCATCCATAGCACACATTGTGCATATATCTTATTTACAAATTCAATGTCACTCACTTTTCAATTCAATATACTTAAGTGATGTACTTACGTATATTAGCTGTAGGTTATTTCTATCCTGAAGTATCACCACACTCTAATATTTCAATAAGCCAACACTACACTTTACCACTTCACTATACCACACTTGTCGACGTTAAACTACACGACACGAAACGTCATTTCACGTACTTGTATTTCAGTCTTGATCCAACTTCACTATTTATGTTGTTATTTAACACAAACAATTTCTTAACCAACAATAATATTTATAATGAAATATGCTATTAATAATAATTTAGCCTAGTCCTTGATAAAATATTGTGGCGCCGTGCCGGAAGATTCTGGTTGCCTCGGGAATGTGCGCGAGCATCCAGCGAGTAGGAAGGCGCGGGGAAATGAAACGAGCTTCGGTAGGCGCTGTAGCGCGGCACGGACGGAGGGAGGGGGGGAAACTACGGGTCGGCGCGGAGCGGAGAGAGCAGGGGGGACATCTAGAAGCGTATCCCCCTCGAAGGTTCGGAAAGCCACACGAATCGAAGATTCGAGATTTTACGGCTTAGTAATAAAAGCGCGAGCAGTCTTCGGAGTTAGTCAGTCTTCAAATCTTGTCTTGGATATCAGCGAGCAAGGAGCACTTGGGTTCGATGTGCAGTGAACTTGAGTGAGTCCGTAACTGTGGAAGCGTGCGAGTGCAACGTATCCGGAAGACCTGAGTTCGATGTGCAATGAACTTGAACAGTGAGCTAGAATAACTAGCCAAGGCGAACGAACTGTGACCTGCACTTAGTGCTTTGTGAACATTAGTTGAAATTAGGAGTACATTGTTTTTCTTCTCAATAATACACGTATATTGTCATTGTCGCTGTATGGAGTGCAATAACGACTACAGTGTTGCTGTGTTGAGTGGAATTCCCATTGTTGTAGGGTGAATCGTTAAGAATAAGTCAGTGTTGACAGGTGTGGTGGTTAAAGCAGAATAAACATTACAATATATAAACACATTTTATATTAGAAGTTACAATTACTCATGTATCAATTGAATAGTTCAACTTTACAAATAACGAAAACCTTATAATTAATCAACTTATGATTTAAGAATAACTCAAGTTAAAAGAAAAATATCGGGAACAGTGACCAAAGTGTTGTGTACATGCAATTATGCAGTAAAAACGTTGAAAATATGCTCTAAAATTGAGAAATATGCACTAAAAAGTGTTGATTTTCAATAAAATTCACAATTTTCTCATAAATTTATTCAAGTATTATATTTAATGAACTAATGATAAAAATGGAATGAAGTTATTTATTCTTTGATTACATTTATTTGGTAATATTAGGCCTACTTACATGTCTCGTTAGTCATGTGCTCACGTCATTGATCATCATATTCATTATATCAAGTATCATTCACCAATCACTTCATGATCATTTGATCAATTGTTTTTATTACAATACACAACTAAATATTTCTCCAAATTTTCTGGCAAAAAATTAAACTTACTTTAAAGAATAGAACAAAAATATTTACTACAGAGTTATATTGATATTATAATTTGTAATATAATAAATATTTATAATAAAATTAACTCACATTTTTTTCACACAATTGGCAGAGGACAATTTCCCATCCGTTTATAAAATCTAGGATTCCCCTCAATCTACTGTTTGAGCAAATATGTTTTGCTACTTTTTTCCTTCGGCATTATGTCTGTTCACTCATATCTACAAAATGATAATGATCGAGTAACTGGCAAGAATTTAAACTATAGAGAAAGAAACATGTAAGTTAAAAGGAGAGTTCCGACCACCAATAAGCTGTCCAGTGTTGGAAGCACGTTCTTGGTGCTTTCCCTTGCGGCATCAGTTTTGCTTACTGACTTGTACGTAAATTTATAATTGCTGCTACCTGACCCACGCTGGGCATTGTCACTACGGCGCTGTTTCATACACAAAGTAATGCCGGTTTGGGTGTAAAAATATTGATTTGTCTTGAAACTTAAACTTGTGTTTTCAGTTTCATTAAATGTTTTTCTCACAGTTATCGAACAATTTTAAAATTTCAACGATCACGAATGATTGTCGTTGCGTTGGAGTAGAGGGTTTCAAATAGTGATGAGATAAACTGCTCTTTTGTGATCACTGTTCGACCTGTGATTGCTCATTTATAATCACGGTGATCTTAGACAGTGAAACAGTGATTGAACTGCGAACTTGTTCGAGGTGAACACTGAACAGTTCATTCTTCTCCCCTCATCAGAGCGTCTCACTGTGATGTATCAGTGCTCTCGATATTTCGCACATGGTAAGTGAGGGCGAGGAAATGTTGAGTTTATGTGTTTATACTTCACAGAAGTCAAGTGTAAGGACAATACTGAGATGTAAATATAGGCGTTTCATCATTTTAAAAACAGATTAAAGATTTGAAAGTTAATTTTTTATTTATATATTCATTCATTTACTCTAATGCTATGAACAAACTGAACATTTGTCGTCTGGCATCTAATATAATGATTGTCCATTTGAGCTTGTCCACTATTCCTCAAATGAAATATTATATAGAACAAAAAACGGAAAATTGGTAATTTTGACATAATTCACACATCACTCAGAAGATGAATGAAACATTGTTATTTTAAGTCATTGTCATATTTGGTAAAATTTTGTTATTATTGTAATTTTACTGGTTGATTAATAACGTCACTGCTTAAAACAATGGAATAAATGAAGCAATGTAATACCCTGCCATATTTTCGGCTGTCGGCTGACAATAGTATATTAAGAAATCTGCAGGATTAGCCTGAAAACTACTGAGTTGAATACACTGAATGTATTGTTAAAATCGAACGCTCGCAGTTTTTTTATTTTTATTTTATTGGGTTATTTTACGACGCTGTATCAACATCTCAGGTAATTTAGCGTCTGAGTGAAATGAAGGTGATAATGCCGGTGAAATGAATCCGGGGTCCAGCACCGAAAGTTACCCAGCATTTGCTCGTATTGGGTAGAGGGAAAACCCCGGAAAAAAATCCGCAACCAGGTAACTTGCCCGACCGGGATTCGAACCCGGGCTACCTGGTTTCGCGGCAAGACGCGCTGACCGTTACTCCACCGCTCACAGTTCGTGGGCGTAGTTGTTCCCAGTGTTGTCACTAGGTAGCATAAGCACAGCAGAGCAGCGCACGCAGTGAGATAAGAACGTGAACTGTCTCAGCTGGTGAGCAGGAGCAGTTTAGCTCTCGAACTGTGATCACTGTTTAAAGAGCTGTTTAATCACAGGTGTGATCGTGATTTTTCGATCACTGTGATAAAATCACAGGTCGGTGATTTCTGCTCATCACTAGTTTCAAACAATGAACAGTTAATATTTAAATGTAGGTTTGAGAAGTCATTCATTAGTAACGTTCTTCGGGTAAAAAGTGTAATATATGCATCCACATGCAAATATTTGAGAAATATGCGCTAACCCCCTGAATATGCATTTATATGCACTATAAAACTTCCTCCGTTGATTCTCCATAATACGAAACACATTCCGCTCATACATGCATAGGCTATCTTTAAACTTCAAGGAATAAATCATGCTAAGATGCTAATAATAAGTTAAGAAAAAAAAATAACCTTGATTTCACTCACTAAAGGTTGCTGACTGCATTATGGTAAATAAAGTATTTTTTTCAAATGATGCACTACTATCATAAAAACCCTTGTTTCTATATCTTTTGGACGATTTTTGAATTGCCAAATACTTCTACTTGCTCTGAAATGATATAGATAGTCTTTGCTGTCGACAATAGATTGGCCGTTCTACAAAATTTACGTACTCCGGGAAGCTTAGGGTCCTTTTTCTTGTGTAATATCACATATTTTGTTGTTGTTTTACATAGAGCTCTATGCCATACCCGTCCGATGTAGTATTAATACTATCGTGAGGTGATCAACAATACTGTGGGTGGACAAAAGACAAAATTATAGATTGGATTAAAGCCGCCAAAACGGTATCAGAATAAAAATGTTTAAATAGTAAATACATGAACGCTATTCTGTGCGCACAGAGCTGGCTGACTTGTCTTTGTTTATATGCATGAGCGAGTTAGAAATATGATAACAAGGGTAATGTAGCTCATTAGTAGTGAGATTCTCCGGAGGTTGGGGCTTTGTGTGGGGGACACAAGATTGACAACGTCAGGGTGGCAGGGCGAAGGATGTTTATCAGGATGTTGCGTCAGCAGATATTGACGTTGGGGAAAGAAAACGTTGGTACTTTGCTTGACGAATAGCTGCAGGGGGTTCAGCTATTCGGTTGCCTGGTAACTGATAGAATAGGTCCTGTTAAATAGGGTAACAGATATAGGCTAACTTCAGACCCAGGAAGCAATAGTAGGTTATTTTACGACGCTTTATCAACAGCTTTGGTTATTTAGCGTCTGAGTGAGATGAAGGTGATAATGCCGGTGAAATGAGTCCGGAGTCCAACACCGTAAGTTACCCAGCATTTGCTCATGTTGGGTTGAGGGAAAAATCCCGGAAAAAACCTCAACCAAGTAACTTGTCCCGACCGGGAATCGAACCCGGGCCACCTGGTTTCGCGGCTAGACTTGCTAACAGTTACTCCACAGGCGTGGACAGGAAGCAATAGTCAATGACAGAAAAAATAATTTTTGTTGTTCATTGAGAGAAAAGGTAAGCCAAAGACAGAATGACTGTCAGTTTCTTTTGTTTTATATTTGTTACAATCTGAATGAAATCTTTCCTCATTCGTACTGCATTTTAATACTTCACGATATTTCGAGATGTAACAATTATAAAATAGCCTATACGTTTGGACCAAAAATGGTGACTAGTTTTGTTCAATCCTTTCATTGTAGCAAAAGGGAACACGCAGGAATAGCGTAAAGTTAAAATTAACATCGAGTCATAGGATTATAGCACCTCATTACGAGCCGCCCCTCAGAACGTAAACCTGGATGTCAATATGAACTTAATAAATATCATCAAAACTAAATGTGGAAACAGTGCTCACTAATAGAAAACTAAAGCCTTGGTTTTTCTGAACCGACGCATGCGACGTTCGAGGTGTGAGGCCCGTCTCGCACAAATTCAGACTACACGAGAGATAGTGAGTGGTTTCTATAACTACGAGATGCGAGGTCTGCCTACCTCGCAGTTATAGAAACCACTCACTATCTCTCGTATAGTCCGGATTTGTGCGAGGCGGGCCTCGCAACTCGCATGCGTCGGTTCAAAAAAACCAAGGCTTTAGTTTAGGGGCGAGAATCGATTAAACAATGTTACTATTCGTTTCAGATGCACAAAACGTAAGTGCAATGCAAATGTTTACGTAAAAGAATTTTTAAGTGAAGTGATAACAGTTACAAACTTTTCGCATAAACACACAGAAATGAATTGCGATGAAGTGAAACTATAAAATATGAACAGCAGTAAAATGTAAATCAGAAGCTAAACCGAACGAAACGATTTTAAAATCTGTTAAAAATGGAGTTGTGGGAGACATTGGATACGAAGATATTCAGCTTCTGAGGAAGTCTACGTATGCCGTTCGAAGAGACGACTACCCTGATACGTAATATTGAAGAGTCTTTAAATAAAAACACTTAGAATGTTAATGATAATATTTTAAATCATGTGTTGGACAGTCCTAAGCTTCTATAAAATGGGAAGGAAAATATCCTTTTGGTCCAAACAGTCTTTTACTGATCCAAAAAAAATTATCTCGCCTGGTGCAAATAGGCGGTAATTAGTGAAGATATCAGTACATTTAGTTATCACACAATATTGCAAGCACCAGAGTATGTAAGGGCTGTCTACTACAGAAATCTCCTAGAATAGTGAAAGTGTTAGAAATCACGACGTAGCATTAATATTTTAATGTTAATTTAACTTAGTGTAGGTCAGACTCGGCTAATTCCATGATAATAAGATATTGGCGCAAAAAAAAAGTTGAAATTAAAAAAAAAAACTTTTTAATTTGTGTACATTATTAGATTTCAGGGAGTTACATTTCTTCCTCAAATAAATTTATACAATAGCTTACAAAGAAGCAAAAAATAACATTATAGAAAGGTTGGTATGATTTCGTAATATACAGTAGTACAAGGGCATATTCGTGATAGTCATATAGACTCATATTTTAAATTCCTCAGTCAGATTCATACCTACAACCCACATAATTAACGTTTGAAAGGCATTGACATGTTTCATGAAAGTACTGATCACAACTGACGCACTGAATCCATATTTCACCATAAGTTACTTGTTCTCGAAATTTCCTGACCAAGATAGCAAGAAATCATTATTATTCGGCTTTTCTTTAAGGGGAGAGGATGGTATTTTTAAAACTTTTTTTCCTATCTAGTGTAAAATATTAATTTTTTGTATGGAGAGAGTTCATAGCTGTGGCAACTCAACCAAATAAAAATATTCTGAAAAAAGAAAATATTTGGGGCCCAAATTTGAAAAATATACCCAATGCAGGATTGTACTAAAACCGATAGGCCTATATCTAAACCGTTTTTAAAGATAGATTCAAACAGTTTTTTGCAAAGTATTTGCAAAAGAATGTTCTACCAACTGTCTGTAACAGAATTTTTATATTAGTCCCTGTGTTTTTAAAATAAACAACTAAAATTTAATAATTTTCTGATTTCCTTTCTTGCAAACAAACGGACGTATTTGTAAAATAAAATCAATTAACAAAATTCTGTTACAGAGAAAAGTTTCCTAATAGTCTAAAGAATGTGTGTTCTAAATTTCATGCATGTATCTTTAATAGTTCAGAGATTATATCCATTTTTGTCTGGCAATGTAGCAAAAAAAAATGAAATTACTGGAAACCGATAAAAGCGGGCGTGTGATTTAAAAATCCATAGCGCAGGTAGTTTAAAAATGACGTCTCAACATCCGATAAGGGCACAAATACCCAAAAAATGTTATGCAATGCATTCCACATATATCAAAGGGTATTTTAAAGAAAAAAAATTGAAAATTGAATTTACCGGAAACAACAATAAAAGTGGGCGAGTGATTTAAAAACCCATAACGCAGGAAGTTTAAAAATGGCGACTCAACATCCGATAAGGGCACAAATACCCACAAAATGTTATGCTATGCATTCCACACATATCACAGAGTATTTTAAAGATTTTTTTTTAATTTACTTATTTTTCACCAAAAAATACCATCTTCTTCCCTTAAGCAGAGTTCTTCTTTGTTTAGCTTCTGAATATGATACTGTTTTGTTCTCTACCTCTTTCAACTCACTTGAGAGACTGGAAATGTCATTATCCTTGACTGTGCTTTGGTCTCTTCCTGGTCCTCGTCGATCTTGCCTAGAAAAAGACGAGGATTCTCTGCGGTAGTTCCCTTTCTTTAAGACACAATCGATTGCATCTTTCATATCGTTTATATTGCATTGTACCTGCTATTATCTGCCATCTGTAACATGTACTACATGCACAATATATCACAGATGCTATGAATACAGACACAAATATTTTATGTTTCATTCATTTGATAGTTCTTCCACTAGAGGCTGTTGTTATAGCATAGAAAAAAATAAAGAGAAAAAATGACCTCTTGGAATGATGAAAAAGCTAAAAAATTAACCTCCCTAGGTAAAACTCTGTTATATAATCAGTGCATTTGTAAGCATATATTTTTCACCAAGAACTGTATAATATTAGTACTTGCCATTGAAAACAATTTGGACCACAAAACACAGCAGAAAAACTCTTCTTTTAACAAAAGAAATCGAATGATGTATTCGCTCACGTTACTGCAAGAGCGCAGTGAAGAAAATTTATGTTATAGTCAGGCTTCGGTCCTGGGCACAGAAACGCATTAAGTTCAGAACGCACGAAAGATAGTCTTGTGTTGGTCGATTGGAGTGGAAGATGGAGCGCGCCTTTACTTCGTGTCTCTACATGTAAACAGTTCGTCACAGTACGGCACAAAATATATTTCACTCTGTACAGATGCAGTATATACAGTACATTCCTAGTGTAGACAATAAATATCTACCATTAAAGTATTAACGTGAGGTGTAACCTTCAACCAGGTGTCCCTACGCCGAAGCCTGTTACACGTACCGCAGCCAAGCAGCAATAGGCCTACACACAACGGTAATGCACATTACGGACCCACCTGTGCTGTTGCAGTCACCCCTCCACACGGGTCATGACGTCATTTATACTCCGTGTACTCTAAACCTCATACTGGTTACTCTGTGTCCCTTGGACGAAGCCTGGTTATAGTTCATCATCTGTTATTTATCAAATACCATCAGAATTACAGTTGTTGGTGGTATAATGTCGTTGTAATTTTAAAAGAAATATCACGAAATTGCCCATATCACGAAATTAGCCGAGTTTGCCCTATATGCAATGGCTATATGTAAAAGTAAGTAAAATTTCTGAACACATCCTCGATTATCGTATACAGTATTTTCATTAATACTTACTCTTGTTGTTGACGGTCCTATGTCTGCAAAGTGAGAAGAAAAATGTTACTTACTCTCATGGCGAGGAATTCGAATGTTTCCCCAAATGACCAATAAAATTCGAGTAGTTTCGCGTTCTCCCCAAAAAATCCGAATAAATAGAAAAGGTGATTCACACAATTGTAACAATATTCTTTGTTCCACACTCACCATCATCTATAATGGCCTATAATGAATCTGATGCTTACTATAGCCACTTACCATGACAATAATTAATTATGTAGGCGTATGATTCATTATTTTGTACTTGGTTGTTTAATGGCGGTGTATCAGCTACGAGTTTATTTAGCGTGGATGAGATTGGTGATAGCGAGATGGTATTTGGCGAGATGAGGGCGAGGATTCGTCATAGATTGCCTGAACCTATGTTTTAATAATAATAATAATAATAATAATAATAATAATAATAATAATAATAATAATAATAATCCGTGGTGCTACAGCCCACGAAGGGCCTAGACCGACCAGCCGGCTGCTGGCCTCACGCCCACATGCCGAAGCAGAGGTGGGCGATCATCCAACCAGAATGGAGGTGTCGTGTGGTTAGCACGTGATCCTCCCAGCCGTTAAAGCTGGCTTTCGCAACCGGATTTCGCTGCTTATTGTAGCTCCCCAAGTGCATCACGATGCTGGGTGGGCACCGGTCCCATACACTGGCCGAAATTTCATGACAAAATTTCTTCCCCCATGAGGACTCGAACCAGCGCGCATTCCGTAACGCGATTCCTAGGCAGGATGCCTTAGGCCACGACACCACGGCGTGGGATGAACTTATGTTTTAGTGTTACAAAATTAGTCTATAAACAAAATTCAGAACGAAATGATCACGTTATTGGCAGCAATGCACACAACAATGATGCTGAGAGGGGAAAACACTGATTGGAACAAACATCATCATTTGACTACTGACACAGAAATGCTCTAAATGTAACAAGCTACCAGTGGGATATACGAGTAATGTAAAATAATTTACACATATCTACAGGTAACACTTCGAAAATGTGACTATTCGTGTGTACTTCAATTTCACTTCTGTACAGGGAAATGAATGGGTTTAATTAGGTCGCGTTTCCTACGTAAACACATTCCAGGAAACCTTAAACAATTGACATGATTCCAAACACAGCCCACCATTATTAAATTGTGACTAGTTTTCCGTATCTGCATGTGCATGCATTCAAAAATTCTTCCTGGAACTGAAATATTGGATATTGGCTCACGTCATAACATTCCAAAGCAAATTAAAATGTATGAAGAACTACGTAAAATCCCGGGATCACCTAGCGATGTAAATTTTTTGAAGTTGAACCCTAATATGTTCAGCGACACTAGCAAAACGCCAAAAAAATTGTTTGGTCAAACAATCTGAAAAATATGAAGCAATTATAATTATTTACATGACGTTACAGGGACAAAATAATAATTTAACAAAAATCAATATACAAATTAGCAATATTTACATTTTACACAATATATTCATTTATCAAAACTTATCCCGTTGCGGTGAACGAAAATGTTTATTCTGAGGTCATGAAATGCAAATCTTTTATGAGCATCACATAAAATTTGTTTAAACTAAGAGAATGTTCTTTCTGTGTTGTATGACGTTACAGGGGAATATTTATAATATATCACACCATTGTAATTTAATGACCCCAAGCGTACCTGCTTGCAATTCTACCTGCTTATGCGTTCACGTGACGTCTAATAGATGTACTAGAAGAAACTACTCAATCCGCTGTAAGTTTAGGAACAGAAATGCGCTGCCTGCTGATGGCATCAAGCGCCAGGTATGGAAGGAGGAAGGATTGTGTATATGAATAAGCAGCCTGTTGCATTAAGAAAACAGTGGTGCACAAACTTCAGACGGAACGTGAAATTTTATGTGGTTATTTTTATATGGCTTCTTTCTGTTTGACATTATCTATATTGTCTGTAAAACAAAAGTACAATTTCTTAATATTGGAGTTGTGCTTTTCATGTTAATAACATAATAAAGATTTAAGAAGGAATATTCACATAAATTCCATAGTAGTACAACTATACTGTACTAAGTTCATGAAACATATCATTCATAAAGAAAGTGATATCATCCCCCCCCCCCAAAAAAGAGATTGAGTATGACATGATGTTGGAATTGATATTGATGGCATCTTTAGCCTTATAAAAGTAATCAATAAACTAATCAAAACAATATTATAATACAAAGCAAAGTTACCTAGGTATAGCTATGTTTTAACTGTACCTAATATTACATAACAAAACTCTTATCGCTCTATGCTTTTAAGGTGATATTGGTGCGCAACTTCCTATCATCAGAATATTAAATTATTTTATCGAAATCTGCTGAAGCTATAGAGCTGACATTTTTACAACACATGGCCAAATATCTTTCGCTTATGATGTAACATTAGTTGCTTTGTTAATTAATTTCCTCACATACTTTGTCCATGCGAATATTTTCAAAATTTGTAATACATTATCTCAAGTTATATGTATTTATAGTATATTAGATTTACGAAAACATTGTTTCAGTACCCGTAGGGCTACTAAATAATTAGACCTATATCTGAAAATGTCACTTTTCTATTTTAAAAAGTTGAGAAAATATTCCTTTTGAATAAAAAAACAAACTTCTGAAAAATGAGCATTAGAATTAAAACTTACATTCTTATAATGCTCTTATACTTCTAAGACAAATAGAAAATTTAACACTGATATAGTTTTAATAAGTTCTCTTCCCTTCATCCATTGAATCAGTGCTGGCCATCCCTGTATAAAGTTCGACCAAGCGGCATATACTACCTCTTTCGTCTATCTCTTTCCTTTCCGCTGTAAAGTTCTCAGTCTCTCCTGAGCACTAAAGCGGGCGCTTGCGCCTATGGGCATCAGTTGACATGACTGTATTAGTTTTTTTGACTATTTGTCATTCTGGCGAATGAAAACAGTTTTAAGCTAGTTGATACTCCCATCACTGTGGTAAATCTTGGCATCAAAATTGCACAAGATGAAATTCTTGCCCCCAAACAAGTTACGTCGTTGCTTCATTGCTGTACCTTAATAATAATAATATTCTTTCCTTTAACAATTGATACAAGGAAGTTCTATCATCATCATCATCATCATCATCATCATCATCATCATCATCATCATCATCATCATCATCGTCGTCGTCGTCGTCGTCGTCATCATTTAATTTTTCTAACTCTCACGAAAAGGGACCATTGCTCCATGCTTAAATGATTTAAAAACAAAATTTAGACAACAAAATGCAGTTTCAGTTCATTAGTTTATAGTCAGCCTGTCACAAGAATACCGCGTCACACGGTACAGAATTAGAAGAAGATATATTCTCACTCATGTTGAGACGGAGAGTTAAAAAATAGATTTCTCTATTATTTATCCAATTACCTTCTGCGTTTGAATCCTAATTTCCTACAATTTTAGTTAAAATGGCTATTTGAATGTGAGACGTTACCTTGCAATAATTAATATCGTATTTTAAGCCTACATTTCTAACTCAACATACCTTTAGTGATGTTCAGTTCCATTAGAAGCAGTATAATTATTGTAATAAATCAACCAAACATCAGGATTTATTTTAAATAAATTAATTGGCTCGGTAAACAATATCGAAAGGCGAGAGAACTTCAGTTGTTTAAAAAAACAACTTTTAAATTACTAGTAGCAAAGGCAATTGAGAACCTTTTTCACGTGCCACACGTATATTTATTTGTTCTCATTATTGTTTTCCTGTTTAGTGACGTTCTTTCAGCTGCAGGTAGTTTGTAGCTTGGTTAAATAATGTAATTCATTTTAATTTGCTTTTTATTAGCTAGCGGGTTTTCCTTCTACACAACAGCTCGATAAACAAAATGAATGGAGTCAGACGTATAGCAACGTTCGTCTGACGTATAGCGAAGCTTTTCTGTACGTAGGGTTAATGTACAAGCAAGTATTAATAGTTGTTTACCTTCCAGTTGTTTTTCTTTTCCACCCATTGTGATCCAACCGTGAAGTTCTCTTATTTTCCACGAGATGCTCTGCGTTCGATTTGCAGAATATTATTAGACAGACATTGTAGGTTTTCTGCGAGAATTTCTATAACCTCTAGTCTAGTCGTAACCCAACCAGCTAATTCTTATCTCACATCCTTTGGAAATGGATATTTGATTTCGGGTTTGCCTTATGATATTCTATTTTGTATATTACTTCAGTATTTCCGACTGTCTTACTTCTTATTTTCCTGTCGTTATTTCAAAACCGCTCTATCCACGACGCTTCTCAATTAATAGTATTCAGTAAAAAGGGAAAGTAGGAAAGTTTATTACGCATAAAGAGAGTAATAGGATTTGGCAAAGGAAACGCGCAGGTGTACAAGTGATGGAGTGATAAGGCAAAACAGGTAGTCCTGTTGTCTTAGGAGGCGTCTGAAGGTCAACGCATAGAAGTTGTTACAAAGAACAAGTTTAGATAGCGTAGTGAACTGAAGAGATAAGCTCAATACCCGAAGATTGCCGATCGTTCACTCATGTTACAATCGTGAGCCATCTCTACGTCTCCACATCGCCATCTCGCCGCCGCCGTCTCCTCTTCTCCATCTCGCCATCTGAACATTCCACTCGCAGTTTCAAGGTCATCAACTCAGTCTCTTGAAGATATTAATTTTTTTTTTAGTTCTAAAACCTTCCAGTATCTCTTCCGGGATTTACAAGTTTAATTTTTTGGGAAGATGAATATTTTTTAATTGGTAACATATTTTCGTGAAATTGTTACTATGGGAATAGCTATGTCAGATTATAAAATCTTCAAATAGTCTTGTAATTTCCCATAAAATAATTAAATTTAAAAATTGTGTAATTCCCTGATTGGCATCTGAAGCTCTTGAATCTACTAGAGCAGCGTTTCTCAAACTATGGTCCGCGGACCACCTGTGGTTCTCGAGGTCTGCCCTTGTGGTCCTTCAAAAAACACAGAAGAAAAAATAAAATTCAAACGAATTGCGTATCACACTATAGCTTAAAATTTCAGAGTTTGAAAATGACACATGGTAATCGAATTTCACTTTTTCTCCCAGTACTGCATTTTATGAAATTTATTACCCTACACGTCTATCAACTTCCCATTCTACTCTCAGCAGCAAAAGAGGTATTTAAAGCACTATATACGTGGTGTTTCTCGACATCTTTTCCCTGTACATCTGGCGCCGCGCCTGTAACCCAGCCAGGGACCACCCGAATTCATAACAGAGGACGAAAGTACCGAACCTTAATTCAATTTTAAAATATAAGTATACTGGCATTAAAATATGCTACGAAAATTATAAATTTTCTTTCGAAGGGAACAAGAGTAAGATGGTCCGCGGAACTATTCTGACTTTAAAGACTGAACCCCACTTCAAAAAAGTTTGAGAAGCGCTGTACTAGAGAATAATCATTTACTCGTAAAATTGACAACTTGGTTATATCATATTTCTCCAATTATTTATCATGTGCAATTAATATTATCTAATAGACCTTTATTCTTGTAATCTAATTTTCCATGTGAATTGGGGCAAGAAATGTAACAGTTTGTCGGCTGGGAACGTTCATGGCGTTTACTGAAAATATCGTATTGCTTCTTAATGTGTATAGTTAGCAATTTTTCACCAGAATTTGTTTCAGTGAAAAAAGAAAATCACATATTCATCACTTGGTGTCAATTATTGATAGGCTGAACGAAAGACCGCTGCACGGCACGTTTAACTCTTTGCTGTCCATTAGCGACATCCATTAACGGCGGATGAAATTACGCGAAACGATAGAACGTTAAACGGCACACTACGTATTTGAGCAGTAATGGGTGGACCATCCAACGCTCTCTTGCTGCGTTTCCAGAGGATCCTGAAATATGATCTAAATGCTGCAGTTTGGTGTTCAACCTTCACCGGAGTTGAGTTCTTGTGTAGAAAAAGGGTATAATGAAATGAAAGGCAACATTCTTTGTTTTTATTTTTTCAGAATTCATCAGTATAATGAAGGGAATAGTTCATAGTCTGATGTTTTAGTCCCTAACAAAAAATGCGGTATTGCTATTGGAAAAGTTGGGTGTTAAAAGGAGCAGTGCTTATGTCAAGTACACTATTTCATCACGCATTATACAGGGTGATTGATGTGAAACTTTATCATTTTTTGAGTTATATCTTGGGAGTTATTATAAACTTACAATTGAGTATTGTGATCTCTGTGGTTATGGGGGAATTCGTATTGGTACCCCTGGCACGACTACCGATCCATTGTTGATATTAATATTGGCTATTATTGCAGAATGCATGTAGTGAATAGTTCGTCGTAATATTCCAAATAGGCCACCGACCACAGTAGGCTGAGCCAATTTCTTGCCGATCTAGAGTCAAACTCGGGCGTGGGTTCGATTCTCTCTGTAGCTGATTATCTGGTTTGGTTTTTTCCGGGGGTTTTCCCAACCATAAGGCGATTACCAGGTAATCTATGGCGAATCCTGGACCTCATCTCTCCAAATACCATCTTGCTATCATGAATCCCATCGACGCTTAATAACCTAGTAGTTGATACAACGTCTTTAAATAACCAAGTAAAAAAAATATGGAAAATATGCATTGCTCACTTCGATAGCGTGTTTTGGCAATAGCACAATCGCTTTTTCAAGCCACCTTCAATTCCTGCACTGGATTCTGTATGCTCGTAAACGAGATTTCTTTGCTGCTGTCTGACAATGTTCCATATGAATAGACTGTCTCCTAACTTAATCGGTGCAATGATTTCTTTTGTGAGTTGAGTAAACGTTTTCGAACATCATCCATACAAACTTGAGGCATTGCAGGTCTAATTTCCACTCTCGCTAAGAAGCCAGCTATTTGTCTGCAGCTTTCTCATTATCGACAAAATTGTTAACTTGATGGAAACATTGCTCACATCTAATTCTGTTCGAAATGCCCATTGCATTTTAATCAAGAAATTTGTTACGCAGTACGTTCTCAGCACAAGCGTGCTGTCGAAGTGAGTACTGTATGTTTGCGATATTGCGGGGAATTAATCACTACATGTCTGCTGCAGTAATAGTAAATATCAATATCAGCAATAGACGACAATCATGCCAGGAGTAGTAATACAAATTCTCCCATAATCACAGAGATCACAATATTCAATTAGAAGTTCATACTAACTCCCAAAAAGAAATTATAACTTATTAAAGTGGCAAAGCTTTATATGGATCGCACTGTAGATTGAATTTCATCCCGACGAAGCCAGCTCAGAAATCCTCCTCAACATACTTTCCTCTCCAACGATAAGTCCAGTACGATACCTCCGTTGATGGCCTTCCACACTTCAGAAATCCTTCTGAGTCGTCATGCATCGGTTATGGTTCAGATCCAGAGGTTCGGTTTCTATCTAAACATCTCTGAGTCACGTAGAATCCAAAATCACTGCCATCTATCAATATTTTATCAAACCGGAACGAACACCTACCACAGAGGAAGGCCAATTCGGCGCTTCACAAAAATAATGTTTTTTTTTCTTTTTCTTTTTTTCGAAATACAAATGATAACTGAAGAGGAATTGAAAGGTTCAGAGCCATAGCGGTCCAGACGCCATATATTAAAGACATAGGAAGCAAGAGTTAAAATTAAGTTATCACCATAATTCAATGAAACATATAGGAAGTAATATAAAGTATGTACATTAAAATTAAATGATATGTCAATCTTCATTATATTATGGTATTCACTTAACTTTAACCCTTGTTTTCTTCGTTTTTAATAAATGGCGCTTGGCCCACTATGCCTCTAAACCCTTCAATTATGGAGAGTGCTGATGGAATGACAAGGGAAAAAGTGGGAGAATCCTTAGATAATCTCGACTTTGTCCACCACAAATACAGCTCCACAATCGCTAGAATTATAGTTCTCTTGTCCGCGGTCGTCGAAAGAAAGAGATATTGCCAACTTAGCTAACGAGGCAACAACGACATAATTAAGTGATAATACAATAGGAAGTTGTAACCACCGGTGTAGCTTAGTCGGCTAAGGTGCTGGTCTGCCGATTAATAGTTGCACTCGAAGTCGGGTTCGATTCCCGCTTGGACTGATTACCTGGTTGTTTTCTTTTCCGAGGTTTTCCCCAACAGTAAGGCGAATATCTGGTAATCTATGTCTAATCTCGGGCTCATCTCGCCAAATAACATCTCGATATCACCAAACCCATCGGCGCTAAATAACCTAGTCGTTGCAAGTCGTATCGATTTGCCAAAACAAAATTAGGGCTGTCTATTTTGAAAGTCCAAGATTACGAATATTTCAAAACTTACTTTCATCTTGAATTTGGAAATGGTGTGCTCTATTTTAGAAAATTATTGGACACAGTATTTAGTCTTTGAATTTCAGTAGTCATCTCTTTTCCATCGCTCAGAATATCTTCGAACATCTACGCAATATCCATGTGTGTTGCTAATTTTGCCGCCATGTTGCAGATGACGTGAGTAGTAACCAACATTGGCCAAGTTTGACATTGCTGACATACACAATGGCTAATTAGTTTACTGGACATTAACACTTCTTATCCCATAGCAAATTCGCTCCCTCTGTCGGACTATATGGAAGAACCTAAAGAGTTATCGGATTAGAAAATTGAGACCAAAACAACGCAGGGATATGAAGTAATAAAATCTGACGAATACAATTTATTTACTTGTTATTATGAATTTAAAAACCTAAGCATAATTGTATATATTAGCTGCCAATGTCTAACGGAAGGGAAGACTTAGGCCTATATATTGAAGACCCGAAATAGTCTACATAGGGTAGGCCTATATCTGTTGTAACGTGGCTATCACCTATGGGCACGCCGAGACGTAAGTGGGAGGATAATATTAAAATGGATTTGAGGGCTGTGGGATATGATGGTAGAGACTGGATTAATCTTGTACAGCATGGGGACCGATGGCGAACTTATTTGAGGGCGGCAATGAACCTGCGGGCTCTTTAAAAGGCATAAGTAAATAAGTACAGCGCATGCATTATGTCCAGACACTCCCCCACTCTTCCTACAGAGCTGAGCACGAGATCGGATGAGTCTACTTACGAATTATAGGGGAATGGGTTAGTTTTTACCCTGAACACGCCTGACCTTCCCTCCTACTCCTATCCCCTTAACCGAAACGCTGTTCCCATACCAATCACCGCGAGTGTCTTGACAAAATGCATGAGCTGTAAGTAATGTGGACAAATGACGAACTATAGTAGGTATACACTGAAATTCATTTTACAACAAAAGTTCTTAGGAATGACTTCAAACTTTCACTGTGACGAGTTTGGTACGAAAATTTTAGCCCATTCCTGAAGAATAGCTTTCAGTATTGTGATATTGTGATATTTAAGGTTCGAATGTAGTAGCTATATCAGGACAGCCATTCTTAAGTTTCTATCGACTGTACTTTTCATTCACTGATGTTTTAGGTAACAAGCAATCGTTCTGATGGGGGCAGATAAAAATGTTAAATTTTTTTCTTCCACCATGTTAATAATGTCAAAAGAAGTGCTTATACAAATTTTGGCCACTCGACCGCAATTACGAGGGCCGTAAAAAATAAGTTTGCCAGGGGCTGTTAACAGAAAAAGAACATAATTTCATCGGACAAATTTATTGGAAGATACACAGTAATTGTTGAGCTATTTTTCAACATATTTTCCATCGGAACTGAGACATTTCTCATATCATGGGATGGACAGAGAGAGGTACAGCCGCAGTGAAACGCTGGTTCCGGTCTGAGGCGGCTGACTTCTACGACACAAAAATTAATCTCAATGTATGACAAATATCTCAATTCCAGTGGGGAATATGTTGAGAAATAGCGCAACAATTGTTGTATCTGTTTCAAAAAATATTTCCCTGCAATTGTGCTTTTTTTTCTATAAACAACCCCAGGGAAAATCACTTCCTGGACGGCCTCGTAATTGCGGTCGAGTGGCCAAAATTTGTATAAGCACTTCTTTTGACATTATTAACAAGATGGAAGAAAAAAAAATAACTTTTTTATCTGCCCCCATCAGAATGTTTGCTTGTAAGATGTGGGAAGAGGTCTTCGCAGCAAGTAAACTTTTAGCTAGTGGAAGAGGGTAGTGTCTACTTAGTTTGAAGCAAGCCAAGGTCCTATCCTATATAGCCTATCCTGATACAGCTACTTTATCCAAACCTTAATGACATGCTCTCCCTACCTGCCTGATGATGGATTCCATAAGTAGGTTCGAAACATTGAATGTTTCTGAATTTGTGGAGAAGTTCAAAAACAAAAACTGAAATATCATCATTCTCTACCTACAAGCTCTCATGCGCTTTCATTGCAAAAATCTTGACTTTTTCGTTTTCATGATGATATTTGGTACACATGACTGATAGATACCGTACACATGTGCACATGTAGTTGAATAGGCCCACATCTTTCTTTAGTCTTGTATTATTGACAGAGTTAAGCATCTCCAATACTTTGAGAGAATTTCAATTCGATGTACTAACCACACAAGTGGCGGAAATCCGTCACATAAAGTCACTAGGTACTTTGCGATACTTCTGCAATATAATACAAGATATTACACTGAAAAAGATCCATGGTCTAAGTAAGATACGAATACACGACAGTGCAATCCACATAACATTGTGACTACATAAATTGTTGTATAGAGTGAAGCTTGCCATTTCATTTATTCATTTTATCTTTTTATTCAACTCAGCCTTTGTTATACAATGTTCATCGCTCCTTTTGTTCTTAATATAACAAAGACGTACTCGTGTAATTTTATTTATTTATTTATTTATTTATTTTATCCGTACTTAATCATTTATTAATTATGTATTTTTTTCGTACTAATGAATTCATTCATTCCTACTTTCAATGATAGTTTTCTGTCCAAGGATAGATCTTTCACTGCAAACCCAGAATTCTCCCAGTTTCTCCATTTTTCGCTTTCCTCTTACAAGCAAACATTCTGATGGGAACACCGTGTTAATAATGTTAAAAGGAGTGCGTATACAAATTTGGCCACTCGACCTCAATTACGAGGGCCGTAAAGAAATAAGTTCGCCAGGGGCCGTTAACAGAAAGAAAACACAATTTCGTAGAAAAAATTTATTGGAATAGACACAGCAATTGTTGAGCCATTTTTCAACACAATTTTCACCGGAATTGAGACATTTGTCATATCATGGGATTGACAGAGAGGTACTGTCAAACGCTGGTTCCCTTCAGAGGCGGTTGACTTCTACGACACAAGGATACAAAAATTGATCCCATGGTATGACATATGTCTCAAGTCCAGTGGGGGATATGTTGACAAATAGCGCAACTGCTGTAAGTGTTTGAATAAATCTTTCCATGCAATTGTGCTTTTTTCTGTAAACGGCCCCAGGGAAAATCACTTTCTGGACGACCTCGTAATTGCGGTCGAGTGGCAAAAATGTTTATAAGCACTTCTTTTGACATTATTAACATGGTGGAAAAAATTAACTTCTTTATTTGCCTCCATCAGAATGTTTGGCTGTTAGCTTCCACCTACGATCTAATATCTTAATGTTATCTGTCAGCTGATATCTTGTTGTGCCCCGAACTTTTTTTCTCATTCAACATTTCTTTCAGTGCATCTTTCAGTGGGCAATTTCTTCTTAGCCAGTGATACAGATAATTTGTTTATCTCTTCCTAAGCAGTTTCAAAGTTATTCTTTCTTCACCCACGCTCTCTAGCATAGCTTCATTACTTATTCTGTCTGTCCATTTTACGCATTCTCTTCATCTCTACACCACGTTTCAAAAGCTTCCAGTCGTTTTTCTTTACTTCGTCGTGCTGTCCATAACTATCTCCCATAGTATCACACTCCACACAAAGCACTTCACTATTATTTTCCTTAGTTGTTCTGCAGAAAATGCTCCTCGTTCTATTAAAAACTCCTTTGTCATTATTATCCTCCTTTCGACTTTCTGTCAGCAGCACATGTTTCTATTACCTAACTTAAAATTCGCACATTTGACTAGTTTTCTTTCGATAGCCATGGTCTTCGTCTTGCTTGAATTTATCTTTGTCGCAGACTGCTCACAATTGTTTGTACTTAAATAGTTGAAAATGTTGTATGCCTCTTCTGATTCATGAAGTTATTTAAATACCCTGTTTTAACGTATGTATCTAATTATTGGGATTCATTTTGGAACGTAATGGTCACTCACAATTAAGATGGTTTACATAAATCTTTCTCTCTATGTACTTCGACTTGTCGATGTTTGTCATTTTCCTGTTAAGTGATTTAATCAAAGTGAAATTTAATTTACAATAAAAGCAGAACAACAGAAAGCATCTCCCTCTTCCACAAATCATCAAAGATTCGCTGTCCACCGCATCCTGCACTACGATGAGTAATAGTCACTCAATTTCCTTTGTGTGTCGGGCAAGTTATTACTAATGCATTCCTGAGTCCCAGTTAGGCGTGCAGCGAGACGTTCATATCGATCACTGCACTTGACTCAAGAGCATGCCTTAGACCTTTGCGTAATTCTTAAATGAGTGAATATGTGTGTTGTATTGTATGTGCACTCGGAGAAATGCCAGGTTGTGGTAGCTGAAAGCAGAAGGCCACACAAGTTACATCTGTTTCCTTCGTCCCGTCCCGCGGAGAGGTAAACACCACATAGTTGCCAGTTCTGTAACGACTTGGAATGCACGTACTGTAGTCTCATTATATGTTTAGTTTTCTTGGTGCGCATTAAAATTAGTGAAATATGAGTATGTTGCGACCATGGAAGTCTGTTGAAGAGAGTGAACAACGTAGTGATGATATAAATAATTATAATATTCGTACTTCTCCTGTCGAAAGAGGCCATTCATTAGAGAAACAAGCTGCATATATTATAAAAAATGTATACCTATTTTTCAGAGAAAGAGAAGGAAAATGTGACTCACCAATTGCTATAACTGTTTGCGCTATGGGTGTTTCAAGATTATTAGTGAAGAAAATAATTGTGGCCGAGGGGTTAGCGAGTCTAACTCCGAACCCAGCGGGCCCGATTTCCGGTCGGGACGAGTTACCTGGGTGAGGTTATTTTGGGAGTTTTCCCTCACTCCTATGGATGAATATCACGTAACTTTATCAGATGATTGGAACCCACTCATTTTCGCCACTTCCTTTCCTTCCCTATCATCCTTTCATTCATCATCCCATTACTTTTTCTGGTTTTCAGATCGCTCTACAGGCGGCCCTCCGAAGCTGCTGGCTCTCTCGACCGGCCTCCGTGGATTTTATTCAAGTGATGATGGATAGCTTCTGCAACGGAACCCGGGGCAGACCTTCTCGGGGGAGGACTTCCGCCTCGGACCGTTAAGGGAGCCTTGGCGGGGTTGTCGAAGCAGAAATGGAATATGGACTCTGTTGGCTATAGGGACCGGTCGTTAAGGGGGTCAAGTGGTTAGGTCGGTGCGCGTAGGGGACCGGTGGGCACGCAACTCATCCCATAATCCCATATCGGGGTTTACAATAGGCCCCAGGTCGTAGTCCGTGGGATGTTCCCTCCCTCCCTTCCTCCTAGCAAGAAAGAAAAATAACACTCCTAAAAAGAAAACTCAGACTGCATTACAAACAGTTACGAAATTCAAGAAACTTGATGATTTCGGACGTGATATAATACGACGCACCATTTTATGAAACTTACAACAGCCACATATCCGCTACATTGGACATCATTTTAAGTACAGTGCAAGAAAATACATAGGGCACAGATTGCGAATTGCTGTATTGATAAAAGAATATATATATATATATATATATATATATATTTATAAATTTTTATAGGTTATATTACTCTGAAATTTGTGAAATTCACAAATTTATTATGTTAATTGTATAGGAGACTAAAAGTATTATTATATGACTCAAATAAATATGTATTTTTTTCATATTTAGAAAATGAGTCTGAGAGACTCAAGCCATGCAGTTACGTAACTTTTCATGACTCGTTCACTGGCTGGTTAATAATAGTAATATAGAATAATGATAATAATAATAATAATAGTAATAATAATAATAATAAGAATAAAAATAAAAATAATAATAGTAATAATAATAATAATAATAATAGGTTAATAAGAATGGCAATTGTTATTAGTAAAAATAAACATTGGTCGTAAGTGGGACGTTTAAGTGAGATACTCTAGTACATGTTGTAACGCTGCTTCCTTAGTCGCGTGTCGAGTTGTGTAACAACAACCAACGCTTCGGTAGCTTACTCACTTATTACACTCCTTCCCCTGGTTTTTCTCTAAGTGAACGTACGTTACTTAAAAATGTTGCTGATATATTGCACTACGTTATCATTATTAATATCCCCTCACAGTAGATCGGCGTCGGAGACAAACAAGTGTATTCCGTCATTTTCACTTTATTGTCTCTAACAGCAACACTACTGGGTAGAAAGAAGTACATTGCAGAAACGTACGTTTGCAGATTTTATTCAGATATTACATTCAATTGGCAAAAAACATGTTTGCAACCTCTAGTGAACGATATTTTCAACAAATTTAATGTAATAGTTTATTAAAATTAAACAAACTTAAGATGAAAGATGAGTGGAACGGAGAAAAATTCTCTCCGGCACCGGAATTTGAACCCGGGATATCAGCCCTACATGCTGACGTTCTATCCACTAAGCCACACTGGATTCCCACCCCGATGTCGGATCGAATCCTCTCAGTTTAAATTCAAAATCGGGATCCGGTGTGGCTTAGTGGATAGAGCGTCAGCACGTAGAGCTGAAAACCCAGGTTCAAATCCCGGTGCCGGAGAGAATTTTTCTCCGTTCCATTCATCTTTCATCATATGACGACGCAGAATATCTGCACGGAAATATCGTATGTACTTCGGTACATCATAATAATAAACAAACTTAAACTAAACCTTGTGGAAGATGATGATAATGATGTGATGCTTCAGTGTCATCCTGATTCTAACCCTTGATCGAGCAGGATGCATGCTGCCCTGCCGTTAGCATATCTTATTTGGGGCTTCCTTCGTCGCTACAGATTGGCAAATTTGTTTCCGCTCTCCACTCACCCAGTCACCGCGCTGACTGATCAGAACGCTTCAATGTGACGTAACAATACGGCAACCCTCTGATGACACATTCCCTGCCCTACCTCTTAGAAGGGAGATGATAGGTCTTATATATGGAGAAATAAATCCCCTAAGGGATGATGGGATCAGCGTGCCCCTCTCAGGCAAAGCCACTGAATTATACGGGGATTACATCACATATCCTTCCAGACCTTCTTAGATTAATGGCGTTCCTACAGAGAAAGAAACCCTCCCGTATTCTTAGTCTCAAATATGGCTTGTATCCACTACACAGGTTCCATATATTGGACAAGGAAAGCCAGTACATCAACTGTATTGCGAAAAAAAGTCTGATTTGTAGGATGACATTTGGCATCAGAGTTTCAATCCGTGTTCTGTGAGCAAAGTCTGGAAAAAATCCTATTTGATGCAGTACCGGTAACTCTGTTACTAAATTGTTCATAGAAAATTATTCTCGGTTGTAGGAAATGAAAGTATACTTCAGAGATTTTTATAGCAAAGCAAGAGATCCCTCCAATAATGTAGCCTGTATTTTGATAAGAGTTTGGACATCAGTAACACAATTTTAGAAGAACAACTAGTCTGTCGGATTTCAACATAGGATATCAGGGCTCAAATCTAAGTGAGCCCAATTCAAATGTATGTTTGTACAGGGATATCATAGACGACTCGAGTTCGATGATACTGGCGTAATATACAAACAAATCACTTTACTAGGTATAGGAGGGAAGAAAAGTAGTTCATCCATTTACGTATAAACTAGGAAATATTGCGCTTTTGAGTTTGATAATTTTCATTAGGATTTTGTTTAATCAAAATACAGTACAGTATTAAAAATAAGTGTTTTTACGTACGAACTGAGCTGTCCATGCGGACATGTTCATTATGTAGTGTATATTATACTGCCTACAGCACATTAGCGTACACTTTAGAGAATGGAGTTAAATTGAAAAATAATCATAATATAGATATTTAAACACATTTTCGAAAGTGGTGGCCGTTCATTTCGATACAGGCTTCATTTCTTTTGTACATATTATCGCATTATTGAATATTGCACCTAATTCCAATTACCAGTTTCGTCCTTCGAACTAGTAACTCATGCTGAAATAGTTCTGTACCTGCTCTATAAAAGAGTACTTTCTTACTGTAAATTCAATCTTCACTTCTGCCCGATCCGAAAAGATAAAATTACTCAGACATGCTATCTACTGTCCGTCGAAGTGATTTTGTCGCAGAGTCGTAGAAAGGGGGGAAATCACGTGACAGTTAATTACTTAACTTACTTACTTTTATTCAACTTATTTTAAACACTTAGACGTCCAATTCCTAACAGAATAATTGGGTGGGGGTAACCGGGATGCGACGTAGGCAAATGTGCGACAGTACCTGTGCGAAAATATGATTCAATATTGAAAGCTCTTTCGTCACTGGAAAACGCGAACATATTTCTGGAACGTACTATTCTCACTAACTCAATACTGTTTACAATGATCGTAAGGCTACTATGACTGTATATGCGCCTTGGTTCTGTGTGGAGGACTGTTGAATTTCATTAGTAGAAGAGGTGGGAGTGAAGTACATTCATAAATTCAGGTACAATAAAAATTGAAGTAAAAATAAAATGATGTCCCTGTATATGTACACAAAGACGTGTACGGACATGTCTTCTCGAGATAGTATACAGGTTGGAAGTGAAATAGCCTTGGAGATTTTCAGAGCGAATAGCTATTGTTGTATGTAACAAAAAACTATCATATCATATTCGTGGAAAGTTCATAGTTTTTCAGAAAAAATACAAGATGATGTTCTTAAAAGTTTAACAACCACTTATTCGATAACTGTTGCGAGTAGGATCGTGATTTTTGTCCATATCGGTAGGAAAAGTAATAAATAATATTTTATATCTCTGGCGTATTTCGATAGTGTGGACGGTTTTCGTGTAAATTTAATTTTAAAACCTCTCAATTCAAGCCACTGCACGGTACGAGATGGTTGCAACACAGCGCCAGAGAACAGCTCATTTAGCGAGACTCGCAGAGTTCGTTGACCTCTTACATCTGTATCATGAGGAAAGTGTGTTAGCGGTAATTGTTGCCGGACTGCTGAAATTTTCAACTCAATTTCCTAATTAACCGTGAATTTAATAAAAAAAACGTGATCTAGGCCTAGGTTTTCTGTTCATCTCAAAGTACCCTATCGTCCTTTTAACTCTCCAAAGTTATTTCTCTTCCACCCTGTATTTATTCCTGTCATCACTTAACCACATGTTTAAATTTATAAATTATTCTTAATAACGATGCAGAAAAAACGGACATTTTTTGACCACAGAATGGAATCCTAGATGAAAGTAAACGCATTACAAGCCTTGTTCATGACGATTCAGTAACAAATTATATCTACGTTACAATGAATTGTTTTTAAATGAATTGAAATGCTTAGAAAATTAAAATAATTTAACCTTCCATTTGAAACAGGATTTTGTTGGTTGTGTCATGGAAATGGGTCCTGGAAAATATTGAAAGACAGAAGTAGTCCCTATCGTAATAAGAGTATAATTTAAAGCCTGTTGCTGAAATGATGATAATAATTGAAAGAGGAATAATGAATGTAATACCAACACAGAAATAAATCCAGGTGTTAGTCAAGTGTGCCATAGTTTATTGCTCTCTTTAATTTATATGTTAACGATAATATAACAAATTGGCAGTACGGTACATATTAAAATAGATAATAAAAACTTAGGCTCATTGCTTATGGCAGGCAGTTATATTTTCTAATACTTAAGATAACGTAATATCAGTCGAACACCTGTGTCGGATTTGAACGTAAAATATCAGCGACTCTGTCTGAGTGAGCCCAGTTCAAATTTGTGTGCACAAGAATTGTGTTGGATCAAGTATTCTTTGGTTAGTATATTTATTGCTAACATCAACCACATTTTTAAATTCAGCATTGTTCTTAATTCCGATTCAGAGAACAGGGGAAACAATTTTATGCAGCAAAATTTGGAATTCTAAATGGAAGTAGAAGCATACATTGAGAGACATGGTAAATAATTATGCTTGAATAATCAATTACGTTACAATGAGATGTATTGAAATAAATTAAAACTGCATAGAAAATGAAACGAATTTAACGTTCCACTTTATATAGCATTTATTGATTGTGTCAAGGCCTTTGATGAAGTAAATGGACGTAGGTTGCGGAATAATGGAAGACGAAAGCTTTCCCAATCTTATTGTAAGTCTTTTGCTGGAATGATGATAACAATTGAAAGAGGAATAAAAGATCTAATACTAGCATATAAATAAACCAAGGTGCCGGACAAGTATGCTTTCTTTAATCTTTATATTGATGCCCTGGCATAAAAAATGGTCAAGACCTATTTATCTTCTTAGCAAAGTAGATTCGGAATACCATCAGAAAAGACAAAATATAACTCTTGGTATTTTATGGTAAAGGCTCGGTTAAAATAATGATCAAAATCGTTCATATTGAAGGAGTGTTTATATGTTCTGTAGGTAATGGTAGAACTGAAGATATAAATTGGAAAATAAATATATTCCAACACATGTGGCGTAACCCAAAGAATATTAGAAAGTAAAGTTATGTAAATAAATCTTGCTTTAATTTAGGGAGTTTTAGCGGTATTTAAAATAAAAACTAATAATTATATCGGAAATTACAGAAATGAAATTCTTGAATTCTGTGACAGGTTATTTTCTAATGGATAAACGAAAAAAATAATTAAGGTTTTTATAAAGAAATAATATTTATCCAAACTTATCAATAAAATAGGAGAACGAAGGAGGAATTTGTATGAACACGTTTTTATAGAATTAATGACTTTAGAATACTTTACACAGTCAAAAAAAAGAGTCGAGTTTTTGGAAGATGTATCTATAGCTGTAATTTCAAGCAAGAACATACCATCTCTTGGTCTAAATCCTGAGAGATGATGACGATGATAATGATGATGATTATGAATAGAGTCCACCCGACAAAAAGATGTGCTATTGCATGTTATAAGTCAGAGATTAAAAGCAACAGTGGTGGCAAGGAATCACATATTTCAACTTTTTGCAATCGGGAGATGTATTACACATTAAAAAGCCTGTTATAGTATATGTCTGTATGCAAGATTAAGTCAGTAAATATTCTTACATAGCCTATTGTTGTAATTTATTTTGTCTTTTTTGTAATGCTGTCCTCACGTACTAAAAATATGTGGGAAAATGGTTTTCCTGTTGCCACAGTGGCGAAAGTTTAAAGTTACATCAGCTAGCTTAGTTGTCGTTTTTGTGAAGTGAACATTGCCTCTTCGCTCTTCGTTTGCACCAAAACAGAGATCCTGGCAGTGATCTGTTTTTGTGGTCTGATGTTGTACCAGGAGCCGAAATCCATCAGCAGTGTGGACATTTCACGTCCACTACTGACAACAATGAACAAGCAAATACCATGATTGTGACAAGCCCCATGGTTACTGTCGGCGAAATGGCAGATCATATACAAATTAGTTATGAGATTCCATGCGAATTCAATCATATCACGTTTGGTTTTCATAGAATTTGTGTAATATATATCCCGAAAAAGCTCACCTGAAAACATAAACAAAATGGTCCTCAAATTTGTCTACGCTTATTGGACCACTGTGTTAACTAACATGACGGAATTAGAATGAATCTCAACTGGAGATGAAACATAAGCCCACTACTATGAAACTGAAGAAAAATGCCAGAATCTTGAATAAATTCGAAATAATAATTTGAAGAATTCTGGGAACTCAGCATGTTTCAGGAAAACTAATACTTACACTATTTTTTGTAATTCACAAATAGTAAATTCGGAGTATTATCAGAAGAGATGCTAAATCAGCCCCGGGGGATAAGAGGAGAAGTGGAAGGGACGCAGAAATCCCCGCTCATGACCTTTCCGTTTACATCGCCTTAAACGCAGAGTAAGATTCTGTGCATCAGTGGTGGATTTGAGACGATCAGCGAGAGCCGGAAGTTCGTAAAAGCCAGATACAATCCGTCACTGTCCTTTCTGTCCGCTAATACCGCACCAAACGTAACCGTCTCAGCCTGGAAAAGTGGAGTGGGGAGTTAAGGGGGTCTGCAGTGACTCAATCGAGTTAATAGCGCTCAGGACTGTGCTAATTAGTAGGCACAGTACTGTGAAATTTGCGCGATACACTGAAGCCTGAAGTTCCAAATAAAGTTCGATGCTTAAAGTCAAAATGTATTTTCTTGGTTGTAGAGAATGCAATCTCACGTACTTCTGTTTAGATTAATGAATGATGTGGTAGGAAAACACTGGTAACATCGTTTTTAGATTTTTATATCTATGTTCAGAAATAAAACGGTAAACTTCCATTAAGCTAAAAGGAGTTAAAATTACGTGGGTAAATTTTATTGTATTTCTACATTTAACTATAAAATTTAAATAAAGAACATTATAATTATTTTTCCCATATCCGTCATTTCTGAAATGTTTCATCTGCAGAGATTTGATGCATTCGACTGTCCTCCATATAGCCCTGACCTTGCTCTCTCGGATGACCATATATTTCGTCTACTCAAATATGCCTTAAGAGGTTGCATACTTACCATAAACCAAAAAGTAAATGGAGCGGAGTATAAATAGTTGACAGACAATGAGTGAGTGAGTGAGTGAGTAAAGGAATGAATGAAAGGGGCGAAAGAAGAAACATTAAAAGTTAAGCGAGAACATGTCTTTGCAAGGAAAACCGGGGCTGAGAAAACCTAAATATGTGAGCTCCAAACCTGTTGGCCACTTGCCTCACTCCGAATTTCACTGTTCTACTGGGAGATAGGCGAAAATGTAGCTACCATATGAAAAGTTCGCGGGAAAAACGATGAATGTCACATCTTTGTTAAGGTTGATGTCATTATCTAATTCAATGGATCACTACGTAATTTAATGTTGTTCTTATGAAAAATGGTAAAAAGGAGAATTATCATCACGAATACAGTAATCCTTTCCTTTATTTTCTATAGAAACAACGCTACATCTTGCAGTTATAGATTCAATTAGATCATTATCTAATCCTTAACAGAAATGTGACATTCATCGTTTTCCCCGCGAACTATGCATATTGTAGAGTAACCAAAATAATTTCAATTTCTTGAGTGCTGTAATATGTGAAATAGAAAGCAAACCGTCCAAATAAGTGTCTGCTTATTTTTTTGTTATTGTCTTGTTTTAAAACTCATATCAATCTGCCCATTTTTCCTTGCGAACGTAATGTTACTAACATAAGTCAATACTGGTATATTTAGTGATTTGTAAATGTGTACGAGTAACTTTGTATTTGTAGAAAGCAATTTACTCTTCGGCAAATACTGCATAATGACAAAAACAACGGTTAGCCTTTCTTTTTGATTGTACAAAGTACCAAGATAACCAAATTAATGAATTCTTTGAAAATTTAATGAGATTATTAGTATTGCTGCATGTTGAGTAATAACAAAATCATTTGTTTTATCAGAATTAATTTATAGACCAATAAATTCCTCTTAAGGCTAATATTAATTTTTACTTCATGAACAAAGTAAAATAACTCATTAATGTTTTCTTCCTCTTTGTTTCCAGGTATGTGAAGAATTTGCAATAAGAAATATGACATAAGGTAATTTTGATATTTTTACTACTATATTCTACTATTCAAATTGTAGATCTGTTAAACTAAGGGGTATAATTGTTAATTCTATATAACAAACCAACTGAATGTTAATTTAGTTCATCTATTAAGACGTGGGAGTTACAAATAACTGTAATCATAAAAGGATATTCCTCCTTTATCAATGACGGATTGGTTCCAGGATATGTGAGCCTTTCAGAGTTTTAACTGTCTAGCTTTGAATATAAATTTCAGCTAAGTAATGTCAAGTATAAAGATATTCCAATAGATATTTAAAACATCAGAACTAAAAGTGACAGAAAATATCTTTCAGTGATACTATCCTATAGTAGTTCCCTTAAAGGAAAGGGCACGGGCTGGGACTATCCTCACACGGTGACCGCTTGTGTGTGTCGGGATGGAATGAAGTGCATGCCCTAAAGGTCTTCTGCTGATCCCCCTACGGGCCGTTCCCGAAATCCTCTACAGTCTGCAGAATTACTTTACCTTTCCACGTACACATCACAGCAGTCCCTCAATTCCTATCCATCAAGGTAGGCCTGTACGAGCCCAGGGCACGCCCCACGATGAATAGCACTACCACCAGTAACTAATGACCACTTACAACAGGGTCCAAGTTCGATATCGGCCCGAAGCAGACTCTGCATTGGTCACAATCCCGAAATGGCAGAAAGAAACGGAGATTATGATGAAAGAGGGGAAGTGTAGATGAAGTGAAGAGTGTTAGTAGAATGATAGAAGGAAACGGGAGTATCCTGAACAAAATTTCAGCAACGTCTGCTCTGGTCCCGCCTCATGGCGTTGTGGTCTAAGGCATCTTGCCTAGAACTCACATTACGGAATGCTCGCCGGTTCGAATCCTCACGTGGTGAGAAATTGTCTTTTGAAATTTCGGCCAGTGTATGGAATCGGTGCTGATCCAGCGTCCTGATGCACTTTGGGAGCTAAGATACGTAGTGAAATTCGGTTACGAAAGCAAGCTATAACGGCTGGGGGAATCACGATATCTCCATTCTGGTTCGATGATCGTCCACCTCTGCTTCGACATGTGGACGTAAGGCCAGCAACGGCTGGTCGGTTTCGGCTTTTAAGGGTTAGGTATAGCTTACAGCAGTAAAATGGTTGGAAATACTCAACATTTTTTCTTCCATTACTATATCTTGTGCAATAATAAAAGCACTCTTCTTGTGCTATATGAAAAAATTATTTTTAGGATTAAAAAAAAATTATTTATATATATTTTTTTCAAAATTCATAATGGTGGTAGTTCACTGTGCATTGATGAAGCGTTTCCCTCATAACTCATAAACTTGTTAACTTTTTCATGTTCTCTCTCTTTTATTTTATTGCTGAAACTCATTTTTACAATATCATGCTCTTTCAAATACATTCCTTAATAAATAATATATTTTTTTATTTTGTGTTAGAAGAAAATACTGATGTTTGACCATTTTTTAAAATGAATTTATTTTTTATCAGACAGTCTATCAAAGCTAGAGAAGTGACCTTGCCTCATATTGTAGATGTGACATGCATAAATATACACAAAAAATGTCATCACAGAATGTTCGATAGTTTTTAGTTACGAGGGAAACGCTTCATCACTTCACAGAGGACTGGACTTTGAATAAAGAAATGTAAATAATTTTTTAAATTCGTATATGTATTTGTTTCATTTAGCAGAAGGACAGTGTTTTACACACACTAATTTTCATTATTGTACAAGATATAGTAATGGAGGAAGAAAAAAAACAGAATATTTCCAAAACTTTATTGCTGTAAGCTGTACCTAATCCCTTAAAGGGCTTTAGCGCCACTGATTATTATTGTTGTTATTATTATTATTATTATTATTATTATTATTATTATTATTATTATTATTTCCACCACAAATTCCATCATGACCTGGCAGGTGATCGAACTCAGGCTACCTGATTAAAGATCAGCATACTGGCACTGGAAAGCCGCAGACGCTCCACTTCATTGGTAATAACAATGAAGAGGTGCTTCTCTTTAAGCATACGTTGCTATAAATAATTGTCTCTCACGAATTATAGTCGTTATTGTTATTAATATTGTTATTATTATATCATATATTCGACGCCATGCTTAATCTATTTCGTGCTATTACTTTATCCATCTATTTCTCCCCCATGGAGTTTCAGACAAAGTGAGTCATTTTATTATTCTTGATAGATTATCTTATAGAGAGCTGACCCTTGACAAATTGCTTTCCCGATAGCTGATTCTATTCGTTTCTGCTACATATTTATCATTTTCAATGCCCCATGAAATTAATATATGTGCTGGAATAACGTGTAGGGATATGGACAATCTTGTTCAATGTTAAAACTTTTTCATTCGAGGATATTTCATTGTTACATAACTAGATATGTTTATAACTATACCATTGAACGAACGTTCGATAAAATGCGTTATTCCAAACTTAGTTGTTAAATGGATCAGAAGAAAATAATAAAATGGAATTTTGCTCTTAGACTTATGTGCCCATAAAATAGATTGATTTTTTTTAGTAACTTAAAAAGGTTCTATATTGAAATTAGAAATAGGAAAAGTCTCGGACATGATAATATTATTGCAGAATTTCTAAAACATCTTTGGCCCACCGCACAGGAGAAAGCTATAACTATACCGATCTTAAAAGAAGCTTGCAGAGAACATTTCAAGATATCGCCCCATTTCTTTTATTAGTTTCCTTGTAATAACAAATGAAAAGAATAATCAGTGCCAGATTAATTATTTGAAAACTCATAATTAGAGGCAGGGAGTTCGTACCAAAACATAGATTTAATGTTGAGTGCAGCCACGCATATGGATAACGCCGGCCAATAGCAGTATTCTGTGTATAGAATACTATACTCTGTTCATATAAACAATTCACAGTATAATCTCAAGTGTGGAATGATGATTTTCATAACTACATTACAGCAACAAGCACAGTAGAGAAGTAGTTTAATTAAGTGCTAACATTTTCAATGGAGTTGTGCAGTTTAGCGAGCGGTTTTTAACGTGACAGAATTTAAATCTTCCAATCACACGAAGTTGAATACAATACTTGAAGATTCACTGGTAATTATACAAGTCTATCAAAAAATTGGGAAATATATTGCTTGGAAATTATATAATGTGTATACATTCAGTTATAAGCTCCACATTATTTAACATCAAGAGAAATGACTTACCCGCTGCCCTCCAAGAAAGGTCTGGATTAAAAACAACTTTGTTAGCCGATGATTTGGTCATCATAAAAGAAATTATAATAAACTAACTGAAATTATGACCAAGACATCATAAATTTTAAAAAGATGATCCGAAGACAACAGACTCGAAGTTAACACCGAGAAAACATTTTATCGTGTTTTCTCCCTTGCACATAATATTCCAAAATTGGATATTAAGTATAGTGGTTATCCGATAACACAAACTACAGAACAAAAATATTTAGAAATGCATTTGGATTCTAAATTAAATTGGCAAAGACATATCAGTTAAACTGCAGAAAGGCTAGAAATAGATTCAGGTATCTTAACCCCTTCAGATCTTAATTTATATTTAAAAAAATTGAAAAAAACTGGTCACATAATCATTCTAGGGATCCAAAATTCCCAAATCAAGTCTTCACACAAAATCAAAATTTGGGGACAATTTTGACCCCTGGAGCCCCAAAATTTTAAATTTTATTTTAATTCAAGTATAGAAATGTTTCAAAAATAATATTCTCCATTCCTATCACATTGAATTATTCAAAATACACTCAGGGACAAAAAAAAACGGACACTTTAATATTTGCTGGTATTTTGCAAAACATTATCTTCTCATACAATATTATGGTAGCAATCTATTGTTATGGAGACGTATATACATTGTTGATTGGTTTTTGTTTTATAAACAAGACATTACAACCAAATATTCCAATTTTGCTTTCGGAGTCTCAGCTATAACAATTTTGTCTCAACCATTTTGTGCTTCATTATCGTTATCATTCGTTATTTCTTTATTTTTACATTTTCTGAGTGTAAGTGGGGTTGTAACATTTGTCTTAAAACAAGATGCGACCTGAAGATGTGGCTCGGGTTGTAGCCCTTTACGATGATGGACGCAGTGTACGTTACATTGCAAATGTTATGAATATGGCTAGAAGCACAACCCATGATGCCATAAAACGGTATAGAGAGACCCTAGAAAATACCAGGAGACCAGGTTCGGGTCGTCCAAGAGCTACAAATCCAAATGAAGACAGGTATATGGTGTTGAGAGTTCTTAGGGAGAGCAACCTGCCAGCTACTAGTGTAGCCCAGTAATTTGTTAACATGTATGGACTCCCAAATTCGGCCAAAACAGTTAGAAGGAGGTTGAAAGCAAGTGGACTGATATCAAGTAGACTTCTCAGGATGCATCGAGTTGAACGACTGCGTTTTGCAAATGATCACAGGGATTGGAGAAATGGACAGTGGAGCTGTGTTCTGTTCATCGATGAGTCCCGTTTCAATCTGTGCTCACCTGATGGACGTGAAAGAGTTTGGAGAAGGAGGGGAGAACGATCTTCACAGTGTTGCATTTCCGAAAATGTGTCGTATGGAGGTGGTGGAGTGATGGTTTGGGCAGGAGTGTGTACAGATGCTCGTACAGAGTTGTTTTTTGTTGAAAATGGAAGACTAACAGCTGATAGGTATATAAATGAAAGTTTAGCTGATCGTGTTGTGCCATTTGGCCAATTTGTAGGCGATAATTTTGTTTTAATGCATGATAATGCACGGGCGCATATTGCCCATGCGGTCGGAGATTATCTCCAAGAAGTGGGAATCCATGTTCTTCCATGGCCAGCAAGGAGTCCAGACATGAACCCAATTGAACACATGTGGGACCTGCTGGGACAGCGTGTTAAGAATAGACGACCGAGACCAGAATCGTTACAAGAATTGAGGCGAGCACTTGACGAAGAATGGGAACTTATTCCTCAAGAAGACATTGCTAACCAAATTGAGAGCATGTCAAGACGTATGGATGCAGTTATTCAAGCCAGAGGGGGTAATACCCGTTACTAAAAAGAGTTTTTAATGTTTAAGGCACCATAAAATGAAAAAAACAGACCAAACGATGCCATAGTTATATGCCCTTTGTAAGTTTTTGTAAATTTTCTCATCAGAGATTTTTTTTTCAAATGTTGTCGTATAAGGTGCTAAATGAAACATTATTTTGTTTAAATGGGTTTTGTTTTATTTTGAAATAATTGGCAACAAAATACAAGCAAATATAGAAGTGTCCGGTTTTTTTTGTCCCTGAGTGTATTTAAAAGTATTGAAGATATTCCAAAAAAAAAAAAAAAGAAGAAGAAACAATGTACACTATAATGTATATCAGACCTGAAGGGGTTAAATAATTTTAACGGGAAAGCAATTGGATTGTTTCCTAAAAATCTTAAATGTTACTTATAAAACTTCCATTAAACCAATTATAACATATGGATGTGATATGTACAGGAGCCGTGAAAACAACACCCATCCCAGCTTAGAAGTCGTTACATAAAATATTCCACTGAATTCGTAAATAAAGAAGATGGCACTTATACAGTATGAAAAGTTAATGAGATGGCCTTCAGCAAATGCATGGACAAAACATGGACATAGACAAAGACTGCTCAAGACAAAAGAAAATTTTGTCCAATACGTTGATAAAATAAGAAGTAATTTCAGCCACGAAGCAAAATTGGAACAAATTTTACCCAGGTAATTCCGCTCTGGATTGTATTATCGTTGGTTTCAGATTGATCTATAGGAGAAAGTTAAGAAAGGAGAAACTAATTAACAATATTCGCTATAGGATTGGGTAGGATAGCGATCAAACATTCATAAATCACATACTGATGATGCTACTCGTGTTTACATGGTAGTTGGAATAGCATTACAGCACGCATATCCCTCCCTAAAAGCCCATCGGATCACATCCATTCTGAAAGGCGGTCGACTCACAACTGCATTAGGCGTAATTTCGCTCTCTCTGCGATAACTATATCAGATTGCCATTCCTGTAGTGATGCGGCCACATACTCGTACTATGAATGTACGGCAAAGCGGTCGACTCACAAGCGAATTTATATAGCTCTCTGTGCGATTACTATACATCACACAGACATCTAGTGATGCGACTACATACAACGGATGTCATGCTACATACTACATATGTTATCTTGTTATACAATTGTTTAACTTAAAAAAAATGTTCACATGACTTACGGCCCCAACCTTCGTGCATAATTGCTTTTCTCTGTCATTGTTTCCTTATTGTTATATTCAGAGATGTAGCAGTAAATAAAATAGTATGAGGGTGCTTCGCGAAAAGTCTATTATTATTATTATTATTATTATTATTATTATTATTATTATTATTATTATTATTATTATTATTATTATTAGTATTAGTATTATTATTATTATTATTAGCAAAACAACTTCATTGAAGTTTTTTCCTTCTCAATGATCTCTTTCCATTTCTCTCTATCTTCGATAATTTTGGGTCAATTCTGAATCCTTAATAATTTTATATCTTCCAGTACGTCATCCCTCCATCTATTTTTTGGTCTTCCTGTTGCTCTTGTCTTTAGAGGTTGCCACTGGTAGATCTTATTCACCAGTCTGTCATTTTGCATTCGGTTTACATGTCCAAACTATCCTAGTCTTCGAGCTTTAATAAAATTTATTAGGCCTATATTTTTATTTTTAATTGCTTTATGTAATTCCATGTTAGTTTGGATCCTCCTGCATGTATAATCTTTTTCTTTGATTAGTCCTTTTTCCTACGTAAAATTTTCCTTTCAAAAATCAAAAGCATTTGTTTTATTGTTTCCTTCAACACCCAGGTTTCACATGCATATGACAAAATTGGTCTTATAATTGTTTCATATAGTTTGAATTTTGCTGGCTTAGATATTAATTTACTTTTGAACATTTTGTTCGCAAAATATGCTTCATTGTCTAAAGCAATTCTCGCATTTATTTCTTCCTCTATACCATTATTTTGGTTTATAATGGAACCTAAATATTTAAACGAATATGCAGTACTCTTACTTATTATTATTATTATGATTATTATTATTATTATTATTATTATTATTATTATTATTATTATTATTATTATTATTATTATTATTATTATAAATAGCCAAGCGAGTAGAGCAACAAGTTAATATTACTAAATTCAATATTTTGAAATTAAAGGACGAGGAAGCTAAGCAAAATTATCAGATCGAAATTTCGAATAGGTTTGCCACTTTAGAAAGTTCCGACGAAGTTAAGAAAGAATTAGATGTTAATAGCGTGTGGGAAAATATCAGAGATAGTATCAAAATTGCAGCTGAGCAGAGCGTAGGTTATTATGAAACTAAGAAAAAGAAACCGTGGTTTGATGAAGATTGTTGCATGGTAGTAGAAAGAAGGAAACAGGCAAAATTGAAATTCTTACAGGATCCAGTTGAGGAGATGAGAGATAATTATTTCAATGAAAGACGGGAAGCAAGTCGTACACCTAGGAATAAAAAGAGAGGTTACTTGAAGGAAAAACTGAATGAGGTAGAAACAAATAGTAAGAATAAAAACATTCGAGATTTATATAAGGGTATAAAGGAATTTAAGAACGGATATCAGCCAAGGGTAAACGTGATCAAGGATGAGAATGGTGACTTGCTTGCAGACTCTCCATCAATCCTAAACAGATGGAAAAACTATTTTGCGCAACTACTAAATGTACATAGGCCAAATAGAAATGATCGGGACGAAATTGAAATACAAACTGCTGAGCCATTTATACCCGAACCCACACTTTCAGAAGTCGAAATTGCGATAGAAAATCTGAAAAAGTACAAGTCTCCAGGTATCGATCAAATTCCAACAGAATTAATACAAGAGGGTGGAAGTCCATTATATAGCGAAATTTATAAACTTGTACTTGCTATTTGGGAAAAGGAAATTGTACCAGAACAATGGAAGGAGTCCATAATTGTACCTATTTTTAAAAAGGGGGACAAAACCAACTGTGGTAACTTTCGAGGAATATCACTTTTGTTGACGTCGTACAAAATTTTGTCCAATATTCTTCTGAGAAGATTAACTCCGTACGTAGATGAAATTATTGGGGATCATCAGTGCGGTTTTCGGCGTAATAGATCGACTATTGATCAGATTTTTTGTATTCGACAAATAATGGAGAAAAAATGGGAGTATAAGGGTACAGTATGCAAATCAAGATTTCAGGTATAACTTCCTGTAAAGTTGATTTGAATAATTTCGAGGGAAAAATTGTTCCGGAGCCGGGTATCGAACCCGGGACCTTTGGTTTAACGTACCAACGCTCTACCATTGAGCTACTCGGGAACTCTAACCGACACCGACACAATTTTTCCCTCTATATCCACAGACCTCAAAGTGGGCTGACAACCGTCAAGCAACCAACTTCGAGTGCACACTAACTCTGTGTGACTTAAATTGTGGTTTTCTGTTCACGAACAGTGACGTATATTATGCAAATCAAGATTTCAGGTATAACTTCCTGTAAAGTTGATTTGAATAATTTCGAGGGAAAAATTGTTCCGGAGCCGGGTTCGATACCCGGCTCCGGAACAATTTTTCCCTCGAAATTATTTAAGGGTACAGTACATCAGTTATTCATAGATTTCAAAAAGGCATATGACTCGGTTAAGAGGGAAGTATTATATGATATTCTTATTGAATTTGGTATTCCCAAGAAACTAGTTCGATTAATTATAATGTGTCTCAGTGAAACATACAGCAGAGTCCGTATAGGTCAGTTTCTATCTGATGCTTTTCCAATTCACTGCGGGCTAAAGCAGGGAGATGCACTATCACCTTTACTTTTTAACTTCGCGCTAGAATATGCCATTAGGAAAGTTCAGGATAACAGGCAGGGTTCAGAATTGAACGGGTTACATCAGCTTCTTGTCTATGCGGATGACGTGAATATGTTAGAAGAAAATACACAGACGATTAGGGAAAACACGGAAATTTTACTTGAAGCAAGTAGAGCGATCGGTTTGGAAGTAAATCCCGAAAAAACAAAGTATATGATTATGTCTCGTGACCAGAATATTGTACGAAATGGAAATATAAAAATTGGAGATTTATCCTTCGAAGAGGTGGAAAAATTCAAATATCTTGGAGCAACAGTAACAAATATAAATGACACTCATGAGGAAATTAAACTCAGAATAAATATGGGAAATGCGTGTTACTATTCGGTTGAGAAGCTCTTATCATCCAGTCTGCTGTCCAAAAATCTGAAAGTTAGAATTTATAAAACAGTTATATTACCGGTTCATCTGTATGGTTGTGAAACTTGGGCTCTCACTCTGAGAGAGGAACATAGGTTCAGGGTGTTTGAGAATAAGGTGCTTAGGAAAATATTTGGGGCTAAGCGGGATGAAGTTACAGGAGAATGGAGAAAGTTACACAACACAGAACTGCATGCATTGTATTCTTCACCTGACATAATTAGGAACATTAAATCCAGACGTTTGAGATGGGCAGGGCATGTAGCACGTATGGGCGAATCCAGAAATGCATATAGAGTGTTAGTTGGGAGACCGGAGGGAAAAGGACCTTAAGGGAGGCCGAGACGTAGATGGGAGGATAATATTAAAATGGATTTGAGGGAGGTGGGGTATGATGATAGAGACTGGATTAATCTTGCACAGGATAGGGACCGCTGGCGGGCTTATGTGAGAGCGGCAATGAACCTTCGGGTTCCTTAAAAGCCATTTGTAAGTATTATTATTATTATTATTATTATTATTATTATTATTATTATTATTATTATAAAACCCCGATTAAACGCTCTTCAAAGAACCTCGTGTAAACAGATAATTTCACAACGACTGCATATTAGGCGAGTGTTCTAATTTTGAGTTACTGTACATATAGTAGCTACTGAATTACATTATTCATTGATTAGTAGTAAATTATTAACCTATTATCTAATACGTCAAAGACATTTTCAATACTTAATTGTTTGGAAAAAAATATTTTCCATTTTTTTCATGGTGTGTGAGTCCTTACAATGAATAATCACATTTTCAAGACAAATTAAATACGAATTTACACAGAATTACATATCACCAGAACAAGAGCTTTCCGTTTAACAATTATTGTAATCAGAATCACAGTCACAGAAACTTCGAAACAACAAAGAAAACAAAATGACCAGCAAAAATTTCAAGAATTACGACCGACTAAGGAGAGTTGTTTGAGATAGAAGATGTAGAAAAAAGTGGAGTATTGTAACCGTATGAACGCTCAGAATTACAGGTAGAATGTCGATTAAGAGTGTGGGATATTGTATGTAGGCTTAATTGGTCAGGTAAATATTCTGTTATTATTATTATTATTATTATTATTATTATTATTATTATTATTATTACTTACTTACTTACTGGCTTTTAAGGAACCCGGAGGTTCATTGCCGCCCTCACATAAGCCCGCCATTGGTCCCCATCCTGAGCAAGATTAATCCAGTCTCTACCATCATATCCCACCTCCCTCAAATCCATTTTAATATTATCTTCCCATCTACGTCTCGGCCTCCCCAAAGGTCTTTTCCCCTCTGGCCTCCCAACTAACACTCTATATGCATTTCTGGATTCGCCCATACGTGCTACATGCCCTGCCCATCTCAAACGTCTGGATTTAATGTTCCTAATTATGTCAGGTGAAGAATACAATGCGTGCATCTCCGCGTTGTGTAACTTTCTCCATTCTCCTGTAACTTCATCCCTCTTAGCCCAAAATTATTATTGTTATTATTATTATTATTATTATTATTATTACTATTATTATTATTTTATTTGTTTATTTTTTAATTGAGTTATTTTACGACGCTGTATCAACATCTAGGTTATTTAGCGTCTGAATGATATGAAGGTGATAATGCCGGTGAAATGAGTCCGGGGTCCAACGCCGAAAGTTACCCAGAATTTGCTCGTATTGGGTTGAGGGAAAACCCCGGAAAAAACCTCAATCTATTACTTGCCCCGACCGGGATTCGAACCCGGGCCACCTGGTTTCGTGACCAGACGCGCTGACCGTTACTTCACATGTGTGGATATCATTATTATTATTATTATTATTATTATTATTATTATTATTATTATTATTATTATTATCATTATTATTATATGTATTAATACTTATTAGTAATACCGCTGATATTATAGATGCTACTAATCCATACTTACAATTGCTATAAAATACGAACTTTAAATAGACGCAAGACAAAAACTTTTTTTAAAGTAAAAATAAAGAAGCAGGGCGGTTCCATGTTGCAGACAATAGTCGCGCCCGGGCACGACTATAGCTCTGGTTACGAGTGTAATATAATCTTTTTGTAGTAATATTCGTAAGAGGAAGATATGTTTAATCAAAGAATTATATCTGTTAACTTCAACAATATACTCGTAGTAAGAAATGGAAATTTAATCCACATAGTAACGTAAGTGTGCAGCAGATATTGTATCATTTTACAATACGTTTTCGGTAACGATGAGAGAAGCTGTTAATGTCATGCTGTAAAAGATTATGTGATCCCCTTGCAATTTTTATAACGATAAAGTCTGTGATTTCCTTGAGCTTCGCAAGATAACAGTGGCAGGGGAACCCCCTCTTAAACGTTATGGTCGCGTGGTTCGCTGATCGATCTCGAGAGGGCGACGGGGTGGTTGGGGGTGGGGTCTGAATGCGAAGTTAGACCAGCTCTCCAGTTTTCCGTGCAGGTAGGTCTACACTTCAGGCGTCACGGTCCCGTGGATCGAGAACGTGTCACCTTCTAATCCCAGAGGCCCGCTATTCTGGACCTGCCTGTACTAAATTCTCTTTTCAAAGGCTTGTCCTACTAAAAGAAATCTGAAGCAGCCAAATACTTGGGTCCTACAAAAAAAGGAGAGAGATACTTTACTCAGAAGTTGATATTTTTCTTTTCGTCTTTTCAAGACTGTCACAGAAATGTAGTCAAACTTGAAGTATGTGCAAGATTTTACGCCTTATTTCCTTTGCATTTTTGAGGTAGTTTAGCGTGAAATGTGTCATATATTTCTCTATAGCAGTCTCGCTTGCGTTCGCTTGAAATCTTGCCTTGCTATTGCTTGCCAGGAGGAATAAATTCGTAACAAAGACCAACTTGATTCCTTCAAGTTCCTTCTGAGCATTTTATCACGCATTTTCTAACTCCTCCCCTAAAAGGGTAAGAAAATTTAGAGCTGTTTTTATTGATTCAGGTGTAAGAAACTACTTTAAGAGTTAGTTAATCTTCAGAATGTGGCCGCTTTGTCAAATGCGTTGTAAACATGCTTACGTGTAATTAATTGCATTTGTGATAACGTTTATGGTCATTCAGTCACGTGTAATGCATATCACAGCACACCGTTACGCGAACGATTAAAGCGTCGGCATTTCACGATAAAGGTCCCAATCCAAACTCCGGAGAATTCAAGTGAAATTTGTGTTGAACACAAAGGTGCTAGCATAGATATTCACGAGTTAAAGTTACAGGCCTATTCTGAGGCACTCTGTGGCCCTGTGGTGTCAAGAAATCAGCACGGCAATTTATGATTTTGAAGTTACTAGATATGCCGCGTGGTCTGCTGTATTAAACTGCATATAACTGTACGCCTACTCAGTGTTCAGGCTGGGATGTAGGAAGTCTTACATTAAGTAAGGGATTGTAGTTGTATGGGAAATCACAATCATACAAATAAGACAATTTATGTTATAAATGTCTGAGATACATCATTCACAATAATGATCATCAACAGTAAATAAATTGTAATGAATTTATATAACAACTTATACAAAGGAGAACGGAATAAGGCATAAGCGTTATTTGAAAATTACCCCTATCAAAATCATATTGTTATGTATGTGGAATATAAATAGTTTATATATTATTGACTGTATACTTACAAAAATTATAAAAATATAAAATAATCATACTATTTTTTAAAATACAGGCTGATTCAAAAATGCTGTTCCACTTTGTTGAAAACGAATACGAAAATTAATGAACTTTAGATATGTTACTGGTGACACTCTGTGGCATATAGGCTACAGTAAATTTAAATTTGCCTCCCTTCTATTTCAAGACAAACTTCTCAATGCTATATAGTTTTTACATAGTATAAAACACATTTACAAGCAATTAAAGTAGTATTTAGTAGTAGTATTTATTTATTTAATCTGGTAGATATAAGGCCGTCAGGCCTTCTCTGCCCCTCTACCAGGAGATTCCAACTATAATATGAAGAATAAAATTACAATTAGTATTAAATTTACAATTACAATTACAAATAAAATTACAATATTAAATTTACAATTACAATTACAATAAAATCCAAGTACGAATAGATTACCTGACTAATGAAAGCTAGTTAATTTATCATAGAAAAACAAAGAATGTTTTATATTTACTGAGTTACAAATTAAACCTAGAATAACAAAATTGTATAGTATGAAGTTACTGGATATTGAAATATTTTGTGATAGATTACGGAAGCTATTTACAAGAAATCAATTACTGACCAAGTGCCTAGTAAGTTTGTGTTTGAATTCAATTTTATTTCGACAGTCCCTGATGCTAGCAGATAGCGAATTCCAGAGTCTTGGCAGGGCTATTGTGAAAGAGGATGAGTATGAGGAGGTGCGATGGGATGGTATTGTTAGTCAGTACTATAACATAAATGGGAAATCATTGCAGCTAATTCTTCAAATTTAAATATTAGAATACCATATATACAACGGTGAGCATCTCACAAACATTTCTTTACAACGACAAAAAAAAAAAATAAAAAAAAACATTTTTTGGAGTTATAAAAATAAAAAATAAATAAATAAAGGAATAAATAAATAAATAAGTAAATAAGTGCATAAAAATATGAAACCAATAAACCTAATTTTAGTTATTTGTTGAAATTGAAATATTCGAGCACCACATTAGCATATCGAAAAGAGGCTGCAATAATAATTATTTCAAGCAAAATCACTTTTAGGATAACCTTGCATACAGAAATAAAAAAAATGAATTTAAAAAATGGGAACAAAAGGTCATGATAATATAAGTAACAATATAAAAATGGTTATAAACAACATAAAATAAAATGATTTGGAAGCAGACTAACTTAGAAATTAAGAAAATTAAGCTATAGATTGAATTTTATACCACGGAAATTTCATGTCAAAGTGTACCAAGGGGAATAACAAGATCATCCGACGTGGATAATGTGAATTACAACTTCAAGTATATTAATTATTTATGGTATCCTTAATTAAAATTGTTAGGAGCCATGTAACGGACAAATACATGGAATTTCAAGAAGAAATATAGACAAAAATGAAAATAATAGTGAAAAATAATCAATGGGATAATCCTACTACCCGTCTTCGTAGCAGGAGTGTTAATTAATATATTATATTCTACTAAATGAAAATAATATGTACTGTACTTGAATTATATTGCGTCACGAAGCATTGGAGGTTGAAGATTTACTGGCACGTAAACACATATAGAAATTGAAAAACTTTGAAGGTAATTATTTTCTAAGCTTTCATTTCATTGTTGATCTATTCCTGTTGTAATATGTGTACTGTTAAAACACATTTTCATAAATTATAAGAGTTCATTTTCTCACTTGAAGGATCTGCTGGAGACGTTTGACCTTTTATTTTTTACATATAACATTCTCTGTACCAGGTAATACTACATTAGCAGTTGCAGTCCTTAAAACTGAACATGAATGACTGTCTATCATTGAACTCCTTAGACTAGATTTGTTAAGTCCATGAAAGAATAACTCTTTACATCTATGCGTACTGCCGAACATTGATATTATTTCTGAAACAAATTTTTATTATTTAAAATAAAAAGTAAAAATTGAAGTAACTGAGGATATTGTGATGACTTCAGTGCTCTTTACTCTTTAGCATGAGTTCGAGTGATGCACTGTATTCAATTTTTACTCCCCTATCACGTCTAGCGTAATACTGCTGGTAGGAGAGAGGTGGCAGGACAGGTATGGTTTAAACGAGTGCTGTTACTGGAACTAAATTGAAGCACATCACGTAATAGAACGCGATGACATTGCTGTTGTAGTCCATTGATTAAAGCGCTACACTAGAAAGCTGAAGGTATCGGGTTTGTTTCTTGATCGCGTTATGGATTTTTCCAATTGACGTAATCTCTCATGCTGCACAGTTGCTCTGAGATCGACTTAGCCTATAACAAGAAATGAGTACCATGGAGTTTTCTTTCGGAGTAGAGAACTGATAATTCTTTTGCTGTTAATGCCGATTGCCTTCAAAGTTGAGTGGATGCCTTAGCGTATGCGCGTACTTGCGATTTGAAGTCGAGCGATTGTTTAGCCGCGAAATTGAATGCTCGCATATGGTCATATGTAATCGCAGCGATTTAGAAGATGCAATCAGATTTTTTTGTGGCGACGGAACTGTACATAATTGAAATGAGTCACACGGATGTCAAGGTTTTTATCAAGTTAGTAACTTTCTCTATTGATATATTATTACGATATACCGAAGTACATATGATGTTTCCGTGCAGATGTCGGATTGAATCCTCTCAGTTTAAGTTCCACCTCTTGGGTTCCCTCTAGTGGCCTACCCTCTGCGTCATAAATGTATGACAGTGGCACAATGTCCACACATGTGCTGAGGTGCACTCGTTATGAGTGGCTAAGTGGCCGGGATCTGACGGAATAAGCGCCGTCTTAAATCACTAAGTGATTATTTTTCGCATATCATATCTTATTACATATGATATTTCCGTGTAGAAATTCTGCGTCATCATATGATGGATGAGTGGAACGGAGAAAAATTCTCTCCGGCACCGGAATTTGAACCCGGGTTTTCAGCTCTACGTGCTGACGCTCTATCCACTAAGCCACACCGGATTCCCACATCTATTGATGTTTAAATTCAAAATAATACAGTGATATCGAAAGCTTTTGCCTTATATTTTTATTGTACCTTGTGTTTTGACTATACCATGTAGGCTTTGCTTAATGGTAAGTTTTAGTTGCCATGATAGTATTTTACTCTGCATAGATACAATCAGGACAATGTAAGGAAAAAGGTTTTGATGTCACTTTATTAAAATATTAAAGTATGACTAACATTGTTTTCGTTTTTCTATCGGCCCTTAGATAGGAGAACGCCACAATTAATTCTCAAATTAAGAAAATAACGGTTCTGTTAAAGAAACAAAGAGACAAATAAAGATAGTATACAGGGAACAATTAAAGGCATTGAAAGAAGAAATAAACAACGATCCAGATATGGATAACATGGAAAAGAAGAGAAAAATATAAACAAAGGAATAACGGAAAAGAAAAGGAGTGAAAAAATTGTTTTTATACAGCTTTCAAGTGAAATCTCTTACTATATACAATACTCATTTCCGATGCTCTACTATCGAAAATGTGACTCCGTCTGCACAGAAAACATAGCACTGGCAATGAAATGATGGTTATTTCAGAGTATTCTGTAATGACGTGGGTAACGGTTTTAACTGTGAAGGAAATGATGTAGTATCATCCCTGGCTTACGACGTCACCTCAGCTTCCGTCAGAGCCTTCCAAGGCAGCTTTCTCCCGGTCTTACGATCTCCTGTAGTATCTATATACCTTGAGACTTAGTTTTTGTGACATTTGGTCAGAAATCAATACCAGACTTTGTGAGTACCATCCACAGTGCAATGCTCTCACGGAGCGGAAAAAAGAACTGTTGGTTTTGCGAATGTCTTGGACCTGTGCCTCTCAAGCTGGTGATCGCAAGCCCTTGGAAAAATGAAGTAGCGAAGAAAAGTTGAAAATAAAAGGACGAAAAAAAGAATCGATGTGGGACAATTCTTCTGCACATAACGAAAGGTACGTAAAATTATATCTTTGTAATGTTGTTCATGAAGAGGTTGTTTGCGTCTCTTCTGATGGCGCTACTAGACGTGTTGATATCATAATTGAACGGCAGAAGGATAAGGGTGTCATTCTTGATCCCACAATCCGTTTTGAGATGCATGAGCAACAGCCACAAGAGGTGTGTCGTGAAAAACAAGTCATATATGAGCCTTGCTGTCAGCATCTCGAAGCACAATACCACATCACACATTGGACAGTTTTTGGACTCATGTTTGGTGCCCGTGGCACGATCCCACGAGAAACTTTAAATAAACTTATACAATTTAAAATTTCTGATGAAACGATTGATGCCATAGGATCGCATGTGTTAAAATCATCCTTAGCTATAATTAGTAATCATTTGTACCCAAGAAACTTTTATTGTAAATAATTTCCTATGTTTTCTTATAATTTATCTTAATGTTCCTTTTTTCTTTCAAATTGTCACATACATAATTGAAGCGATGACATCAATAACCATTCAAGTCCATTTACACAAGTTTCGAGAAAGTGCAAAAAACTTTTTTTTTTATTTCTTACCTAATTATTATTTTTTTGCACATAATACTTCTGGTAGTTTTCGAGATCAAGACAAAGTAGTATACCAACACTGTTAAAGTCGTAACACTTGTGGAAATATTCAACATTTAATTTCAAATTTGTAAAAAATGAATGGCCAGAAGTGAACTTGAATGGTTATTGATCTCACTGCTTCAATTGTTTTTAATCATTGTTTATTGTGAATTGATTAGTAGATTGATCTATTGAATCCTTATTTATGGCGGCTTTTGTTGATACAAAATTATTATTATTATTATTATTATTATTATTATTATTATTATTACTTTTAGAGCTGTCCAGATTTGTATGTTCATCGTGTTATTCCCGTAATCGATAGCAGAACCAAGTCAATGTCCTCATAGTAGCTCAAGTTTCCAGTCTATGTAGGCCTACTATGCTGCAGTCAACATTTATAATCGGTCCCCAACATTACAAGCCTAGCTCATCACAATGCATAAAGTACATGCGCGTCCTGTGGTGTTACTAAAAGTAGTGTGACCATTCGTTATTAGCAGAGCAGTGTAATTTACTGTAAGTTTAGTATGTTTTAGAAAATAATCGAACGAAAATTAAAAGCTTCCAACCTGACGCATTACATGACAATAAGGAATCTCAGAAGTGGACTTTTGTTCTGATACCAGGAAAAACAATAATGAGAGGAATGATTTTTCTCTGCTGACGTTCAGATACCTTTTGTAGGCAAGACTGCAAGTTCGACAGAGGTAACTGCTTCTTTCGCCACTATATAAGAACATTGTTCGACTTTGATTGTACGCTGGTTATACCTGTCTCATCAACGTTAAAAATTCTAAAGGACGGGAACTTTTTTCTCTCCTAGGACGTTTTTCAATAAGGAGAAGAATTTGTCAATGTTCGGTTTATTGAGAGCTTGTGCTCTCGCGATAGATGTCGCTTCAGGCGGTCGCAGAGCTAATTCTGGATGTCGTTTCTTGAAACCTTAGAACCAATCTTCAGCAGCGAGTCCAGTTACTTTATTGAAAGGGTGTTTTTATATTTTTCTTTGCCGTTAACTGATACGCTAGATGACGGCCGTCCCTTATTAAGACACAAAGCATTCTTTCTAATTATAGAATGTATTTTTAAAAGTTCTGTCTCCCGTTTGAAAGAGAGGCAAGACGTTTAGAACTTAAACTTCTTTATCTATAGTAGCATATTTGTTTATATTAACGCGTCTCTTCAGTATTGTTTTGGTTATGGTTACAGACCATCTCAAATTATTAGTATTATTATTAATTGTATTTATTATTGTGTTTGTTATTAATGTTATTATTGAGTGTAATTATTTACCACTGCCACCAGGTATATACCCATTTGCAGTGTGAATAAATAAATACATACATACATACATACACACATAAATACATACATACATACATACATGCATACATATTTATACTATCCTAATTATAAAATTAGATCTCCTGGTCTTTTAATCCCTCCATACAGGAAATAACGCGCGCAAGTGAAAACTCAACAAGGAGAAGCGATTGTGGATCAACCGGCAAAGTCAGCGCAAGTGAAGAGCAATTTATAAGAATGCCACATGCCGTTGGTAGTCCGGGGTGCGCGAGAGGAAGGGCTACAATATGGAGGAACTGTGCGTTACCGACCGATGGAGTAGGAGAAGGTGACGAACAGTTATTAAGAGGTAAATTGACAAATAGAAACTCTATCAGAAATAAAGTAGATTCAATCAAAACTATAGATACTGAACGAAACTACCTACTAAGAGATAGGCATCAGCAAAGACTAAATTTTCCTAAAATTAGAAACACTTATTATTAATTAAATTAGATAAGCAGACAGGTTTTGAAAATAAGATATTATTACGTCAAGGTTTTAAAATAATAAAAATTGAAAATAGAGAATTAAGGCAGTTATTAATGTATTCAGATAGCTATATTATTTACTAAAGGTTCAGAAGATAATTTTGACTTTATAAATTGCTTTACTAATATGTCTTAATTTCAATAATAATGCATTTATAATAAATTTAGTAGGCATTATAATAGTAATGAATTGATAATGAGTACATGCGACACAATAATGAAACTAAATTGAGGTTGATTATGTAAGCAACTTGTCAAGTTTGCTTTTAAGCAGGTATGCGGTAGTCTTCATTGAAGTTACGCAAACGTTTCTGCTGACAAGGAAATATTGTTAGAAATAAAGACAACCTACATATAGAATGTAACGAGTCAGCTAATTCAGGTTCATGACTTACAGTATGTCGACATCTGATCACCTAATTGGAATAATAAGTTATTATTAAAATAAGACCTAAATAATTACAATTATATTGTGAAAAGGAGCAGATAAAATAAGGTTTAATGTCTTAATGGTTATCACGATTGGTTTAAACATGCACTAAAACCAGATGTAAGTGCAAGTTTGAACCAATAAATTATTGAGATTTGCGATAAAATAATGAGTCTAGGAAATTGTATATTTAGTATGTAGAACTACATTTGTTTATAGATCTTTTGTTATATTATTAAGTTTTGTACCTGTGAACTATATCAATAAATCAATATGTCAATACAGGAAATAACATATGCAGCAGAGCGCATGGTTTTTAAACTAACATTATAACGGTAATATTATATATCTACTTCGCTCCAATAGATGACGCAATAGTAAGCACATTCCTTTCACGGTTGATCTCCTGGTTGGAGAACAGTAGCGCCACGGTAGCATTCCTTGATATTCGTCACAAGCAACGTGCTCTTATCGAGTTACTGTGCTGTGAGAATCATTTTAATTAATGTCATTATTGCCATAATGAACAATACGATTCCTCTTGTCATGTTCTTATCATTTTTATTCTTATCCTTGTGACGTTAGCAATGTCATTAAGGGGTTAGGTACAGCTAACAGCACTAAAATTTTGGATATATTCAACATTTTTCCTCCATTACAGTATCTCTGTACAATAATGAAAATTAGTATGTGTAAAACTCTGTCCTTCGGCTATATGAAAAAATATTTTTAAGGTTAAAAATATATTTACATTTTTTTTTTAATTCATTTCACTGTGCAGTAATGAAGCGTTTTCCACATAACTCAAAAACTGTCCAACATTCTGTGATGAAATTTTTTGTGTGTATTTATGCATGTCATATAGTACAATATGCTACAAGATCACTTCTATACCTTTTATAGATTGTCTGATAAAAAATAAATTCATTTAAAAAAATGGTCAAATATCAGTATTTTCTTCTAACACAAACAAAATATTGTTTATTAAGGAATGTAGTTGAAAGAGCATGATATTGTAAACATGAGTTTCAGCAATAAAATAAAAGAGAGAGAACATGAAAAAGTTAACACGTTTATGAGTTATGAGGGAAAAGCTTCATCATTATGAATTCTGAAAAATATATATAAATAATTTTTTTAATCGTAAAAATATTTTTTTATATACCAGAACGACAGTGTTTTACATATACCAATTCTCATCGTTTTACAAGATACATTAATGGAGGAAAAAAATGTTGAATATTTCCAAACATTTTACTGCTGTGCGCTGTACCTAACTCCTTAACATCGTAAGGATTTTTATCATAGTCATCATCCTCATTCTTATCCTTTTCATATTGATAATGAATAACGTCGTAGTATCAAAAACATGTAGGTCTACTAATTTTTGGCCACTGCCCAATTACAATAGATTTCCACGCCCAAAATACAAGATTTGAATCTATACATATTACGAATGAAGTACGTAATTAAGAGGAGTTATTCAAATATGTATTCAAAATTTTGCAGGAGAGAATTTTTCTCCGTTCCATTACTCTTTCATCGTATGATGACGCAGAATATCTGCATGGAAATATCATATGTACTTCGGTACGTTAAAATAATATATATGATATGCGTAAATCACCTCGTGATTTAAGACGGCGCTTATTCCGTCGGATCCCGGCCAACTAGTCACTCATAACGAGTGCACCTCAGCACATGTGTGGACTTCGGTCCTACGTTCATAGACATCTATGTCGTAGTGCAGAGGGCGGCCACTAGAGGGAACCCAAGAGTTGGAGCTTAATCTGAGACGATTCTATCCGACGCCGGGGTTGTATCCGGTGTGGCTTAGTGGATAAAGCATCAGCACGTAGAGCTGAAAACCCGGGTTCAAATCCCGGCGCCGGAGAGAATTTTTCTCCGTTCCATTACTCTTTCATCGAGATTTCAATGTTTATTTTCAGGCTATAATTTTAAATTGCGATTTTTTGTACATTATCGCAAAAATAAATCTCATCACAATAATATTGTTGAAACGGTACAATTAAAGTATAGCCCTACTTCATGAATCTAGATTCAAATGTTCTTCTGGCAGTGCCGTCGTCTTTGTTACTACACTTTCGTACAGACTACAATGAAAATATACAAAAGTACTTTGACTTGAAAGAGACTGTGTATGACTTCATAGCAATTACAACGCAGACTGATTTGGAGGAAAAGTTAATCGAAAATGCTTTTATAAGCTTGTTTGTTTCTTTTTGTACGAGTCTTACTTTAAATAGCCAGTTCTACAAAATTGACATCAGAAACAGAACAAATAGGAAGCGAGAGCAGGTGCTTCCATTTGTTCCCATCTGCTTGCTTCTGTACCTTTGTTTTATATTTGTTGCGATGTCGTCTGTTTTTTCTTAGTGGAATAAAAGGTTTCAGAAACAACCTTCCAGTTCACATGCCTAGGGTACCATTATGCTAAATTGTGTACTCCTACCAGTTAACTGGAAAAGAGTATAATTTATTTCGTCTCTGCGGTCGTAACTTCGTGAACTATTCTATTTAGTGGGATGAATAATTTAAAATATTGCAATCTGTATTATTATAAAATTTTGTATAAAGTATGCTTGAAAGTTTAAAATGTAGTATTGCATAAGACCCTTTTCATGGGTTCTCATGTCAAGAAAGTGGACGCTTGTATAACACTGCGTTCCCGAACAAAGTCTTAAATAGAATCCAACTTATCTTGACACTGTTCCGCTGGAGACCCGCCGTTTGACAGTCTGAAATTGTTTGACATCGGGGAAAATTCTATTTGTTATCGGGAGCTATAAATTATATGTAGGGACTGATTTTAACATATTTTCATATTTTATTCCTTAGCTGCAAATCATATAGTTCGATTGATTAAAATGTGTCTCAGTGAAACGTACAGCAGAGTCCGTATAGGTCTGTTTCTGTCAGATGCGTTTCCACTTCACTGTGGGCTAAAGCAAGGAGATGCATTATCACCTTTACTTTTTAACTTTGCTCTAGAGTATGCCATTAGGAAAGTCCAGGATAACAGACGGGGTTTGGAATTGAACGGGTTACATTAGCTGCTTGTCTATTCTGATGACTTGAATATGATAGGAGAAAATCCACAACCATTAGGGAAAACACGGGAATTTTACTTGAAGCAAGTATAGACATATGTTTGGAAGTAAATCCCGAAAAGACAAAGTATGTGATTCTGTCTCGTGCCCAGAATATTGTACGAAATGGAAATATAAAATTTGGAAATTTATCCTTTGAAGAGGTGGAAAAATTCAAATACCTGGGAGGAACAGTAACAAATATAAATGATACTCGGGAGGAAATTAAACACAGAATAAATATGGGAAATGGTTGTTATTATTCGGTTGAGAGGCTTTTATCATCCAGTCTGCTGTCAAAAAATCTGAAAGTTAGAATTTATAAAACAGTTATAATCCCAGTTGTTGTTTATGGTTGTGAAACTTGGACTCTCACTTTGAGAGAGGAACATAGGTTAAAGGTGTTTGAGAATAAGGTGCTTCGGAAAATATTTGAGGCTAAGAGGGATGAAGTTACAGGAGAATGGAGGACGTTACACAACACAGAACTGCACGCATTGTATTCTTCACCTGACATAATTAGGAACATTAAATCCAGACGTTTGAGATGGGCAGGGCATGTAGCACGTATGGGCGAATCCAGAAATGCATATAGAGTGTTAGTTGGGAGGCCGGAGGGAAAAAGACTTTTGGGGAGGCCGAGAGGTAGAAGGGAAGATAATATTAAAAATGGATTTGGGGGAGGTGGGATACGATGATAGAGACTGGATTGATCTTTCTCAGGATAGGGACCGATGGCGGTCTTATGTGAGGGCGGCAATGAACCTCCGTGTTCCCTAAAAGTCAGTAAGTAAGTAAGCTGCAAATCATATGTTACCATTGCATAAATGCATTTCAAGTTATTTGTAAACAAAGGTCAAGATTTTATAGTGCGTATCAAGGTGGGTCAAAAGTCGCTTTCCCGAATATTCGTTCTTAGCTTTCATGCTTGTACACATTTACAGATGTCATAACTTGAATAAATGAATAGATGGTGTAATAAGTGGTGGGTTGACAACCATGTTCGTGCGTCAACTGTTTTTTGGATGTCATGTCTTGAAAGCACCCCTCGTTTTGCCGAAATCCAGTTAACATGGCAACAGGATGGAGCACTACCTCATTTTGATGTAGGTGTGAGGGACGTATTGAACCAGCAATTCCCGGAATGGATTGACCGTCGTGGCACAACAGAATGGCCATCCAGATCATACGACCTGAGTCATGTGACTTTTCGCTGTGGGGTGTCCTGAAACCGCAGGACCTACATCAGTTTCGACAGATGATCGAACAGTCATTCGTGAAGATCGATGGAAATCGTGAGGTATGTTCTGCTATCTGTAAATGAGTATCTAAGTGTTGTGAATTATGTATCGAGAACAAAATCTGTAAAGGAATGTGTAGTCAAATGTAAATTGAATGTAATTAGGAAAGAAGTATTTGGGGAAAGCGACTTTTGACCCACCTTGTATTTTGTTATAATTATTGCATATATCCTGGTTTTTAAGTGCATATGTGCATATATATTTTCCCGTTTTTATTCATATGAATCAGGTACCTAATAATATTTGAAGCATATTGCTATATACAGTACCGTCATTCTTAAGAATATGCAAATAAGAACAATGTATAGTTTTAAGCCGTTTCAAACAGTAACAGCTAAACTGAATATTCACAAATAAAATGAGTCACTAATCGACAACAATGATTTCACGAAAGACTATTATTTTTGCCACAGTGATTGATGACTGTCGTCAAAGGCAATCGTTTTTCATTGAGATCAACGGGATTCGGGAATTTGTTTATGTTTTCAAAGGCCATAATATTTCATCTATCCTAAATTATATGTTAACATTTTAATATGAGTTGTTTTATACTTACTCTGTCACACGTTAAAAGTGTTAAAATTGTTAAAAAGGTATTTACCTTCGACAGACGGCCCGTTTCGACGCTATGTGTCGTCGTCTTCAGTGTCTCTTGAACCACTGGTGATCTTGGCTCTGCGATGTGCAGTTGTCGATGGTAGGGGTGGGGGTGTGTTGCTCCTATGGTGGGGGTTGGCTGTCTGTATGCTATGACGTACTATGACGTCAAACAATGTGTGCGTATTGAACTGTAGTTGCGTGTTAAGTATATATTGTGGGTGTGCTATTGTATTCTTATATATTTCGTACTGTTCTAGGATGTTTAACTGTGAACGTTTTGGTGTGATGTGTAAAATTTCCATATCTGTTTCTATATTATTGTAATCATGATTATTGTCGATAATGTGATCTGCATAATTTGATGTAATGTAAGGTTTCGACAACTGCACATCGCAGAGCCAAGATCGCCAGTGATTCAAGAGACACTGAAGACGACGACACATAGCGTCGAAACGGGCCGTCTGTCGAAGGTAAATACCTTTTTAACAATTTTAACACTTTTAACGTGTGACAGAGTAAATTTTATGTTTTTAACAAAGTGTTAACGAGAACTTTAATCAATGTTTTATACTTTCCATGTAGAAGTTAAATCAAAATCCAATACATAACGTCTATAGTGTCTTAAGTACAATATCATATATCAAGAAACAAATACAACAGACTCATCAAAACTGGAATACTAGATGAACGACAAGCACAACCGGATCACTAACAAGAGACACCTACTTCCCAACAATCCACGACCGACTCAAAAGCCATCACTTCAAAACTACTTTCGTAACAACGCAGTTTCTTTCTGGACATGGGAAATTTGGAACTTACTTCGACAGATTCAACATTCCAGCAGATATGCTACTGCCGCGAAGACCTTCACAGTGTGAAACACCTTCTATTTGACTGTCCTATTATTGAAGCAAAGAGATTTCAAATAAGGACACATCTTCTAGACTGTAACACCGAATACAGGACTCCACTATGTGAAGTGATCAAAAAACCTTGTTGCTACAGACAATTTATAGACTTACTAAACTTTATATTTAAAAGACTGTAGATACATATTTCACCATTATCTGTGTAAAAATAAGTAGTATAGATAAGTAGTATACCGTATAACAAAAACTAAAACCCTAGCATACCGCTTGGTGAATTAGGGTTCTTTTTCACCGATATTTAATAATAAGTACAATTTTCTCTTCTGGGTTGGAAGGAAATAATCGTTCTAATTAAACAGAATTAACTTGAACTTTATAAACTCGTAACTGCGACACAATTAAAGTTGTTGAACTTTACAACTCGTAATAGCGAAATTCTGTTAACAATTTGAAGAAAATTGGATAATAGTTATTGATATGGTTAGTTTTTTTGCTTGAAAGGAAATTAATTAAGATAAACCTCTTTAATAATCACCAAACTCTTAATTAGCCTTACCTCTAAAATGCAACTTGTAGTACATTACAGTCACAGAAGACTGGAAATGTCTCCAGGAAGGTGAGTCAAATTAATCTTCGTATCTATGTATGTGTATGTTTGTGTATATATAATAAATAGAAAACGTGAGAGATTTTTGTCGTCAAAAGTCATTAAAATATTACTTACATACTGCGAGTAAATTTATTTTCTTAATTGTTGTTAACGAATTTCTTGTAGATGCATCCATATAATATGTACCCGCAACGGGCATTGTTCAAAATACATAAACGGAGACGTGTTGGACTGCGTGAAATGGGGTCGTCACGACAACATACTTTCACTCAGGACACCACGGCAAAGTCAATGATCGTGTAAAAATATTTGTGCATTAGGAGGGATACAAATCTGTTGCTTGGTTTCCAACCATTAAATATGTACATTACAGATTTTGCTTTCACTAAGTTGAAAATTATGAGTTTTTATTTCTTTCGTTATTATTATTATTATTATTATTATTATTATTATTATTATTATTATTATTATTATTATTATTATTATTATATTTATCATCATTATCATTATTTTCTTGCTGTTTAAAAGTCATGGAATGTTCTTCCCGGTGGAAGAACACATTCACAATACGTTTGCCGTTTTTCTTCCCGTTGTCATGTTCTGTATCATTTTTATTATTAGGGCTGGTTCACAATAAACCGGGAACGGAAACGACAACGAGAACGAGAATGGAAATATTGTTGAAATAAATGTATTTAAATGTGAGCATTCACAATTAACGAGAAGCTTACCGGAGCCCGGGGACGGGAACGTGAAAATTAATTGTGAATGCTCACATTTAAATACATTTATTTTAACAATATTTCCGTTCTCGTTCTCGTTCTCATTTCCGTTCCCGGTTTATTGTGAACCAGCCTTTATCCTTGTGATGTTAGGTCCACACCTGTGCAGTAACGGTTAGCGCGTATAGCCGCGAAACCAAATGGCTCGGGTTCGATTCTCGGTCGGGGCAAGTTAGCTGGTTGAGGTTTTTTCCGGGGTTTTCTTTCAACCCGATATGGGCAAATGCTGGGTAACTTTCGGTGTTGGACAATAACAGTCGCAATAATTAACGACGTTACAATGACAGAAGATCTCTTCTGCAGAAACACTCGACAAATACTACACGAAAATACTCACTGAGGTCCCATTAAAGGGAGATAACTTTCCATATATGTGGAGAATTGAATCTGTGGATGGAGGATTTGTGCCCAACAACTTCTACACTTTCACCACAGCAAGTAAAAATTCTTTGTTCGGCGGGAAAAAGCACATAAGTCAAAAAATAATTTTTCAGGAGAGACTTCCTTTTTAATTTACTCTTAACTGAATAAAAGTATAGGCAATAATGAAATTCATGTATGTTAAAGTAAGACCCTTTTCAATTTAAAATACAAGATAATTTATTATTTAAAAAATCAGAAAAAATATTAGACTTATATGATTAGACACAACAACAAAATCGACTTTTTTCACTTACGTGCCTTTTGCCGCCGACCAAAGAATTTATATGGAATATCTTCCGTGGGCTGTTTCACAAAGAATATTTGACAACTGACTAACATGTAGGTCTATTATTTTGGAGTTAAGAAATTACTGACGAGGGAAATAACACGCGGATAAGACGATCTTACAAGCTTTAACTTTCTTACTTTATATAGAATTAATGGCTCGACTGTGGCAACAAGCTGGCGTCATTAATAAAATGTTACGATCCATTTACATAATGGAATCCTGTTTAAACTTATGTAGGTAACATCTGATTAATTTTCTTCAGAGATCGGATTGTAGGGCGATAAAACATTATTAATAAGGTTTAATTTAAAGCCTTTTAACAAGACAAGAGTAAATTTAATGAAACCTGAAATAGTGTTTGCTGTCTTATCCTCTTAAAGCGACTGCGAAACCACTCGGTTGAATTACGAGTGGTTCAATAAATTATGTGGTAGTCATTTATTAAGAGCTCGCGTAAGTATTTAGAAGAAATAGGCTTTGCAGATACTTTTCAATACTTAATCATTTTTAAAGTGCCACCGGCGTATAGGTCCCTACTTTTTTTTTTTTTTTTGTAGAGCAAACATTTTTGTGCAGTAAAATAACCGATTTTGATATTTTCACGGTAATACAAGTTCTCAGCAATTCTGCCAATAAGAAAATGGTTTTCAGCATACGACCAATCAGTTTTTATGATATCTGTGAGGTATAGTTATCATTAGGGGTCGGAATGTAGCATATTTGCATGTTTTGTCTTTTAATTGCAAATCATATGCTGCTATTATATAAATACATTTCAAGTTATTTGTAATCAAAGGTGAAGATTTTATAGTGCATATATGCATATTTACCTAAGGGGTTAATACATATTCTAGCTTTTAGCGCATACAAAACCGTATTATTTGTTTTTAGCAATGTGGTGCTTAAACAAAGATTAAGATTGGAATAGAATAGAATGTTTTATTTTCACTGGCGGAGTTAAGGCTATAAGAAGAAACACATTACAGGAGTTATATTTCATTTATTGCAATGTGACAACATGCTGACAGTGGACTGTTGGTGAATCATTCTGGAAAAAACTTGGCAATCAACAGAGCACTCTGACTCTGTGCAAATTTACAATACAGTATAACCTCTTTAATCCGGATCCCGATAAACCGGACTTTGCTTAATCCGGACAGGCAAAAAAACGATGAGTTTGAAAAAATTAGAGCCTCGTTTTAAGACTTACTTTTATATATTAAAGGTGTGAAATTACAATACAGTTATTAATTTTAATATTACACCTATAGTATTAAAAATAAAGAGAGCCATCAAGTTTGCATTAAAAAGATTAAACTACACAAACAAATATTATTATCAATTACACGAAAAAAGTCTTAAAGTATATTGCTTTACATTTTACTGTACTGTATAATGTATTCAGACCTATGGCCCTTAAAAACACCACAATAAACGTATTTTGTTGCTATAAACGGAGTTTCAATGCACGTTCTTCTGTTCTGTTAATACGGACTTTCGTTAAACAGGCTTAACTTATCCCCCAATTAGTCCGGATTAACGACGTTTTACTGCATTAGGATTTTATGATGGATGAAAGTTGTAATTAAAAGAACAGTAAAGTTATTCAAAACAAGAAGCCAGCTTATGTCTACTTCGCACGTGCATAAGATTTTGTCACTAGAACACAGCAATATGATTGAAGCAGAAATTACAGGGAGTGTTTATAGGATTATTTGTACTTGCTAAACTCGCATTTCGTCATCTGTCAACAGTAATATAGAGTGGATCGGGGGGAGATGCCTGACTTTTTCTTTGATTTAAAAGTTAAGATACTGTTAATTTATTTTTGAATTTCATATTGAAATATAAAAGTCTGGAAGGTATTTTGAAACTACGAGGCGCATCCAGAAAGTAAGTTTCCCGATTTTTTCCCCTTGAAAGTAAACGTAATTAGACGTGTCAATTGCGCATGCGTATCAGATCTATGACGTATCAATCATATGCCAGCCGGACAGGTCCCGCCTGGTGCCAGTAGCGTGGCAGCAGTGGTCCGAAATGGAAGCTCTTATTCCTTCTCCCGCCGCCTGCGAGGTTCGGTCGGTGATGAAGTTCTTCAATGCACAAAGCATTGCGCCAATTGAAATTCATCGGCAGCTCTGTCACGTCTATGGGCCGAACATCATGAGTAAGCAGATGGTGCGTCGCTGGTGTAGGCAGTTTTCCCAAGGTCGTCAAAGTGTCCATGATGAAGAGCGCAGTGGGCGACCGTCCCTCATCAATGATAATCGTGTTGAGCTGGTGCGGCAGTGCATCATGGAGAACCGTCGCTTTACGATTACGGAGCTGAGCAGCCATTTTCCGCAGATATCGCGAACCTTGTTGCACGAGATTGTCACTAAGCACCTGCTATTCAAAAAAGTGTGTGCCAGGTGGGTGCCGAAAAATCTGACACCCGAACACAAAATGTAACGTTTAGGAGCAGCATTGACATTTCTGCAACGGTATCACGATGACGGCGAAGAGTTCCTCGACAGAATAGTCACGGGCGATGAGACTTGGATTTCGCACTTCACCCCGGAAACCAAGCAGCAGTCAATGCATTGGCGCCATAGTGGATCTCCGGTCAGGACGAAATTCAAACAGACGCTGTCGGTACGGAAAGTGATGTGCACGGTGTTCTGGGACAGGAAGGGCATTCTGCTCATTGACTTCCTTCCAAGAGGTGAAACAGTGAACGCTGACCGTTACTGTGAAACACTGCGAAAATTGCGACGTGCCATTCAAAACAAGAGGCGTGGAATGCTTACTGCAGGTGTTGTGCTCCTCCATGACAATGCTCGTCCACATACGGTTCGGCGCATAGCAGCTGTTTTGACGAAATTTGGCTGGGAGTTGTTTGATCATCCACCCTACAGTCCTGATCTTGCTCCCAGCGATTTTCACGTTTTCTTGCACCTCAAAAAATTTCTGTCCTCCGGTGAGCGTTTTGGCAACGACGAAGAGCTGAAGACGTCTGTCACACGCTGGTACCATTCACAGGCGGCAGAGTTCTACGACAGAGGGATACAAAAGTTGATCCCATGATACGACAAGTGTCTCAATTCTGAGGGTGGCTATATTGATAAATAGCTGAAACATTGCTGTACCTGTTGCCAATAAATGTTTTCCTGAAAGTGTGTGTTCTTTTTTTTAAATAGGGAAACTTACTTTCTGGATGCGCCTCGTATATTTTTGTACAAAACAGAAAACACTAATTACCTTGTTTATAGATACAGGTTTTCTTCTTGCCTGCACTGTAGGCATCTTTCCCCGATAGTCGGGTAAGATGGCAAATGCAATTAACACATTTACTGATATATGTATTTTACATGAATTTGGTTTGATACATGTATATAACAAAATTGACTTAATCTAAAGCTCATGGACACTTCTTCACTCGTTTATCACTAATTAGCAACACAGTCATTGCACATATTTTATTGCCGTGTGCAAGACTCGTGAAATCACTTCTTGCACACAATGAATTCAATCCAGTACATTTTTTTTTTTGTCATCATTCTTTCTTAGGCGGCTTTTAAGGGTACGGTAAGGAATCCCATATGCTTGCGATGCTCTAAAACAGTTCGTACCCTATGTTATAACATGTTCCATTGCAAGTTGAAGACTCCCCTCAATACACGGACCTCTATCAGAGGATCTTACGTAATGTTTATACATTCCCTGCAATAAAACAAAAAATAAAACTCTTGCAACAAGTTTGCATCTTACCCCGAAAAAAAGAGATCATATTCCTCAAGTATCGGGGTAAGATGCCTAGTGCTGTGACGCAACCTAAGATGGCAGAACAAGGCCGTTGGTTGTTAACAATACAAACTTTAGGGCCTTTACTACAATATCCATTACAAAGGTTTGACAGTTATTACGAATTCAAGGATGTACTAAAATTTTAACATACCTTTGCAATTATTTTCCAGCAGAAAATTGAGCTGTTTTCTTGTTTTTCTTCTCACAACAAGAACACGTGGCAAAATGAGTTAGCTTCTACTGTACAGACATTCAACTGTCTCAGTGATCATGAAGATATACGCATGGCGTTCTCTCTTGGAAGAATGTGAAACTACAAAGAAATAAGCATCTTCCCCCGATAGTCATCTTCCCCCGATTCACTCTATATTAGCTTATATTAAATTACATTGGATTAGATTAGACTATATTAGATTAGATTAGATTAGATTAGTTGATAATCCGGTAACATTGAAACCTTGAAGGCCTATTGTATTATTAATATTTTACCGATCTTCATTGGTTCTGGATCAATAGATCTTAACCCCATATTAGGTTCAAAAGTATGATCATCATATTATTTTCAAGAAAATTGTCAGGATTAATAATTCTCAGGACTTTTTTACCCGCTCCTGACTAATGCTTCTCATTTCAAGATTACGTGGAGACTGTTTCATCCTCTTATCCACAAAGTGTGTAAAATGGATTTTCCTAGTGTAATAGAGTACTAATGTAGTAGTGGTAGTGGTAATGTGTTTAACAAGTATGTACTTGCGCTACTAAATGACTTTCCAATATTTGCCACACTCGGGAATTTCGGATTCGAAAACGAAAAGCTTTTAAGGCACGACGATACCCTTCCTAAAGGCTTTAAGTAACACAGTGCTGTTTTAGAATAAAAATTTTATTACTGCATTAAAAGTGTATATGTCCGTTAGAAATGGACTTGGAGGTATTGAAAATAAATAAAATTCCTATGTTCTGTAGCAGAGAAGGCTCTGTACAGAAGAAGGGACGTGTCAAAACAATGCATGTAATCATTAGTGAAAATCCATGTTCTCTTATTCATTTAAATCAATAAACGTTTTCTGAAATATGACATCATTCTTTTCGGGCCTTCTGAAAGGAGAGAATACAAAAATAATGGGGTTTGAAATAATGGCTAACAGCTCACCAATTAAGAAACCGAGCAGTAGGCCTACACGTCAGAATGTAAATTTGTATAATTTTTTGTCAGTGGTTACAGGAATTTTTAATTCAGTATTTACCATAACTTTTGTTCGTAAGATGTGTCGTCATAACAATGCGATCTATAGGAGCAAACAAGCGAATAATAAATGGCGAAAGCCATTTCTCTTGGAGTGCGTGACCCGCAACAATTCACAGGCGGCTTGGACACGTGCCATTTTGCGTCTGAATTGTATTTTATGTTTCTAGATCATTAAACAACGATAAATACACTTCTGAACCACTTGGCTGGATTATTTGTTATGCACAAGTTATCCCCATTGCGACATGACAGCTACACGGGAGGCTTTTTGGCAAATAGTGTCGCCATTCATGTGAACACGGCTTCATTGCATAAATTTCAACACATGCAAAACACATTTACACTTTCATGTTTGCAGCTGAAGTATTTAAAATACGCGTTAAAAGAGTTCCTGAGGTAGTTTATAGGAAATAAATTCAGGAAATATGCTATATGTTTTAAGAAATAATATACCGTAATCGAGAGCGCTTCGTTAACTGGAAGGTAACACCCTTACAGTGTTGGTTTTATTTATGCGCCCCGGTTTCAAATGATGGTGAATGTAACTGGACTTTAGGGTAGAAAAATGATGGTAGAACATAATGCTTCGGGATTATTCCGTTTTATTTTTAAAAATGTTATTAGCTCTTTGTCATCATTATTAATTTTCCTATAATATATGCCAAGCTCAAAGTTCCCAGAAGATCATCATGAACTTCATGGATTAAGTCTCATTAGACCTGTTCCGGTCTCATAAATTGTAATTGTTCAATCCATCTGTTCCTCGTTCTACTAATATTTTTATGCCTTCCACTCTACAGTACAAATACTAATTTTTGGATGCGGTAGTTCTCCATTCGTTCGGCATGTTCTTTGTTGTTATTCCTATACACAGTTGAAGTGAAATAACCTTGCAGATTGAAAGGCACGATAGGGTAGGCATAAATGAATAGAAAACCTATATTACGTTTTGTGATTAAATACACGGTTAATTAAAAATTATGTTTGAAGTTTCAGCAGTCCGGTAACATCGCCTCTAACACACTATACTCGTGATACAGATGGAAGAGGTCAACAAACGCGGAGCGTCTCAGTTGATGAGCTGCTCTCTGCAAAGACATTGCCACTTGTTTGCATCGTGCATGGATTGAACTTAGAGGTTATTAAAATTTAATTTACACGAAAACCGTGCACACTATTGAAATACGCCGGAGGCATAAACTATTCATTATTAGATTTCCTATCGATATTGACAAAAATCACGATACTATTCGCAAGAGTCTGACTCATTGCCTGTCTGTCTGTATATCTATGTATCTGTCAGTCTGTCTATTTGCCTGCCTTTGTGTTGTATGAGTATAATTTCTATTATTATTATTACATTGTATTATGAACGTGTCTTCAAATTTATTGTGTATTTGGTATATTTGTAGTGATCTCTGTATCAAAGTGTTACTCCTGGCAGAGTATTACAGAAGGTCTTGTGGTCTTAATTCTGTCAGGTTAAATAAAGCCATACTACTACTACTACCACCGCCACCACCACAATCACATCACCACTACTGGAAAAAACGAGGCAAAAAACTGATTTCCGATGTGATGTTATCAATGCCACTGAATTATGGATAATAAATAAACTTATAACTACATATAAATTAAATTGTTTGCAAATCGCATAGTTCCATTTCGACAATGTTCTTACTTTATTCTTTATGATGCTAATAGGAGACGTTTCATCGTAACATGGCCTACTGCATTAAAGACAATATTGCCCAAAATAATTTTGTCTGTAAGGATGGAACAGTATCTGAATATAATGTTGGTTATTTTGAAGGAAGTTTGAAGAATCTTGCTTATAATATTGTGTGCATCTTAATGAACTAGTTCTTATTTCATAGCCAGGTGCCGGTGATGCTACTTCTACAGTTATCATTTTTAATATAAACTTGGAGTAGGTTCTAGTTTTTATTGTTCTATCTTGGATAGCAGTCATAAAATCTTCTGTTTCCGCCGAGAGTGTACATTTTACGGGCCATAAATTCAATGCTTTTTGGTCTGCATTCTCCACGGTTAGTTGGTGTGTATGATTACCATGTATTTATTTTTGTTTCAAGATGTGCATTAGCCTTCGTGGTGGATTTGAGGGATGAATATTTCATTACAAACTTTTAAATGAATGTACGCTGATAGAGATACATATCAGTTATTGCAGTTCAGATTCTTGTTTTCCGTGACAATATGTTCTGAAAAAGTAAATTTATTTCATGTTAAATTTATCGATGTCATTTCCTTCCCCACAATCTCTGAAAATAGAATGTTTTCTTTGGTAGAATTGAAGGATGCATTCTGGACCAACACCGTAAATGCTAATGTCCTGCAATGTTCAAACATGAGAGAGACAAGCAAGATATTCGTATTTTAAACTTCGTCTTATTTCACATGAAAACTAATGTCACGTTCTGTGCTAAATCCGTAAGCGGTTAAAACATGAAGGGATGGGAGAGCAGAACAGCGAATATTTTTATAACAAGGTGGAACATTGAAAAATTATTCAAGGTGCAACAAACACGATGACCACATATAGGCCGATCCCATGAAAATATGTCTGCACTAGAGGCTTTCTTACGTAGTTCAAGCAAATTAATAAGACGATACAGTGTAGAATCTGGTCTCTGCAGTTCAACTGTATGAAATATCTTAAGGAAAGATCTTAACGAAACATTTCAACGAATATGGATTGGTAGGGGAGAACCAATGCAATCCAGCACGTTCGCCGGATTTCCCTTCGATTTTTGGCTCTGAGACATATTGAAAAACAGCAATTTCACAAGAAATGTGCATCCAAGCTCTACATACCACATGGAAAAAATTAAACAAATGGAGAAATTTTCAGGTTAGTGTACGTAAGTGTGAATCAGTATGTGTGTAAACATTTTTACTGACACACCTGTATGTATGTATTTATTCACACTGCAAATGGGTATATACCCGATGGCAGGGGTTACTAATTACACTCAATAATGACAATTAATAATAAACACAACTAATAAAAATACAATTAAGAATAAATTAATAATAATACTAATAATAATAATTAATAGCAATAATAATAATAATAATTATAATAATAATGAGCATCCTAAATTAAATTAAGCACGATCACTTAAAGTAACATTTAAATTAAATCTAATTAGTATCTTAACCTTAAGTTGGAACTAAAACCCACTAGTATATGTTCATACCTGCACAAGTATCTTTCAGCACTACACTTATTTCGCTGTCAACTGCACTGGAACTACGACACATGTCACTGATTCCATCCTCATTTCACTAACACTTCAAAAACATTTCACTGTTCAAATACTTTGCACTTCACTTACACAATACACTTCACTGACACAACACACTTCTTCACTGATACAATACTTCAAATAACAAAATATCAATTATACCCTTTAAATAGTGTGTATAATATACTACCGTCTATTAGTAAAGTCCTTTAAGCTTATTTTTAAATACAATAATCTGTGGCACTTGAAAAAATCACAGTTTCTTTTAAATATCCTTTACTCATCGGGCCTGAATTTGTGCTCACAAAATGACGTAAGTTTACGTTGAATACTTAATAATTTTTTCGAGTCAGTTATTAATAGAACTCAAACAGGCAGACGCAAATTCTAGTTCCCAGTTCATTAATAAAAAGTGAAGTATCAGAAGTGAACTAGATCCAGAATACGAATGTAGTCCAGATATTATGTAAATATTTTCATGCATGATTGTAAGTCCGCCTCGGTAGCTGTGACGAAGCGTACGCGCTGCCCATTCAAGCGATCAGTGGTCCACTGTTCGATTTCCGGCGTAGGCAACGAAAGAAATTTTCCTTCCGTTGTCTTTTGATTGTCCTGTGATGTCTCGGCGGTGGCTCTGCGATGTGCCATATTCGGGGAGGTCCGCAATATGTAGTTGTCCAGTGTTCATTCAGAGACAGTACCCTTCCTCCCCTAGATCGCAGTGATCTGTAGGTTAGTATTACAGGGAAGGGGATGTGAAGCGGAAAAAGTATGGAAGAAAAATTATAAATTAATTCAACGCACTTATGATGACAATTTTTACTGTTCAAATTATACCAAGAACTTTGAGATTAAGAGTTATGGCGGGCTAGGTTGAGAATTATTTCAATCAAATTTTAATTTAGTGAAAGCAGAATTTTAGTTATCTATAGCACTAGTTATCATAATATTTCTTTTTCATATCGTTCTCATTGGATCGCCTTACTATCGTATAGGGTAAAAGTGCCTAAGTCCGTGATACCCTAATCCCGTGATAAAATTTCAATTGACTCCATGGAGTTATGGTCGCTGACTTTTAAATTTTTTAAATACCTAATAGATGCCAGGAAATGTCTTCTTTTCAATTCTATTGACTACCCGCCTTTTGAATAGAAGCAGTCGACTGCAGAATCTTTTGTTCAGTGAAAGGTGGTTGACCAGTAAGTTTTTCTTTCTCTTGTGACCGCTCCTGAAGAAACATTTTATATTTGAGGTAAGAATTAATATAGCATTATAAAATGATATATTACTGTAGATTATAGTCAGCTGAATCAATGTGTATGATTATTTAAACATTGTGAGACAATAACAATGCTACAGGAGCCTTCCCATTTTCGGATTTATTTTCATATTTCTCCTTCCTGACTCACTCGACCAGTGATGCCAACGCTAAATTGTGAACATTGTCTATGAAAGAAAATAGCTCGTGGAAATAATACTAGAAATAAGTTATAGAAAACATCAATTATAATTATAATAAAATAATAGGGTATATATTTAACTTAATCACTGTTGTTATTAGGAATATAAATAATGAGAAATAATTGTGTTATAATTCAATTTATTCAAATTGAATTTTGTATTGAATTCAACTTTCAGTTTATTTTGTTTATAGGTCCACACCTGTGGAGTAACGGTCAGAGCGTCTGGCCACGAAACCAGGTGGCCCGGGTTCGAATCCCGGTCGGGGCAAGTTACCTGGTTGAGGTTTTTTCCGGAGTTTTCCCTCAACCCAATATGAGCAAATGCTGGGTAACTTTCGGTGCTGGACCCCGGACTCATTTCACCGGCATTGCCACCTTCATTTCATTCAGACGCTAAATAACCTAGATGTTGATATAGCATCGTAAAATAACCCAATAAAATAAAAAATATTTTCTTTATAATATATTAATAGACAATGTAATATGTATTCCTGTAGTTACACAAGTATTTTCTATAAAATTTAGCAGTTAGGCCCTTCTTCTATGTTGTAATTTCTTGCTTAATGCATATTAAAACAATATAGGCCTACCATGACTTTAAAGTGTTTTTCCATTCATGTTTGTTTTCTGAGAAGTAAATGAGAATTATTTTAGTATCACGGAATTAGGATATCACTCACGGAATTAGGAAACCACTATCACGGAATATGGATCCCTGTCACGGGTTTAGGAGCCACTGTATAACAATGAAGAATAATATATATCAAACTTGTGACACTGTTGACACTGAATATTGTAAAAACTGTAGCTAAAAGTCCAAATAACGTCATTTAGGTGTTATTTGGAAATGTTTAGTACAAGTTTGGCATAAATATAGACTTCATTAAATATATCACGGAATTGGGCAACCTTACCCTATAACGTTAAAGAGAATGGCATTGTGCAACATTTCTGATTGTACAGAGTACTTTTAAATTGTAAGCCAACTGTCGTCAACCCCAGGGAACTGTCTCTGAATGAACACAAGACAACTATTCTCATACGTACTGTATATCGTCTATTGTTATAAATAGTAGAGGCAATAATAATTAACTTATTATTATAAACGTAATAAAAAGTATTATTTTATTATTATTATTATTATTATTATTATTATTATTATTATTATTATTATTATTATATATGCATGGTTTTGACAAGAAATAGGAACTTTCAATAAAATATGAGCAGTTTAGATACTCGAGGTGCAAGACTGGTCATAGTAACTCAGTATGCTAATAGATTCAACACAAATTTTGGTCTTGGAAATGTGCTACTAACAGAACGCCCCTCGGAGGCTTGTGGATGTATATTCACTGCTTTGACTACATAGTGAGACCTTTCCTCGGCCTTCTGAAAGGACCAGAGGCAAAATATAGCTCCAGCACCACCAGACAGGCACAAAACAGGTATTTCATGGAACAGTCCTTACAGCTCATTTTTAAGCATCATGTTCCCAGAATTCTTGAGTGGACTACTAGTTACTTAGGTTTTAAACTAAACCGAGGATTACAGATCTTAAGGGCAGTGAAAAGTTAGCTGAATTTTCAATATCGTACATATGGAATGAATATTCATGTAAGTTATTCTATATTGTTCTTGGTTTTCATGTTTGTTTCCACACAGTCTTCATATTTCATGCCATATTATTGTCGGTTCTAATATTCCTTTGCAATATATTGTGATTCATAGTCTTATTTAATTTCCATTCTCATATACTTCCTCAAAACGTGCTCTTTTTTTAGAAATGAATTTTTTATCATTCCTTTTTCATTTAATCACAAATTATTGTTCGTTTGTTTATTCCTTTTACTGTTGATACTTATTTGCATGTTCTAATTTCATTTGTTATTACTAGTTATTATTTAAATTTACGACAGTTTTCTTATATTTTACCATTTTTTCTTGGAAGGTTTAATTTGACACGTATTAGAGGAAAATGTTTGTTATTATTTCTGCAATATCCTAGTAGCACAGTCTAGTATATACAGTCACGAAGCTTGAGTTGTCGAGGGTACTAGGAATAATTGACTGTGCCGGTACTTTTTCGCATTGTCTGTAATGGGGCGATAGTAGCGATCCTAGTGGTTAGCAACTATCTATGGATGCATATATCCTACATATTGCGCTTCGTGACTGTATATACTAGACTGTGCTAATAGGCTACGTATCTCGCTCCTTAAAACCTCGCAATATATCATCATTGGAGAAATAAAATGAAGTTTGAATATACTCGTGTATGTATTACAAATTCAAAATAGTAGGTCTGCCAGTGGTTAGAGCAGCGAATGTTATATTTATTTTCTTCTACTGATTATGATATTCATTAAAAGCTCAAGTTCATTGTTTTATGATTATGTTAAGGTGACTGTCACAAAGCGGTGACCTACTATTATTGAAAATTTGTATCAATTTTAAATGAAACGCTTTTATTTGTATAGCCTACTTTAAGTCTTTCGTGACAGTTACTAATCAAATGAGGCTATAGCATAATATTAATAAAGCGCTTTGTGCACTTTCAAAGGGCTCTCGAAATGGAAACCATTCACGCCAAAAATATTACACTTTAGTACGAAAACTGTTATTTGACTTTCTCAAGGTTATAGAAGTGATGTGTTGTACCTCAAATCTAATTCTTTTCTTCATATCTTCAATATAAGTATATTGGTTTATCTCGATGTGTTCTGAACTTGAAGAGATCCCTAGGGAAGAAATCTGAGAGATTGAGGTTAGATAATAATCTATCCGTCCACATAATGTGCCCTCTTCATCCGATCCATTTGCCATGGATATGAAAATCGTTAGTTCTCTCCCAAAATGTCCAGGTCCACTATGTTGCTAAAACCAAGTGTTCTCCTAAAGAACATTGCGAAAAACTATCTCAAAGCAGAGATAACATATCGACGCGAAAGCTGCAAACTCTTGACTGATAGGAGACTTCATTTGAAGTATATGTTGTTATTATGTTGTTCGCTATAGGTATCCAATTTATATTTGGCTTTCTTTATATCTTTCCATGTTTGTTATTCATGTTTTATAATATAAATTTTCATTTTTAATCTGTTTTAGATCGCATTGTTATTCGTTTTAATCGTTTACTTGGCAAGTTCTTTTCATTTTTGTATTTTATATTGTCTCTATTTTTTTGTATTTCATTCCATAAAAATGCGTAAATTACTTTCATAATGCTTTCCTCATTCTTCTCCTCTTACTAGACTTATATGATTCCATATTATTTGTCATTTGAATATTTGATTTGATAAAATTATGTTCTTCTAGACTGGTTTATGTATTTTATTCCATTCACATCACCGTTGGAATATTTAGTTCCAACTATTCGAGCACTTCATTCCACCCTGTTATTGATTTATGTATTTATTTTCGTAATTTTAGCAATTTACATATTTTATTTCCTATTGATGACCAGTTATAAATTTTGTTTCATCTTGCTGTTGATATAAATATTTCATTCCGAATTTCACTAAACCCACAAATGTTGCCCTGTGGTTGACAAACTAATCTAGGTAGCTGTGCTGCAGTTTTATTCAGAGGATACCTGCATATTTTAATGCTCATGGAATTGCCAAGTCAAACTCAAACAATGATAGCATTATCACCCAGTTCCACTTCTCTGCGTTTCATTTATTTTCTAGTAATTGAAAATAATTAGAGTGGAGATGCGGGACTGCCTACTTCAGTAATATGCAAGCGTCTGCATATGAGACACAATGTGTCGTTGTCGTCAGACAGTTCAATTTTTCATTTTTTATTCCGTTTTCATATCCTGACTCTAATCTTCATTATGGAATGAAACATTGACATTAATTTTACTAATTTTAACTTTACTGATCAGATAGCCTGTAACTAAAGAAACAGATTCTTTCCGCAAATTCTGTCAGACAATACGAATATATTATACTGTAGAGAATAAAATGAATACAAATCTTCAAATTCGATTTATTTGTAAAATATCTGAGCATTCAGAAATTATGAAGCATTATGCTGTATGGCAGTCATGTCAATTGATGCCCAAAGGCGCAAGCGCGCGCTTTAGAGCTCAGGAGAGCCTGAGCGCTTTACAGCGGAAAGGAAAAAGACAGACAGAAGAGGTAGTATATGCCGCTTGGTCGAGCTGTATACAGGGATGGCCAGCACTGATTCAATAGATAAAGAAGAGAGAACTTATTAAAACTGTATCCATGTTAATTTTTAGATTTGTCTGAGAAGTGTAAATTATTATTATAAGAATGTAAGTTTTAATTTCAATGCTCATTTTTCACAAGTTTCTTTTTTTATTCAAAAGGAATATTTTCTCAATTTATTTTTATAGATAAGTGAAATTTTCAGATATAATAGGCCTATTTATTTAGTAGCCTTACAGGTACTGAAACAATGTTTTCGTAAATCTAATATACAGTAAATACGTATTACTGAAGATAATGTATTACAAATTTTGAAAATATTCGCATGGAAAATGTTTGTAAGGAAATTAATTAACAAAGCAACTACTGTTACATTATAAGCAAACGATATTTAGTATTTAGTATTTATTTATTTAACCTGGCAGAGATAAGGCCGTCAGGCCTTCTCTGCCCCTTTACCAGGGGATTACAACTACAATATGAACAATAAAATTACAATTAACATTAAATTTACAATTACAATAAAAATTAAAGTACGACAAGATTACCTGATTAATGAAAGCTAGACATTTTATCATAGACGTTAAGAACAAAAAATATTTTAGTATTTACTGAATTACAAATTAAACCTACAATAAGAAAAATCTATAGTAATGAAATTACCGGACATTGAAATATTTTGTGATAGATTAAGAGAACTATTTACAAGAAACCATGTCTGAACGAGTCTCAATTACTGGCCAAGTGCCTAGTAAGTTTGCGTTTGAATTCAATTTTATTTCGACAGTCTCTGATGCTAGCAGGTAACGAATTCCAGAGTCTTGGCAGGGCTATTGTGAAAGAGGATGAGTATGAGGAGGTGCGATGGGATGGTATTGTTAGTATTGTTTCATGGCGAGAGCGTGTGTTCAGATTGTGGTGGGAAGAAAGGTAAGTGAAGCGAGACGACAGGTACGAAGGAATAGAAGAGTTCAAGATTTCGAAGAGAAGGAGAAGTGAATGTAAATTTATTTTCTTATCTAGTTTAAGCCAACCTATTGTTTCCAGGGATGGGGTAATATGATCATATTTACGAACATTGCTTACAAAACGTACACACAAGTTATGAGCACGTTGAAGTTTCGTTTTGTTGTCGCTGGAAAGGTCAGTCAGTAAAATGTCAGTATAGTCAAAATAGGGAAATACAAGCTTCTGCACAAGGAACTTTTTTAAGCAAGAGGGAAGATAAACATTTATCCTTTTTAGCACATGGATAATAGAATATACTTTTCTGCAGGTTTTTGTGATATGTGCCCATATGTTGTAAAAAGTCAGTTCTATAGCTTCAGCAGTTTTTGAGAAAATAATTTAATATTCTGATGATAGAAGTTGCGCACTAATATCACCTTAAAAGCATAATGTGATAAGAGTTTTGTTATGGAATATTAGTTACACTTAAAACATATACAGTACCTAGGTAACTTTGTTTTGTACTATAATATTGTTTTGATTAGTTAATTGATTACATTTATAAGGCTAAAGATACCATTAATATCAATTCCAACTTATCATGTCATACTTAATCTCTTTTTTTGGGGGGGGGAGGGGTGTATATCACTTTCTTTATGAATGATGTGTTTCATCCACTTAGTTCAGTATAGTTGTACTACTATGGAATTTATGTGAATATTCCTTCTTAACTCTTTATTATGTTATTAACGTTTAAAACACAACTGCAATATTAAGAAATTGGTGATAGTACTTTTGTTTTGCAGACAATATAGATAATATCAAACAGAAAGAAGCTATATAAAAATAACAACATAAAATTTCACGTTCCACTTGAAATTTGTACACCACTGTTTTCTTAATCCAACAGGCTGCTTATTTCTCCTTCCATACCTAGCGCTTGATGTCCGCGCACAATGTCAGGGTCAGAAAAATGCGCTTTCTTTGACATCACTGGTATGCATAGGAGGTGGAGGGTTAGAAAAGTCATACATACAACGTCGTTTACCTGTAAACATTCAAATAGCCAAGTAGATGCATTGATTGTTGACCTTTCACTCGTATTTGATGTAATCCAAAACAATATATATTATTGGTAAATTTCAAACAATGGGAATTGACTTCAGAGTATTTCAATGGATGAAGGAACTCTTAACTTGTCGCACACAGAGAATGTTTCTGGAGGAGTAATTATCAAGCCCAAGAGAAATTACTTTAGGGGTCCCGCAGGGCAGTGTCTTGGGACCCCTTCTATTTATGGCTTTGGCAAATGATCTGCCGATTTGCAACTTATACAGCTCTCATTTATTGTTAGATTATTGCATTGTGCCCAGGGAAGTAACAAGTCATGAAGATACTATTCTTCTTGAGAATGGGATAAACTGTTGGCCAATTACTAACAAAAATAAAATAAACTTCCGAAAGAGAAAATCCATCAGTTTTACGAGAAAAATGAAAAAAAAAACGTTTAAGGTAAAGGGTGGAACTATTCCGTAAGTAAAGAAATGTAAATACCTTTGAGTAACTTTCAGCAGCGATCTCGGCTGAGGAGAGCAAGTCACTGATACTGTGGCAAAAGCATGGAAAACGTTACATTGTGTTATGAGGGTACTAAGAAAAGGCTCTGATAAATCCAAAGAGATTGCATAAAATCTAATAGTTCGTCCAATAATTGAATATGGTGCTGCATGTTGGGATCGTTACAGAGTACATCATATTATTAAGATATTAGATAATATTCAAACACGAATTCTTAAACTTTCTAGCAATAATTCAACATTAAAATGGGACATACTTACGGGCAGCAGAGGATGAGTTCGATTATGCGCGTGTTCAAAACGTACAGAGATGAGCCTTCCTGGAGACAGAAAATAGGTTGAAGCCGCCAAATTTCTCTTCAAGGAACGACTACTCGCATAAATTGAGGGAAATAAAACAGAGGACGGACATTATCAGGGATTGGAATGTTGTACCTGTAATCCTATACTTATTAAAGGCTTTATGAATAAACACAAATGTTTTTAAAAATAGTTTTAAGGATTTAATAGACGGTAATATAAAATGCATAATATCTATATTATTTTCGCTATTAGAATAATTGTAATGTGAACAGTCGGCTTGGGTAGCGTAGTCGGTATAGCGCTGGCCTTCTGTGCTCGAGGTTGTGGGTTCGATCTCGGCCCAGGTCGATGGCATTTAAGTGTGCTTAAGACTCATGACAATAGATTTACTGGCATGTCAAAAAAATCCTACGGGACATAATTCCGACACACCGGCGACGCTTATATAACCTCGTCAGTTGTTAGCGTCGTTAAATAAACCAAGTTAAGTAAACACAAGCACGTGGCTGTCGTATTCATGATTCGCTCTTAGTCGAAACACTAATTACTATGAAAGCGGATGAATACCAAGAGTAATACCAAGGTAGTCTGTTCTTGTAACGAGTTGGTGTCACTTGTTGTCCATGTAAGCAAGTGGTTGTATGGCTTATGTATCCTTAGTTTGTGTGATTTAACATAAGAAAGGAGTAACACTTTTGTCCAACAGTGATTTTTTATATTTATTTATTTATTTATTCATTTATTTATTTATCTATTCTGGTGTAGTTAAGGCCATCAGGCCTTCTCTTCCACAACACCAGGAATACAAATACAATAATACAAATAAACAGAAAAAATACATTATATACAAAATAAAGCTACACAAGAAATAAAGAGATAGAGAAAAAAACACTATGAACAAAGTAAAGCCACACAAAAATATACACAGGTTGCAGGCACATAAACTTTAAATGAGTGATTAAGTATCATAGTTAATTGCATCCTAAGTAATTAAATAACATGAAGGAGAAACTTGCAATTTTAATCTAGATTAAAACAGAAAAAGAAAAAAAAACACAAATCAATACTTCTAGCAATACCTAAAAAACATTAACTTAGACAAAATTTTCCAATTTAATTTTGAACTGTGATAAAGTCCGGCAGTCCCTGACGTCATTAGGTAACGAATTCCAGAGGCGAGGTATTTCTACAGTATAGGAAGATGAGTATAAAGATGTTCTATGTTGAGGGATAGAAAGAAGTGCTTGGTGTCGGTTTCGAAGAGTTGTAAGAAACTGAAAGAGCGATAACAGATAATTCGGAGTATAAGTATGTATGATTTTAAACAAAAGAGACAGTGAATGTATTGTATTGTTGTGATTGGTCTTATACAAAGGTTTGAAATAATTTAGTTAATTACAAAGCAATTATTTCCAAAGCAAACGAATGTGTTGTGGTGAAATTAGGCCTACTATGATCAGTAACAGGAAATGTTTAACATGGAACAGAATTTACAACAGTGGGAGGAATCACGTACTGAGAATCAGTGGCTCGAAGCTGTGATCAGTCGTCTCATTTCAGTCACGTACTATTGTTTACTGTAGGAATATACTAACAGCAAAAATATTGTATAATTGTTGGATTTATATTTATACTTTTGCGCAGAGAGCAGTAGTGAAAGTTCAGTGTGTTGTACTCAAAGTACAGTGAGTTTCAAAGCCAATTCAGTTAGTTCTAGTCGCCGAATAATATTTTAGATTTACTGTGAAAGCGAGTGGGATATAGTGAGTTACAGTTTGTGTGCAATGCTTTCCTAGTGAAAGTGCAGTGAACTTCAGAACCAGTTCACTAAGCTTTAGTGACAGATGCATTAGTACAGTTTATGTGTATTGATTAGAGAATGTACACAAGGGATGTCGAAATTGTTGTGTTATGTTTGTTTTTAATTTAACGATGCTCGCAACTATCGAGGTTATATCAATGTCGCCCGTGTGCCGGAATTTTGTCACGCAGGACTTCTTTTACAGGCCATTAAATTTATTCACAAGCGCCTGTCGTATTAAAGCACATTTGAATATCATCGACCTGGCCCGGTATCGAACCCGCAACCTCGAATACAGAAGGTCAGGACTTTACCGACTACGCCACCCAGGCCGACTAGAAAATGTTATTAGTGAAGAGTGTATATAGTAGCACAGTCTAGTATATACAATCACGAAGCTCAATACGTAGTCAATATGCATCCATAGATAGTTGCTAACCACTAGGATCGGTAATATCGCCTCATTACAGGCAATGTGAAATAGTACCGGCACAGTCTATTGTTCCTAGCACCCTCACAACTCAAGCTTCGTGACTGTATATACTAGATTGTGATAGTAGTGTAACACATCTCTTTTTTTAGACTGTTGATTGTATATTCATTTCTTCGTTTTCATATTATTTTACTCTTGTTTACTTGTTTTGTTTACATTCCAACTCTGTACTTCTTTAGTTTCACTGTCATGTTTTGTGTTTATGTATTTTTATTTTTCGTGTAATTATCACCGGGTGTTGTGAAAATCGATTTTCAGTTAATAAATACTCATTAATTCATGTAGGCTGGTTATACTGCCTTCAAAAAAGAAAATGGGCCTATTATGGTAGCTGAATTGTGCCTCGAGTTCTCTCATCGGGGGTTAGAGTATTAGTTCTGCAACAAGTAGCAAGCTTTCGACCTGCTGCGTTCATGTTGCCATATTTTCTTTGGTCGAACTATAATGTTTTAAACAGAGGTTTGTATTTTAATACTCATATTATATTTATATTTTCATTTATTTATTCAAATTACACAATACAGAATATAATTAGAACAATAGAAATAGAAATAAAATGATACAATCAATATAAAAGGAGGATACAATAATATTAACAAAATAGATGGAATCTGACCGTAAATTCTCTGTACATACGGTATAATAATTTATTTCTTTACTCGCAGGTTTTAGTGTTTAATTCATTCATAGTTTTCTGACCAGGAACGTGACCTTCATTGCAAACCCACCATTCTCCAATATTTCCTATTTTCCGCCTTCCTCTTTGCCCCCGTATATGATCCATATATCTTAATGCCTTCTATCATCTGATATCTTCTTCTGCCCCGAACTCTTCCCCCTTTCAACATTCTTTCCAGTGCATCATTTAGCAGACAGTTTCTTCTCAGTCAGTGACCCAACCAATTCCTTTTTCTCATCATCATCAGTTTCAGCATTATTCTTTCTTTATGCATTCTTTCCAACACAATTTCATTTCTTATTTTGTCTGTCCATGTCACAAGTTCTATTGTTCTCCATATCCACATTTCAAGTGCTTCTATTCTCTTCTCTTCAGTTCGTCGCCATGTCCAAGTTGCTGGCTCATAAAATGCCACACTCCACACAAAACAGTTGACTAGTCTCTTGCTTAGTTTGTTTCTTTTCAGAGATCCGCAAAAATGCTCATTTTTCTATTAAAAGCTTCCTTTGCCATTGCTAAACTCCTTTTGACTTCCTGACATCAGCTCATGTTACTGCTTATAATAGACCTCTATTATATGATGGTATTGACCTGTTAACTGCCTCGTTTCGAATTTGCAAGTTTCATTGTTAATTTTTCTTCCTGTAACATGGTCTTCGTCTTGTTTGCATTTTTATTCTAAATAAATTCAGTCCTTGGTATACCTCCTTTTTATTTTCAGTACAGGAATGTAGTGTCAAGTTTCCATGTATTAATAAATAATTCAGTAGTAAATTATTACACTTATAATTCATTCTATTATTTAGCATGGTATATGATACCTGGTAATGGAAACAGGTTAAAAGCAGCAAAAATTAGATTTAAGTAAGTGCCTCTATAATATTTTATTTTACATTGTCTTGCCAACTCATAGTTAAGTATCTTCCACTCACAGACGCACTGACACACATACACACGCACATATGAAGGGATCAGAGCCATAATGGGCCAAGCGCCATACATAAAAACGTAGAAAACAAGGATTAAAATTAAGTGAATACCATAATTTAATGAAACATATAGCAAATAATATGAATTATGCACATTAAAACTAAATTATACGTAAATATTCATTAAACTATGGTATTCACTTAACTTTAACCCATGCTTTCTACGTTTTCAATAAATGGCACTTGGCCCACTATGGCTATGAACCCTTCATATCACGCACATGGAGAAACCTAGTCTTCATGAACACTGTTCGATATTTAATCAAGTATCCTATACCATGCCTTTGAAATTTGGATACTGTTTACAGTAGAATAATTTTGGCTTAAAGCAGATTTATTATTCAAGGAACACGGAAATTTCGATTAAATAAAATAGGGACATATTTTTACTGAGTCCTGTAGAACGCGCTTTCACGTCGAGTACATAATATATGGGAACCCTCTGTGTTGTTGAAAGTTTTGATTCCCTTTCACTACAATAAATCATCAACGAATTGATTGAAATGCATTTCAGTTCATTCGAAAATTATTCTTGGCATGTATTAAAGGAAATAATTATACATAATGAAAGACTAACATAATGTGTCCCTGCTTATTCAGTGGTGTTAATATTATTTTAATTTCGAACCTTTATGACATGAATTGAACATGTAATTCGAAACCACCAAACATTAAAACTTTCTATTGAAACTTTAGCGTCCATCCTTGAATGCTGCCGGGCTATTGGACTGATAAATATGGGGACATATCCATATGTCTCGCCCTTGATTTTCAATATTATAGATGGATACAGTCTTTTGAAATATTGCGATAGCCCAAATGATAATTATGCATATAAAAATAAAATTACTACGCAAATAAACTACTTTTTTTTTAAGTTTTACTAAAATACGAAATAGAAATGTATACCTATTACATGTAATTTAATTTTGAAGTACGTTCTACTTAAAATATCAGAAAAGGAGTCACTTTGATATTCTTTAAAGGAAAGGCAATTATGATGTTGGCATATTCGTGTAGGCTTATTTATGAAAATGTATCTCTTGAAGTTTATGAAATACCCTCAAACATTACTCTGTAACTAAAAATACAAATACTAGTGATCATTACACAGAGATCATTACATGATATTTGAGACACATGAATTGTAGGTAAAGTTTTAATTCCAGTTGGTATTGAAAAAAATGTGTGGCTAAGAACCACAGTATGTGGTTTTGAAGGAGTTTAACCGTACCTATTAGTTATTCTGTAAGTAGAGTAATTAAATATGTAACAACAGTGAGTAGGCCTATATATCCTCGACATAAATATATATCTTCATGAGTTTCGCAACAATTTAATTGTGAATGTTATTAACATGTGTAGTTCAATTATTTAACTGTTGTTTATAGGACTAACATAAATGACATTTATCATTACCTACCGAATTAAGATCAATTTCGTTTCACGGCTTACACTCGAAAAGCATTCTTTATGATGTCGAAACTAAGACACTGCAGTTGTTGGCTGACCGGTATATATATTTATATATATACTTACAAAAGGCTTTTAAGGAACCCGGTGGTTCAGTGCCGCCCTCACATAAGACCGCCATTGATCCATATCCTGAGCAAGATTAATCCAGTCTCTACCATCATATCCCACCTTCCTCAAATCCATGTTATTAACATCTATAATTCAATTATTTTACTGTTGTTTATAGGACTAACTTAATGACATTTATCATTACCTATCGAATTATGATAAATTTCGTTCTTTATGATGTCGAAACTAAGACACTGCAGTTGTTGACTGACTGGTATATATAAAAGCCTTTTGTAAGTAAGTATATATATATATATATATATATATATATATATATATATATATATATATATATATACTTACAAAAGGCTTTTAAACTCAGGATAGGGATCAATGGCGGCCTTATGTGAGGGCACCACTGAACCTCCGGGTTCCTTAAAAGCCTTTTGTAAGTAAGTATATATATTGATCCATATCCTGAGCAAGATTAATCCAGTCTCTACCATCATATCCCACCTCCCTCAAATCCATTTTAATATTATCTTCTCATCTACGTCTCGGCCTCCCCAAAGGTATTTTTCCCGCCGGCCTCCCAACTAACACTGTATATGCATTTCTGGATTCGCCCATACGTACTACATGCCCTGCCTATCTCAAACGTCTGAATTTAATAGTAATTGCAGTAATTTATAGCTAATATTTTATATTTACGAAAATAATCTACTTAAACGTGATTTAAATATTAGTGGTTTGTAATAAGATTCTAAATACATTCTACATTCATTCATATTCTATTTTTGCAATATTTTCATTTCAGCATGTTATGTAATATAAATTGCTTGTGTAAAAATTTTCGCTCGTGGTTATTGAATATAAAGAAATCTAGTACAATGTTATAGGAGAAATCGCTACACAAGTACGTACATAAGGATCTGATTTCAATAGCAATATTTTATTATTTTAATTAAGTAGTATGATAGCCAGTATGATATAAAAAATTAAGTGCTTCGGAAAGAGACAAATCAACAATCGATCAGTGTTTAGATTAAAGAGATGCTGATTGAGTGGAAGAGAAGGCCTTACTGCCTCAACTCTGCAAGCTATAATAATAACAATAATAATAATAATAATATTATTATTATTATTATTATTATTATTATTATTATTATTATTATTATTATTATTATTATTATTATTATTATTATTATTATTATTATTATTATATTGAGTTACTGAGAGAGCGACATTGGATTGGAACCCTCAAGGAGCCAGGAAATGTGGTCCACCCAAGAACACCTGAAAGAGCATGAAGCCGCAGAAGTAGGAAAGACCTGGAGATTTATTTACTGACCAAAAGGAAATACGAGTAAAGACATGGGTGGAGGTAAAGGTGTCAGGCATTCCCGTTACACTCCATGAAGGGGCTTAAGGAGCATGGAGATAAAGCTACATGTTTTCATGACGTCGGCACTAGAATGAGGTGGTGTAGTCAGCATCTCGTTCCGACCGTCTTTTACCCCCGGGAAAGACTCTGTACTCAATTTGATAGGAAGCAGAGTGAACCTCGGGGCCGTTCTGAAAACGAGAAAAATTTCACCGCCCGATATTGAACTCAGGACCTTTCTACCAGTAGCTAGTTGTTTTAACGACTGAGCTACTCTGCCGCCTAGAGTTGTGGGCATACCACATAAAAGAATGATCGACAATTGCTACCGAAACAGCTGCAAAGCCTAAACCTTAAATGGAGAAGGAGAAGAGGAACTTTGTCCACCACTTTTCACAGAATCTGAACCGTTTCGAACCCGGTTCACTGTGGAAGAATATTTGTCACTGATTTACGACTGGATTGGCTCGTGCTGACCCAATTCACGCCCCACCCGTTGCGTATCCAATATGTTGTTGAGAAGATTCTGAAAGTCACACACGAGTTCGTAAACAATAGAAGCGGTTGTGTCACTTGCAAGCACCGTGAGCTTGGCTGGTTGCGTTCTGGGAACAATAGGCGAAGGAGCTTCACCGGCGTGTCAGGCGCAGGCAAGCCGGGGGCGTTATTAAGTGCTTGCTTGTATTCAGGTCAATGAGGGGGTCACTCGCCTGACGTGCCCCTGGAGCCCCGGTTGTGTACTTAAGGTCAAGCAAAACACCACCCGGCCATATCTACAAAACTCATGTTATTGCGTCGTGTCAAAGCTACTATGTCCAGCCTCCGCTGAGTACACGTGTCAAAGGAATATTGGCGACCACCTGAGCGAGCTGCATAGGGTATCAAGGAAGTTGGGTTTTATTTGTTTTTGCGCATTCTAGGGATTGTCTGTAATTCGGCGAGCACCTCGAAATACAAAAATATAATTCAGTAATAATAATAATAATAATAATAATAATAATAATAATAATAATAATAATAATAATAATAATGATAATAATAATAATAATATTATTATTATTATTATTATTATTATTATTATTATTATTATTATATCTCCAATGGGTGTTAGCCCTATTTTACATACCCAATGTTATGGCTATAGTCTTACACAAAAAAAGATGCGCATAAAGAGAAATGGAAAAGAAAATAAAATTAGCTTACGCGATGTAAACGAAACATAAACAATCCGTAAATTAGGCATTGCGATTGCAAAAACAAACATCAGGCATCAATTTGAGACCTACAAAAACATTAACAACACACATACGTAACACTTCTATAACACAAATATGCAGCTTTCCGTACCATACATCATAAATTAATACACAATGGTCACACAAACACAATAAAACTATAATTACGACATTGCGACGACATCAAGCATCCCATAACTATGACTCACATACATAACAAATCAAGCATCCGTTACAACACATACACTTCAACATAGTAACCACGCTTTTAAAAGTTACAAATTTGGCTCCAAGAAGAATAAATAGGACACTGTTACTAATTACTATTCTCCTACAAGGTCTTAAATACATCTGTAATGAATCTGTGAAATTCCTTTAAGCAACATTGCTTCAGAAAAACTTTTGTTAATGGTGGTAAGAAAGTTGTATCGCACAAGCTAAGATGGGTTTCTAGCCGGTATCTCTTGCGTTCTTGTAGCGGACACTCGAATAACAGGTGGTCGACTTTTTGTGTGGGGTGTTCACAGGAACATGAAGAGCCGTTTGGTTTGTCAATTTTGAGACGTTCGAAATATGAATTAAAATTTCCGTGTCCAGTCATAAATTGCGTGGATATGTATGATGGTTCATAATTCTTCGCGGTTAGTCTATCTTTAACTGTGGGAAATTATAGTAATAATAATAATAATAATAATAATAATAATAATAGTAATAATAATAATAGTAATAAACTTTTTTCAACTGGATGTTATCTACAAAACACGGGATTCGAATTCAAGCAAATTACAAAAACCTTGGGTTGTCAAAGGCCTTGGACAAATTTTCTTAAATCATCTGACCTTCATCTTGTTATTCACATCTTACCGTGAATCCGCAATTTAAACATCATAATCTCAGATAATATAAAAATATTAGTATAAAAATTGGAGAATGAATGCAAGGGATACAGAAAACAAGAAGATAAATTATAGAAAGTCTATATACAGGGACATGATTTTATTTTAACTTCAATTTTTATTGTACCTCAGTTTTTGAATGTACTTCACTCCCACCCCTTCTACTAATGAAGTTCCAACTCCACACAGAGCCAAGACAGCAGATAGTAAGCAGTACTGAGTTAATGAGTATAGTACGTTCCAGAAAAATGTTCGCGTTTTCCAGTGACGAAAGAGCTTTCAATATTGAATCATATTTTCGCACAGGTACTGTCCGTTTGCCTACGTCGCATCCTGATTTCCCCCACCTGCTTCTGCTCGCCCCTCTGTAATAGCTGGGCTGTCTTAGCTCTTTTCTGAAAACATTAATTTCTCTTAGGAATTGGGCGTTTACGTAATATTATACAGCTCTTTAATGTAACTTAAATAAAAGGGCCTCGTTAAGTAATTAACTGTCACGTGATTTCCTCCCTTTCTACAATCCTGCGGCATAACCACTTGGACGGACAGTAGATAGCATGTCTGAGTAATTTTATATTTTCGGGTCGGGCAGAAGTGAAGATTGAATTTATAGTACGTAGAGTAGGTATAGAATTATTTCAACATGAGTTACTAGTACGAAGGACGAAACTGGCAATTGGAATTAGATGCAATAGTCTATAGTGCGATAATATGCACAAAAGAACTGAAGCCTGTATCGAAATGAACGGCCACCATTTTCAAAATTGTGTTTAAATATTCATATTATGATTATTTTTCAATTTAACTTCTTTCTCTATATTGTACGCTAATGTGCTGTAGACAGTATAAAATACACCACCTAATGAATACGTTCGCATGGATAACTCACTTCGTGAGAAAAAACACTTATTCTTAATACAGTACTCTACTTTCATTAAAGAAAAACCTAATGAAAATTACCAAACTCAAAATCGCGATATTTTCTAGTTTACGTAAATGGATGAACTACTTTTCTTCCACCCTATATCTAGTAGAGTGATTTGTGTTTTACGCCAGTATCATCGAACTCCAGTCTTGGAGGGGGGAGCAAGCGGTGTTTCCGGTTCTCTAAAGGTATAGACAGGTTAATATTAAAAATGTTAGTAAAAATAAAATGATGTCCCTGTAGAAAACGACCTGGACCAAAAGATTTAAATATAAATATAAAATGAAGTAAAATATGAAGTAAAGAGAGAAAATGAGGGAGGAAAAGAGATAAACATAGGAAAAGAAAATAAGAGCTCTAAAAGGATAGGAGAAAATAAAGTGAAGAGAGAAATAGGAATAAATAGAGTAAGAAATGCAGCGTGTATCAAAAAGATACAATTTCAGTACATAGTTCATTATGAACAGAAATCAATTGGGCACCTGCTGTGGTGTTACTGTTTCAGAAAATGTAACACCAACCCAGCCAATGTTGAATAGAACATCTAAGACACAACAGCCGTATAAAAACGGGTTATAATTTAACAATGTTTGTTTTTCTTTTATTAATTTGACATCACACAGAATGAAGTATACTTTATTTATTAGTTTATCTTATGTTAATTTATTAAACAAATAAGTATCTAGAAGATGTATTAAAATTACATTATATTACTGAGAACTTCAACTAATGTATACCATATTTTGGAACGGAGTAAATTACATCTTTCTATATCATATTTTGGAATAGAGGGAGTACGAAATATGAAATAAAAAGTGTAAAAGCAAGGAGAAATGGAAAGGAAGAAATGAATCAATGAAGATCGTAGGAGTAAAAATGTGATTACAAGAGAAGAAGATTTAGTAAGAAATAGAAAGATGGAAATAATGGAATTAGTAAACAAGGAGGTGCAGGGTCAATGGTTGAAACAAGAGAAGAAAATGAGGGTGAAGCTTAATAGAATTATGAAATAAAGAACGAAATGGGGACGGAATTTTAAAGGAAGCAAGACATGAAGACGAAGTAAATAATATACAACATGTAAAGAGATAAAAGAATTGAAAGAAAGTATAACAGTTTACGTGGAAAAAATTTAAAAATGTAAATCCCATTCATTTTCTTCTTTCGCTTTCTAGTGATGGCGTATAGATTATTCAGTCTTTTGAAGAAGTACAACTATTGACATTTAAGCAGCTATAAATATTGTGACACAAGAAAGAGCAGATGCTGTACAGATAAACCTCTGATGCGTTTTTGCCATCCAACTCGCTACATAATTTCCGACGCTACGGGTTTATCTCCCGTGTTAATAGTTCCGCGCCTAAGCGGTTGCTTAGCAACTAAACAGGGGATTGGCAAAGACGTGTTTATACACCTCGTTAACGTATTGCATCACTAGGAAAGTTGAGACCAAGTTACCAATTTCTAGCACTGTAACATCGGCGTATCTGTAATACCATGCAAAATACTGCAAATCTATTAGGCAAAATATTGCTTTATTACTTTTAACAATAATAATAATAATAATAATAATAATAATAATAATAATAATAATAATAATAATAATAATAATAACAATAATAGCAATGATTTCAAGGAGTTCCGTTTAGCATTTGAGATAAATGAAGTTAACAAGTATGTGGAGATTTTATTCAGAAACAGTTACCTATTTTTAATAGATATATGATAAGAAGTTTTTCTATAAGTTGGTCACGAAATTAATTGATTTGTTAATATTTAGGTACATTTATTGGTCTACTCATTATTGCTTGAATTAATTATGTTGGCAAAACGTTGCCCACTAATATGTTGAGTGATCGTTCACATCTAATGAGACATGTGCTCCAAAACTCTGCTTGTCTGCCTTTACCCTTCATGGGCTGTTGCTTAAATATTATATTTTATTAAACAAACAAGTAAATAAATTAGAATTAAATATGAAACATTATAAAGTCATAGCACTGAATAATTTGTCCTGAGAATTACACAAGATAATGTATATGTAAACTGTATATCACCCATAGCATCTAGAAAACATCAAATCAGCTGATCACGTGCTTTCATCATGCCCTGTTCTTGCGAAGAATGGATACATTCTATCATGGTAAGCTCATAAATATGTTCATTGGCATAAATGGCATGTACGTGAATTCAATGAAATTCCGCACAGGAAAGTAGTTCGACTACCATTCCGTCTTCGACAACCAATTTGAACACGTGTCTGTTGAAGGCGAAGTCCATCGAGTTAGCTCTATGGTAGCACATCTGCCTCCAGACTAGTCGGCCCGGATTCGATTCCAGGTGGGGTCAGAGATATTAATGTAAAATTTCTACCTCGGGACTAGGGGAGGTGGCGGTGCACAAGTTCTAGTCACTAGATTGTGCACCAATATGCCTGAGTTAAATTCCAAATATGTCCGCAGTGCATGTGAAGAGAAGACATATGTCAATGTTGATAGTGATTAGTCAGTCGGATGGAGACGTTAAGTCTGGCGGCCACTTTGGTCTATTCCACAGGAGTAGCTACGTGCCGACACCGGGTATCCTCTTCTTCCTTCCTAATCTTCATCCTCACAATTTCCTACACTACACTTACACAAACACTTACACATACAATCACCCCAGTACATGAAATAACTTTTCATATATTATACACATGATGAACAGCGTGGCCCGCCGTAGTGGTGTACAAATTGAAAATGGGTCACAGTCCTGCCATCTATCCGTAATATGCGAAATCCGAATCACGCAAGTGAAGTAGGTAGGCATTAGATACACACACTATTGAAGACGATCAAACATGGTGAACTTTATTTTGAATTACCGTGGATGATACACTTGTTGAAGAATGTACAGTGCATACACGCGCTGCAGTTTCTAATACAGTCAGCGCAGTGTTTTACCGAAATCCAGCACTAAATTAGTGTATTCCCTCTTTTCTGTGTGACAGATTTCTTCCTCAATCAATTTATTTCCCGACGGTTTTGCAGGGTCCGCAGAGGAAATGGGGATTGTAAATAGTTGATTATTGACTCAAGAATTTATATATATTTTTTGGAAACGACATATGTGAGGTCTTAAATTGCATAGTCTGCCTTTTATTTCTTGAGGAAAAAAAACGCATTTCAGTGACTATCACTGAGATGGAAATCTGCCTCGTCAGACATCCAGAAAATGCCAATAAAGTCTTCACCATCATCCATGGGATTTAAAATTTCCTCACAAAACAACCTTCGATTGAGAATCTTCGCGATGTTTTGATGTACTACCCGAATTTTGTATGGATGAAAATGCAATTCGAATGAGTAGATTGGACAGAATAATGGCGTTAAAAATTAAAATGACAAAATTCACCCCTAGTAGTCTCAAAACTGTCGTTCTTATACTCGTAAAAGCTTTTAATTGAGACGGTAAGTGATAGAAGGACACGTCTACAAAAATGATATTTTTAGAAAAACTCTGTTAAATCTTTAATATTAGAAATCACAAATAATAAACAGAGAACTCAGTAGCAATATTACAGTTCTAAAACAAGCATTCTCAAGTTATTTAGGGCCTACTATAACACCTCAATGTGCAACACTCCAAAATAACAGAAAACGATTTACCTTTCACATGTTTACCCGATTGACCAGGGTTGACCACATTGCCTTGTTAATTTTGATTTTTCACGTTTCCATTCAGCTCAATGGACAGTTCTCTTTCTACCGCGATTATTTCCTTCATTATTATTCATATTATCCATTTTTATTCGACACTCAAATAGATACACACAAAACAGTCCCCAAAAATGTACAAAAATTACAATTTGTAGTATTAGATTGTCTCCTTTAAAGTGCTGCCACTACACTGCGGTAACACTTATGTATTTAAAAAATTCAGGCTTGGAGAGTTAAAAAATGCGTTCTCCGGAAAAAGGGTACATCGACCAACATGCCCTTCTTCCACCTACCGCCTCAATTACAAAATCACTATGTTTACAGGTCCACTTTTTCATTAAGTCTCTCAACTGTGCTGTGAGAGATATAGGCTATATCCTTAAGATCGTTCCTTCTTCTACTGGGAGCTGCTTAATGCGTAACAATATTTATAAAATATTTCCTAAGATGACCATACATCATAGAGCATACCTGCACAAACAGCGCTCAACGAGCGCGCGCGCTCCTTTGGAGCGGGAGAGCTGTGTTTACCGCTCGCCGAAACGGAGAGGAAGATACGTCAGAATGACATAGACTTGCTATAAGTAGAGGAGAGGGAAACGACCACTCAGTTATCTAGTGAAGTGCAGTGTGTAGGCCTATTCTCAGTAACTGTTTCACGTTGCTTATCTACTGCTACAGTACAGTATGGAGGAATCTAAAAGACGGAACATAACATTTAACGATTTACAGCTCGAACTTATTGATCTTCAATGTGACTTAAAGGCTAAAGATCGTTTGAATAATACTACTAGCCTGGTTGAGTTTTACAAGACTAAACAGTAGCAATAATATCCACGACTACACAGGCTGGCTGTGAAAGTAATTGCTATGTTTGGCTCAACATTTATATTTGTGAGCAACTATTTTCTATAATCAACATTAATAAAGGCAGACATCGAACATCTGTAACTGATGTTTCATTACGATCAGTAAGCTACTGTTCCTTTCAGCTGTCAACAGAATAAAACCTCGTTTTCATGTACTGATAAATAAAAACATAACAAAATGATATTGTACATTTAAGTAGGTATAGAATTTCTATTATTTCTGTAAAATAAACATTTCTTTATGAATTAATAATAGTCCAAGATAGTTTTACAGACACTGAACGGGAATTCATTTCATAAACACTCGTAATAGTGCTTCCTTTTGTGTATATTTTGTACGAGATCACCCCTTCTTCCAGTCCACCCTTATACAGAGCGCACTAATATCTGCATTCCTCTCATGAGCTGTGAGCCGGCTCGGAGAGCGCAAACCTTGTGCAGGCCTGTCATAGAGCAATGTAGACTGCGCTCCAGGGTAGTTATGCTTTAGGGCAAAACAATACTATATTACTAGAAATTCGTCATTGTACTAGTATTCCATTAATTTTACTAGTAATAAATTTTTATTGTTGTATATTAAATTAATTGTATTATGATATTTAATCTGCCACAAAACAGTATTTCCAACACCAGCTGATGACAGCAATAATTATCTTTAAATTTTAGTAGTGGCTGCATCTGCAATGATACCTGAAGTTGGTAGAACAGTGTATCGATGCTGGTTGTGATCTGTTTTCCGTGTGAAATCGCACGTGTCAGGATTAGGGAGTATAATACACTATTAATGTTCATATACACAACTGTTTTCCGCTAATGATTCCGTGCATTGGTGTCAAATGTGATTGTGGCCGCGAGCACTTTTTATCATACGATGTGAACATAAGTTTAAATTGAAACGTTCCCATTCGATAAGCTCCCATAATTACTCTCTCACGTGGTATTAAATTTTAACTTCATTTCTGGTAATTTTCATCGTCAAAACTACTGGGAATACATTTCGATAATGCTACATTATTATTTTCTAAATTCCTAGGCGTCATTGGATTAAAAATGCTTGAGGTCAAATTTCAACTGGTGGCTCTATCTATTTTGATTTCACGAGTAGGTTGTCTCTTTGATTATGCAGTGTACTGAATAAGTCATCATCCACTATTATCACCATCAAAATTAGGTATCCTTAATATTAAGAAGACCAACCAGCCAAAGGCGTAGTTCAATCGACAGGGCTGTTTGTGGCCTGATTACCTGGTTGTGTTTTCTCTGACATTTTCACCAACCTTAAGGCGAATGTCAGGTAATCTAAGGAAAATTCTCGATTTCTTTTCACCAAATACCATCTCGCTATCACCAATCTCATCGATGTGATTCGGCGTCGTTAAATAACAAAAAAAAACTATCGACATAGTTCACGTCTTAAGGAGGTAAACTCGCGGTCCGAGACTGCACCCGGGCGAGAGTTCGAACCTCGCTTGGGCCAATCACTTGGTGTGGCTTTTCCAAGGTTTTCTAAAACTATAAGCCGAATTTTGGGATATTCCATTCATAATCCAAGGACTCACATGGTAAAATACCATCTCACTATCTATATGACCACACAGACACTACAGATTGTTACATATTCAATTAAAACATGAAGAACTACCACTAACTTCATTATTCTTTAGCCATTGATTCACAAATATTTTGAAAAAGGTTAAGGTTCCCACCTCTCTAGTAAATCGGCATTAATGGCAGTAGGGAGATCAGTCCTGCCTGCCTGCCGCTTTTATTCCCAAGAAAATGTCCCTGGTACTCATTTCTGCCAGATAATGAATGAAATCCAGGGTCACAGTACGACTACATGTATGGAGAAAATTCATAATCCAATCGGGAATTGAATCCGCAACCTTTCTCGTTTACAGCCGTACACCTTAACTGTGACTCTACCCCACGCCCCGTACTATACCATAGTATCCTATACGGGGTGTTTAAAAAATACGGGGCATAATTTCAGGTATGTATTTCCCACATGTAGACAATCAAAATAGTTCATTACAACATGTGTCCGGAAATGCTTCATTTCCGAGTTATGGCCTTCACAATATTGAAATTCACCGGAACGTTTTTCTTTCCGCAGGTCGTTGCCGTCAAAGGAGACATTAAGAGGGCACTCTGACAGTTCATTCCGAGGCGAAGGTTACATTCAGTGTTGTGTAGGCGTTAGACTGTGCGACATGTATTCAAATCATGAGCTGGCAGAGATACACTTCATGTACAGTAAGGCGGACGGCAATGCTGCGCTGGCTCGTCGTTTGTACCAGGAGAGGTACCCACAGCGACAATGTCCAGATCGGAAGACATTTTTACGTCTCCATTACCGTCTGTGCGAGTATGGAAAATTTAACTCTCCTAGTTTGGGAAGGGGACGACCAAGATCTACAACTCCAGAAGTACAGGAGGAGATTCTGGAGGCTGTGAACATGACTCCTTCTATCAGCACACGAAGGGTAGCGTTGCAAGTCATTGTTCCTCATATGACTGTCTGGAGACTGTTGAAAGAGTATCAATTGTATCCTTATCATTAGCATCGTGTACAGGCCCTGTCACCAGCAGATTACCCTGCACGAGTTTGATTCTGTCAGTGGTTCTTGCAGCAGTCTGGTGTAAATCCGAACTTTCCTGCCTTAGTATTATTTACAGATGAAGCACAGTTCACACGAGATGGCATAACAAATTTCCACAATCAGCATGTATGGGCGTATGAAAACCCAAGTGCAACTGTTCCATCTCATCACCAGGTGCGGTTCTCCCTCAACATGTGGGCCGGTATCATTGGTGATCGATTAGTTGGACCCCATGTACTTGTAAACAGACCTACGGGGCAGGCGTACACAAACTTCCTGGAAAACACCATACCTCATGTTTTAGAAGACACTCCTCTGATCAACGTCAACACATTCACTTCTTGCATGATGGCGCTCCTGCACACTTCAGTCGTACGGCTCGCCGGTACTTGGATCGAAGGTTTCCTGATCGATGGATAGGTAGAGGTGGCCCAATTGCTTGGCCTCCACGCTCACCTGCTCTGAACCCTCTCGATTTCTACTTGTGGAGCCATTTAAAATCATTGGTTTATTCGTGTCCGGTGCCTGATTTGGAATCCCTTCGGAATCGAATTATGGCATGTTCTGAGGACAAACGCAATACTCCTGGAGTTTGGGATCGTGTTCGCAGGTCAATGAGACATCGATGTGAGATCTGTATTCAAGCAGGAGGTGGACATTTTGAGTATCTTCTGTAATGACAACGACCTGCGGAAAGAAAAACGTTCCGGTGAATTTCAATGTTGTGAAGGCCATAACTCGGAAATGAAGCATTTCCGGACACATGTTGTAATGAACTATTTTGATTGCCTACACGTGGGAAATACATACCTGAAATTATGCCCCGTATTTTTAAACACCCTGTATATCATATCATATATCATATCATATCATATATCATATCATATCATATCATATAGTATAATATGATATCATATTTGTTGATAAAGTGGAGTGAATTTTTCAGTCAGATAGGCTACTGTATGTACCGATTCCGACGAGTAGGCTTCCTCTCACCTGATGACGAAGATAGAACCAATCTTCGAAAAGTCTTAAAACCATATTTTGTCACTAGCAATGGAAAAAGTCGACTCCACTCTATCTACAAATATTAATCCACCATTACTCTCCTCGTATTTCAGATATACTCGTATATCTTATCACATATATCATATCAATATCATATATTATTATTTCATATCATAATATCACATTACATCATATGATACTATGTCATCTGATTTATTTGTTTATTTATTTATTTATTTATTTATTTATTTATTTATTTATTATTTATTTATTTATTTATTTATTTATACCTATAACAGGGCAAGGTCCAATTATAATAGACAATACAGATATTCGTTTACAAAAAAAAAAAAAAACATAGATAACATGAAAAAAGAGATGAAAGAGATACAAGTGTAAATACAAACTAAAATGGAAAATGAGAATAGGAAAGAACAAAAAAGAATAGGCAAATAGATACTACCTAAATAAGAGATACAGATATAGATATAAATGAAAAATACAAAATAAAATAAATAAAATATAGTTAAATATAGATATAGATATAGTGTACAGCAGGGCTACTTTATCACATATCATAACATATTACTTTATATCACACTAGCTGTACCCGTGCGCTCGGCTGCACTTGTTAGAAATAAGTATAAAGTAATTACATAATTAAAATAGGACATCTGGTCCAGGGAACATTCGTGTTTGATAGAAGGATAAATCGTTTAATATGTCACTTAATTTAAATTGTATTTAAATAATTCAAATGCGATCATTTTGCTCCAGAGACCATCAAAATTTGACTTGGAATGAAACGTATCGGAAATCATTTTTAAAGAAACTTTTGCTATGTACATATTTCACAAAAATCAATAATAAGCTAGATATTTTGGTTTATTTAATTCATGCCCCCTTATAACCACCCTTTTAAACAAAGTATTTTGAATGCCATATAGCCTAGAATCTGATTTACAACGAACTTAATTTATATTCCAATTTTCATCGAAATCCGTTCAGCCATTATCGCGTGAAAGGGTAACAGACATACAGACAGACAGACAGAGACATACAATCAAAAATTTCAAAAAAGCGATTTTCGGTCTCAGGATGAATAATTATACATGTTAAACCCATCGTTCATTCTCTGAGATGAAAATGTATGTGTTCATAAACATTATTTTAAGAAATACAGGAAATGAATATACAGAATAGCCTATCAAGTTTTCTAAGCATAAGAAGCTATTTTAATCTTACCTGTCCTGGATTCACTCAGAAGTTACTGTAATAACATTATAGCATTATGTACATCTAGAGAAAGTACACTTTCCATTGGTGAAATAATAATTAATTATACAAATTTAGCTTCCGATATTACTTCATATAAACACAGAAACATTCACTGTAGGCTATGTTTAATAGCTTTCGATTGTTGATGTCCAAGACCCCTTATAGACGAAGTCATTTTTTTATTTTATTACAGCAACTTAGATGGCGTTGTTATCTTAATTTTAAAACTCATTTATCTTATTAAATATCGGTCCTATCAAAATTTTGTACAGAGTAAAACTTATCGGAAATCATTTTTAAAGAAACCTTTGTTATATAATATTTTTCACGAAAATTAATAGTAAGGGAGATATTTCGATTTATTTAATTTAAGCCCCTTATAACCCCCCCTTTTAAATGAAGTATTTTGAATGTCGTATAGACTAAAATCTAAGTTACAACGAACTTAATTTATATTCCAATTTTCATATAAATCGGTTCAGCCATTATCGCGTGAAAAGGTAACAAACATCCAGACAGACAGACAGACAGATATACAAACAAAAATTTGAAAAAAGCGATTTTCGGTTTCAGGATGGTTAATTATACATGTTAGGACCAATTATTTTTGGAAAAGCGTAAATTACCAGAAAAATTTAGTATAGATTAAATCATACCGTACAGTATCGTAGCCTACCATGTCATACTACAGTATATACAGGAACATCATTTTATTTTTACTAACATTTTTAATATTAACCTGTCTATACATTTAGAGAACCGGAAACACCGCTTGCTCCCCCCTCCAAGACTGGAGTTCGATGATACTGGCGTAAAACACAAATCACTCTACTAGGTATAGGATGGAAGAAAAGCAGTTCATCCATTTACGTAAACTAGGAAATATCGCGATTTTGAGTTTGATAATTTTCATTGGGTTTTTCTTTAATCAAAGTACAGTACTGTTTTAAGAATAAGTGTTCTTACTCACGAAGTGAGTTATCCATGCGAACGTATTCATTCTGCAGTGTATATTGTCTACAGCACATTAGCGTACAATATAGAGAAAGAAGTTAAATTGAAAAATAATCATAATATGAATATTTAAACACAATTTTGAAAATGGTGGCCGTTCATTTCGATACAGGCTTCAGTTCTTTTGTGCATATTATCGCACTATAGACTATTGCATCTAATTCCAATTGCCAGTTTCGTCCTTCGTACTAGTAACTCATGTTGAAATAATTCTGTACCTACTCTACGTACTGTGAATTCAATCTTCACTTCTGCCCGACCCGAAAATATAAAATTACTCAGACATGCTATCTACTGTCCGTCCAAATGGTTATGCCGCAGGATTGTAGAAAGGGAGGAAATCACGTGACAGTTAGTTACTTAACGAGGCCCTTTTATTTAAGTTAAATTAAACAGCTGTATAATATTACGTAAACTTCCAATTCCTAAGAGAAATTAATGTTTTTCACAAAAGAGCTAAGACAGCCGAGCTATTACTGATGGGCGAGCAGAAGCAGGTGGGGGAAATCGGGATGCGACGTAGGCAAACGGACAGTACCTGTGCGAAAATATGATTCAATATTGAAAGCTCTTTCGTCACTGGAAAACGCTAATATATTTCTGGAACGTACTATACTCAGTAACTCAGTACTGCTTGCTGTTTGCGGTCTTGGTTCTGTGTGAAGTTTGAACTTCCTTAGTAGAAGGGGTGGAAGTGAAGTACATTCAAAATCTCAGGTACAATAAAAATTGAAGTAAAAATAAAATGATGTCCCTGTATCTATCATATAATACCATACATACGAGTTTCGGACCAGCTAGTCGCGAACCACAGTTTGTTGCTTTAGTCTGTTACCTCTTACCCTTCTGAGAATCTGCAGCAGTACTAGACATTTACATGTAACGTGATTTCCCGGCCATGTAACCAGCAAGGTGCAGAAACATAACTTTAAGGAAACACGAGTCATAAGCAGAGCTAGGAATATACGTGAAAGTGTCCTGGATGCATACACGAATAAGCTATTATTCGAGTCAAATGAAGGACTAGACGTAGTAACTGTTTGAGTAGATAGATGGATTTTTTGAGTAATATTATAGATACAGATGTTATATTATCATAATTATCTCTTAAATCCAATGCACGGGTCTTCTGACCGTACGTTAGATCCAACGACTCTCCAAAAGAACACACAGATTAAAATAAAAATGACACAAACAAACATTATATAATATATCCTAACCTAAACAGGCATAAAAGTGTATAATTGAGTATTCCTTCGTCAGTTCGCATCACAAACTTCAACAGCTGGAGTTCTAATCTGTCTCGCCTTCAAGAGGGACAATCCAGTCTTTTGTTCCCAAGAGAAAGAGTAGAGGCAGGCGGAACAGTAATATTAGTGATAACGGCAGCAACATTGATTGTAGTAGGGTCGGTAGGAGCAGTGTTGGTATTAGGAATGCCAGGAGCAATGATGGTATAGGCTATTCTGTATCTCGTGAAAGTTACTTGCGCATGAGGGGAAGGAAAAGTGTATTGAGTAGCTTCTCTACCTTGCTTCCACTTGCTGCTAGCTAGTTCACTTACCCAACCATAATTTTCTTATTATGAGCTACGGCTTACGCACGGATTTAATTTTGACGAGATAACGAATAGTCTACAGTTGGGATGAGAGCAGAAAAGGTAATAGTAATAGCAACGGTAGCAGCAGTCATCGTCGACGATGTAGTAATTGCAGTACAGTTAGTACTCGTAACAGCGGCAGCAGGAGAAAGTCATGATTGTAGAAGCGGCAGAAACAGGTGAGGTACTAGTGGTAACAGTAATGCTGGGGATAGGAGAGGCGTCAATAATGGTGATGGTGGTAGTAGTAGCAGCAGCAGCAATAATCATGGTGATGGTAATATCAACAATGTTAGTAGTAGCAGCAGAGGTGACCACGGTGGTAGTAGTGACAGCAGTAGTGGTGGTAATAGCCAGAAACCCACATCGAATGCACACAAACTCTCTGTGGCTAAAATTGTGGTTTTCTGTTAACGTACCTACAGTAACATATATTATACAAATGTGACTTTCAGGTAAAGCTCCCTGTGAAGCAGACTTGAATAATTTCAAGAAAAAAATTGTTCCGGAGCTTGGTATGGATCCCGGGACCTTTGACTGAGCGAACCAACACTCGATTTACTCGATGTAAGTAGTTGTACGAGTAGTTGAGAATAAGACACGGATCTTTGAGTTTTAATATTATACAATTATATTGGTCGTCTAATGAACATAAACACTGCTTGCAAGGAACGACGGAACATTTATAGAAAATTAAATAAATAATATAGGCCTATTAAAAATGAAAATAAATCTAAATACATCTGTCTTATTTAATACAATGTGCTATCGTGACATAATTTAAAATAATTTTGCTTTAATGTTACATAGATTGGCAACTTTTTACTTGTGTATTTTTCAATAAAGACTTTAAAGTGGAGATTTTGTAGTTTAAAAGAACGGGATGCCAGCCTTTACCATAATCTTACACAAATCCAGTTACAATTGTGATTGTTTATTTGAAATGGAATTGGCAGATCTTCACTTTCGTTTTTCGATGCAAGTTTTCTATTCTCTATGTGTTTTCTAGTGTTACAATGTCTCTGTAGGCCTATATATTGACGTTTGTCATCCCGCATGTTTACGTTACCCAGTTTGCAAGTAACATGTTCCCCATTCACTTCAAAACACTCGCCTCCAAATTCTGTCATAAATTGATGCTTCTTAGATCCCTTTTTCTTCGTCATGATCAGACATCGAGATTTTGGACCCGATAGAATAAGTTTACTACGTCCATACTATAGGCAGCTTTTTCATTGTGTTAGAGGGGGATGGGAGTCGGCAGAAGAAGAGACATGTATACATGAAACCAAGTTCAGTCCAGTCTGCTGGTGCTGTACAGTGACGTTCCAAAAAAAGGCAACTAATTTATTAAACATTAAAATAAAATGATTGTTAGAGGAGAAAAATTCTATAGGATCAAACAATTAATCTTTACATACATTAAAATAAAAAAACCTATCATGCGAAATTTTCAAAATTAATTAATATGCATTTCCTTTCGGCTTCTGTCATGAGCACAAGTGCAATTCTTACTCAACATAATAATTCTACACATTATATACAACTTATGAAGTACAATACATGGTACTGTTACAATGTAGCCTACTACAACACACATTCTGAAGGTCTCAAAACTAAACTTTCTTCGGCAGTCGGCAAGACAAAGTTTATATTGGGAGAACCTCCGCTCTACATCACATGATGTAACGGATTTATTTTAGTAGGTTATTTTACGACGCTTTATCAACATCTTAAGTGATTTAGCGTGTGAGTGAGATGAAGATGATAATGCCAGTGAAATGAGTCCGGGGTCCAGCACCGAAAGTTATCCAGCATTTGTTCATATTGGGTTGAGGGGAAAAGCCCGGAAAAAACCTCAACCAGGTAACTTGCCCCTACAGGCAATGGAACCCGGGCCACCTGGTTTCGCGGCCAGACGCGGTAACCGTTACTCCACAGGTGTGGATGATGTAATGAATGCAAAATGAAAAAACACTAAGTCGTTGAAATCTATCTTCGCTACCCCAGCAGTGTCCGTAGACTTCTTCCCTGCTAGCATGCCTTTTATGTCACAGAATATCGCATATATTCTTAGACTAATCACATAGATAACCACATGCACAGATCAAAACTAGACTACTAGTTATCTCCTGTCCTCTCTTCTGATAAAGTGAACTAGGTGTACGGGACTGTTTTTATTATCAGAACAGTACTTCCTCTCCCTGCCTTATGAGCATGACTGAGTAAATAAAGCACATGGGACGACAGGTAGGTCGCTACCATCACTGCTCCCACCCTCTACAGTCCTGCTATCCAACTTGAAATCGCACTGTTTTCATCTATCGGGTCTAAAGTCTCTAAGCCTGATCATGATGTACTACAGATGCACTATCTATGCAGATAAGTAACGTACTGACGGGTAGTTACAAACTACTGGGTGTTCAGTTCAAAATGTGTCTTGGCTCGCTGTATGCCGTCATGTGGCTAGTTGATGAGCCTAGAGAATTCAATCTTCCTACACTTCCGCAGCTCAGGTGTATAACCTAAGAGGCAGAGAAGATGGCTAGCAAGTACGGCGTTCATTCTGAAGAGTACGTACCGATACGTACGATAACGCCGGTAGTGGCAGGAATGTGAACTGTTTGGAAATACGTACTGTCGGGATATGGGGAGAGGGTTAAGACGATTACTTACGTATTTGTTGACATTAACTTCGACGGTCAACATGGACACGGAGCATTTGATTTGTGTTGTGGAATGTTACCGTACGCAACCGATGATAACAAATACCCTACGTACGACTTGCCGGCGCAAAACACAGTTCGAAAGAGGTTATGGTAGCACACAGACCGTACAGACCGCCATCTGTTGCTACGACGTTCAAGTTATACCGTACACGTTCTCAAGTTCAGATTGAAGAACACCTTAAATAATAGGCAACTTCTCTAACATATCAGCTGAAACTCGCTTCACATCGGTGACCCAACAACAGTGACGTCATGACACACTTTGAAATGAACACCCAGTATAGGGTAAAGGTTGGTAACACTGTGATAGAGTAATATTGTGATAGTTCTTTTTGGGGATGTATTAAATTTTAGTGAGTGAGAGAAGGACTGGAATTGTGCAGCAAATTGTCCACGAACATTCCCTTTATACGTTGGCACAAAAAACATATCTGTCTCTCGCTCAGTAAAATTATAATAAATTCTCAAATAGAACCATCACAATATTAATCATATCAATATTACCAATCTTTACCCTACGTGTGTCGTGGTGAAAAAACAGTTGTTTATTTAATTGTGTTCGTCCCTACATAGTCTGTTTGTGTACATGCGCCGCTCTTTCAGCTACACACAAGCTTATGCTCAAACATTCAGTTAACTTGCATGCGCAATGTTCCCCTCAATCGGTCCTAAGATGCTATGTCTGTTCATAAGAAACTCCTCCGTGCAACCGCCTATGAGATCACAGCATTGACACAAGAAAAAAAAAACAGTCCTCACTGTGAAGTTTAATATGCCTTAAATATCCAAACTCTAATGAGTGTAAATTAGCTGAAACGAAGAGGAAGAAATGTGTCATTGAGACAAACTGTGAGGATAATAGTCTAAAATATTTGTTTATCTTTTGCGCAAACCATTTTAAAATTAGAGAAGCATATTAAAGAATGTTTCGAAATGAGATGCCCTGTACTTTCAAGCTAAAGCCATGGTGTTATACTATGCTCTGTGGCAATTTCTGGCTCTTGTAAAATAGGCAGGAACAGTTTACTTTCATTTTAAATATTCCATGTAAAAATTTCCGTAATAAGTAACATGGTATAATTCCAGGTATGCATTAAGTCGGACTCTTATCACATCTGCTCCCAGATTTTAGTGAAAGAAGTACATTACTATATTACATATGTGTACGCAATTATATCATGAATAAGCGAATTAGCACTCATGCATAGCTTGAAAACATGCATAATTAAAGTACACTGAACATCCGCCTGGGAATACTCTCTGTTAGGAGGGACTTCACACTTTTATTTGGAGAATATGCAAATGAAAATATTTTACACCAAATGGTGACCACGTCGTGTTTCTAGATTACTAACTGTTAGTGATGTTGAAGATACAGCTCCTCTAACTTTTCATTACACTGAAGCAGATGTCTGTGCATGTAATATGCTGAAAATTATTTTCAGTCCGGAGAGCTGAGTGTAGTAGTAATATTGGAAGTTACATTTAGCTTGAAACTGTAGGAGCGTGTTGTGAGGAATTATACTGAAATATATTTTATTGCGAGGCATTGGAAGTATATTATCAGAAACAAATTCTATTAAAAGTTGAGTAGATCGAAGCGATGAGAGTGCAGCAAGGAGAATTATATTGGCAGTTGCTTACATGTCATGCAATTGGGAATAAATTAATAGAAATTGTATTAGAAATTCCTTGTAGATCGGGGCGATGCAAGTGCAGTAAGATGATTCTATTGAAGTTGCTTGTAAGGCAGAGCGATTGTAATTTAATTATTATAATAAATTCTACTCAGAATTGCTTGTAGATGAGAGAACTTGTAATGCAATGAGAGGAATTGAAAAGTGTGATCCCAAAATACATTAAGTCCATTATTATGAAAGGACTGGGCAGTTTTTATCCACTGGTCTACAGACTGAGTGATTTTTCAACTGACGTGCACATTAACACAAGTTTTTTGACAAATTTTGGCGTTGTATTTGAAGAAAACAAGCTTAAAATATGACAGAGGGCTCAAACATAACAATGTGTATGTACGTGCGTGCGTGTGTAATAAAAATGGTCAAGTGGACAGAGCGAGTTTTGGGATCACAGTCTTCAATTATATTGGAAATTGCTTGCAAGTCAAAAAGTTGGGAGTGCAGTAATAATTTTTTGGAAATGCTTGAAAATCGCAGCGCTTATAGTGAAATAAGAAAATTTGGTTTTACAATTACTTGTCATCCGAAGCTTCTGTTGAGACTTGAAAGCAATGTAAAAATGACGCTCAATGGGTTGCTAGCCCAAAGAGGTGCAATTGGTGGGGTTCCCACCTATACAGCAAATAGAACCCATTATGCAGTTCATCAGCAAATATCAACTTCAGTGGAAGGGTCATCTCGAACGAATGAATCGATGCAGAATTCCAAAAGCACTGCTTCATTACCATCCATATGGCAAAAGATCTCTAGGCCGTCCAAAGAAGAGATGGACTGAAAATTCTAGTTTGAGACCGTAACAGGCCACTTGGCCTAATACTTGTTAGGAAGATGATGATGATGATGATGATGATGATGATGATGACAATTACTTGTAGATTGAAGAACTGTAGTGTAATGAAAGATTTTATTAACTGAGCCGTTCAGAGCAGAAGTGATTTAAGTCAAAAATGGAAAATGAGGGTTAAAGTAAATATTCTGTAAAATACAGCGCAAAGTAACAATTAATATCCAATTTATTTAAACTATTAGTAGTCAGTGGATAGCACGAAGGACATATTAATTGCTACTTTGCGCTGTATTTTACAGAATTTTTACTTTAAACCTCATTACCAATTTTGACTTACACCACTTTTGCTCTGAAATGCTCAACTGTTATTTATGGTAATTAATTGTATTGAAAATTGCTTGAAAATCATAGCACGTGTAGCGAAGCAAGAGGAATTTAATATAAAGTTAATTTTGTGGGAGAGCTTGTAGTGTAATGTATTCATAATGACTGTTGTCTGTAAGTCGGAGAGCTAGAAATGACGGAAGAGGCATTGTAGTGGAAGTTTATTTTATGTCGTAGTACTTACAAGGAGGTGAAAGGAATTGAATTGATATTTGCCTGCAAATCTGAGTTCTTGAAGTGCTATGAGGGGAATTGTATTTAAAAGTTGCTTGTAGGTTGAAACGCTAAAAGTGCAATGATACAAACTACGTTAAAAATTGCTTGTATGTCGGAGAGTTTGTCATGCAATGGGAGCAATTTTATTGGGAGTTGTTTGCAGGTTGAAGCGCTGGGAATACGATGTAAGCAATAATAATTTTATTGACAGTATGCTGTAAGTGGGAACGTTGGGAGGGCAATGAGAGGAATTATATTGAAAGTTGCTTGTAGTTCGGAGCGCTGGAAATGCAGTGTGAGGAACTGCAATAAAATGTACTTGTAAATCGGAGAACTTATAGTGATACAATGAAGAAATTGTATTTACAGGCCCTTGTGATTCCCGCTGTTAATATCGTAGTAAAAGAAAATACAATGTTATTTAATTTATTGTTGACCAGACTGTTTTAAAAATAGGAAGAATGACTAGTTTCATTTATAGTTACTTTCAAACCTGTGCACGGCTCCTGATAGTACAAGATGTGGAGATCCCTATTTTTTTCCGTCAGTAATAAATCTTTGCCAGATATTATAAATTGATTTATTAAGAAATACATAGTTCATCTTTATTAAAAATTCCGGCGATAACTGAAATTTGATATTTCTCACCAAAAGAGACCTGAATTTATTTCTGATTATTTCTTTGTTGTTTAATTAAAAAATGGAGGATGCTCGGAAGCTTTTCCTCTCTTAATATCTTAGTGCAGTCGTCGACAGAAATGTCATCGCAATGCCTATTGCTAAGAGACGTTGCAGGGGCAGGCAAGGAATATACATCCTCCCTCCCAACCAACCCTTTGCAAGTACATTGTAGAAGCAGCTACCAGTGGCGTAACATATAGCTAGTTAAGCATAGCTCTGTCCAAAGGTAGGAAACGTATTTTTATGTGCTTATGGAAACAATAGCATACGTTTATTGTGGTCGAAAGTTTGAAAGGGCATTTATCAACACAATATTAAGCGTCATTATAATGTAGCCTATGTCATAAAGAGCAACAGAAGATCACAGGTATTTATAAATATTTTTAATCCAAATTGCGGTACGAAGGGCAATAGCAAAACGTAGTAGATATGTACGATATAATGCGATCATTTGTAACAATGATATATATCTGGAAATCAAATGTGAGGGAAAAACAGTTTCATCGTTTCCCATGCTTACAATCTCTTTCTGATATTTCTGAATCAAATTTAAGTAATTATGCTCATCTAAATCTAAAAACAGAATTTCAACAACGGAAATTCGGTGATTTTTTAAAATATTGCAAATGATTCCTTACTTCTTGCGAATCCTTTGACCATAGACATAAACAAGGTTAAGCCAGAAATGCAGCAAGTAGTAGCTGATTTACAGAGTGATACATATTTACAAATACGGTGCAAACACATGTCTGCTTTAAATTTCTTTAAAATGCTGTCTACGGAAAAATATGCTTCCCTTAGGTTATTTGCCGCCAATATAGCGGCTATGTTTGGTTCCACTTACAGTTGCGAACATTTTTTATTTTCAAAATTGAAACTTGCATAATCAAAACATAGATCGCGGCTGAAAGATGGAAGTTTATTCGCTATCTTGAGATTGGCTACTTGTGACATAAACTTAGAATTCTGTGGCACGGTACAGTAAGTATGAAGTTTTTGATGGCTGCACGCCACTGATGTCTCAGCGGGCCCTCAATCCTACCTACAATCGTGCGACGACATGTGTATTGCTGGTTGCATTCCCTGATGTCATCGTGAGTACAATTCTGCCGATGACTGTCTTAGTGCTCTAATGAAGTAGCAAAAAGCGATCTTGTTGAATGCCCATAGTGCAGCTCACCAGAGGACCCTGTTCGACATGGAAAACCTTTAATGATAATTTGATGAGCGAAGATGCCTGAGATTATATTGATGTACTCCCAAACTACTATTTTGAAATTATTATTTTTAACACTTTTAGAAGACATTTTTTTTTAATTTTGTATTATTATTATTATTATTATTATTATTATTATTATTATTATTATTATTGTTATAATTATCACCATCATCATATAGAGCGAGTTATATTGTTCTTGTAAATGTGTTTTTCAACGTTTTAATTTCGCTAAAAGAACTCTGTCGATTCCAGAACAAGATACTAATTTTTGTAATTAACTTTGTACAGAGACATCATTTTATTTTTACTAACATTTCTAATATTAACCTGGCTATACCTTTGGATCAAAGATTAAGAACGGAAACACCGTTTGCTAGCCCCTTCCACGACTGGAGTTCGATGATACTGGCGTAATATACAAACAAATCACTTTACTAAGTATAGGAAGGAAGAAAAGTAGTTCATCCATTTATGTAAACTAGGAAATATCACGATTTTGAGTTTGATAATTTTCATTAGATTTTTGTTTAATCAAAATACAGTACAGTATTAACAATGAGTGTTTTTACTCACGAACTGAGCTTTCCATGCGGACGTATTCATTATGGAGTGTATATTATACTGTTTACAGCACATTAGCGTACACTATAGAGAATGAAGTTAAATTGAAAAATAATCATAATATGGATATGTATACACATCTTTGAAAATGGTGGCCGTTCATTTCGATACAGGCTTCAGTTCTAATATACATATTATCGCACTATAGACTATTGTACCTAATTCCAATTACCAGGTTCGTACTTCTTATCAGTAACTCATGTTGAAATAATTCTGTACCTACTCTATAAAAGAGACCTTACGTACTGTAAACTCAATCTTCACTTCTGCCCGATCCGAAAAGATAAAATTACTCAGACATGCTATCTACTGTCCATCCAAGTGGTTACGTCGCAGCGTCGTAGTAAGGGAGGAAATCATGTGACAGTTAATTACTTAACGAGGCCCTTTTATTTAAGCTACTTGAAACAGTTGTATAATATTACGTAGACGTCCAATTCCTAACAGAAATTAATTTTCTCAGAAAAGAGCTAAGACAGCCCAGCCACTAGCATTTACAGAGATGCGAATAGAAGCAGGTGGGGAAAACCGGGATGCGACGTAGTCAAATGGAAAATGATTCAATATTGAAAGCTCTTTCGTCACTGGAAAACGCGAACATATTTTTGAACATACTGTTTACTATGACCGTAAGGCTACCATGACTGTATATGCGGTCTTGGATCTGTGTGGAGGACGGTTGAACTTCATTAGTAGATGGGGTCGGAGTGAAGTACATTTAAAAACTCAGGTACAATAAAAATTGAAGTAAAAATAAAATGATGTCCCTGTAGTTCCAAACATGTTAGTTTTTACTTTCTCTACTTTCATCTTAAAGGAAACCACTATATTGCTACAAAATTTTGCTAGTGTTGTTAATTTTTCCAAAACAATTATGTTGTTGAAAAAACATGTCTTCTGTTGTTTCTATTGGAGTTATTCAGTAAGGACCTTGTGACTCGAACGCGCCTTGTTTGTGTTTCCCAATTAAAGCACTTGTTCTTCGAAGTGTGTAGCAAACAATGCCTCGGTACCATGTCAACACACTGATTTACTCTGCCGTATAATTGGTTGGTAGATGTCGGTGCTTGTCCGTATAGTGTGATTCCACTTTCCTCAACAAGGTGCCATGCATGATATGCACCCGCGTGATCTGTGTCCCTCTCCAAGCGAATTTCATCATTCAGTCGTTTCAGCGGCTTGAAACCAAACAAATGCTTACATACGTAATTCGTATTTTCTATTACTCTATTCGGTTTTAATAATTCTTACCTTGTTTATTAATAGGAAAAAATAGAAAGAATATAATTAAGTAAAAAATACATTTTTGTGTTAAATTTTAACGTACCTTGTTAACATGTTTCGACCTATTTTGGGTCATCTTCAGAACTGGTCGTTGTTAGTCTTGGCGCCTCTTGTTTCCTGTGAGGGTGCGTTCGTAGTGTAGAGTCACAGGAAACAAGAGGCGCCAAGACTAACAACGACCAGTTCTGAAGATGACCCAAAATAGGTCGGAACATGTTAACAAGGTACGTTAAAATTTAACATAAGAAAGTTCTTAACATACATATACCGAAGTGATACAGTGTTAAAAGTTGTATAATCGAGATGTATAAAAAATAAACAGGAAGAGAAATAATTAAGAATAGGCCCTAAAAAGAGAACATGATGTAAAAAGAGGAAAAACAAACGTTGGGGATACATAGAAATAAAATAATGAAGGAAGATCAAGAAAAGAAACAGTGATGAATATACGGTCTTGCTAATAAAAATTAAATAACAGGTCTTCCAGGAAATGTAGTCCATATTATTATGTAATTTAGAACCTCTTTAAGGAGTATAGATTCTGGCATTCTTAGTGGTATGTATTCGTACCTATTTGTTTTATAGGTATTTATGTATTATGTTAGTGAAATTGCATTTAAATTTCCTCTAATCTTCGTACTTAATTTTAGGTTCGTAATAGTACCAAAAGTCTTAAGAGTTTAATTTCAGCTGTTTCCATTACTTTTATATCTGATTTACTTTTTGGCAATTCTCACAACACACAACAATATGTTACAGTAGGTACTACCATTATCTTATGCAGGGTGTAAACGATTTAAACTGCAAAAAGTATTGGTGATAGAGCGTAAATAACTGAAAAAGTCCAATTTTTTTCTGTTATTGTCAACGTTTTCCCAGAAAAAAAAAAGTGTTTAATAAGTCTAACCTTTTTGAAAATAGAATATTTTGCTTAGCCCGATACGTACGTTAAAGCAGTCGTTGGTTACTCTGTTTTATATTGGTATGTGTTGGACGCAGGATCATTCTTAGTGGTTTAAAGTTTAATCGAAATGTAAACAGATATTAGACTACTATCAATCTTAAAAACATGGTATTTTACAAGTAAAAATTAAAGTACAAAATAATTAAGTTTCACTAGACATTTTGTTGAGTAGACCGATGTGTACTGTCTATATAATGTTGGAAGTTCAAATCGTTTAAGCCCTGTATAAATGTAAGTAGGCCCAATACATATCCTGCTGTGTTTTATTTCTCAAATTCCTCATAGTAGTGACACACATTCTTCGCAATCTGTTCAATTTAATATTGGAATTTTCTTTTTGGCAATATGATTATACGAGTTATAACATACAAATCATATATATTCAAAGTGAAACGTAAGTAATGTCATTAATTTCAGGGGGTTATTTTTTAGATATATCAAACAAAGAAATTTAATGCACATTCGCTCGTTTTTGCTTTCTTTCCGAGATGAAAATTGTTTTATATGGAATATTTCATAGAGTGTTTTGGGAAAGCCATTGATTTAATAACCCAATGTGCTCAGTCAATTTAAGAGAGCAATGTGATAAAAATGATTGAAAGGATTTTAATTTTGTCCTTTAAATATGTGGAAATTTGATCCGAACAAATGTGACAATTTAAAATTCCTTTTCAAAACGAAAAGTTACATTTGTTCGGATAAACTCTTTGAACATTTAAAGGACAAAACTATAATAATTCTTTCATTAATTTATCATCATAATGCACTGCTCTCTTAAATTGACTGAGCATATGAGAATTAAATCAATAGCTTTCCAAAACACACTAGAAATGTTTCATGTAAAATAATTTTCATCTGGTAATGGAAGAAAAAGCGCGCGAAATTTTATTAAACTTCTTTGTCTGAAATTAATGATGTCTCCTTGTATTTTCTCATTTTCGCCCTGTGTTCCTCTTCTTTTCCATGTATTCCTCTCATTCTCTTTGTTAATCTCATTTCACTCTTGTTTACCTTGCACTGCCCGTGTGCTTCTTTAATTCGCCTTGTTCTCCTTGACTTCTCCTTTTTTTATCCTTTTATTTTTATTGTTCTCCTCCTCTTTTCCTGGTTTTTCCTTCCTTTATCCCCCTATTCTCTATGATCCCCCCTTGTTCTCCTTGTGCTCCCTTTCTTCTTCTTGTAATCCTCTAGCTCAGCGTTTGTCAAACTTTTTTGAAATGGGGACCACTTTTTTAAGTCAGAACAGTTCCGCGGACCACCTTACTCTTGTTCCCTTCGAAAGCAAATTTATCATTTTTGTAGCATATTTTAATACCAGTATATTTATATTTTAAAAGAGAATTAATTAAATTTAATTTAATTCATTTAAGCCACGATACACCGCAGTCGAACACCTGAACCAGCGGTGAGTCTTGCGTCCAGATTGTAATTCTGTCCATTCTTCTTTTTCATTTACTCTTTGTACCTTTTAATACATGATACATGTTTTTTACTATTAGATAGTACTTGCTTCTTATGATGTTAATTTTTTTAATACCAATTTTATCTATTTTAACCTTTTTTATCTTTTATATTTTTGAATAGAACACACATTGGTCATTAAGCTCTTAACTTTTTCTAGCTTTATAAGAATTAAATATTATTATTCAGACATTGTATATTTTTCTGTACTTTATTTTTTAAACATAACTATCCACGAATCTTATATATATTTATTTTCCTTTTGCAGTCGTGGTAATGTCACTGAAGATGGAGGGGCACCCTCCGAAACATGTCTGAATTTTACCATTCCTAATTATCATCATTTATAAAGTGTTCATACAACTGTGTTATATATACATATATATATATATATATATATATATTGTATGTTTATTATTATTAACTAATTAAGTTAATGTTAATAGAAGAAAATTCATTTTCGTTTTTTAATAAATCAAGGCTATTAGAGTTTGGATAATCTTTAACTTATTAACTAAACATAATAATGTCAGCTGATGTGCAGGGAAAAGATGGCGAGAAACAGCACGTTCATGGTGCTTTAAATCTCTCTTTTGTTGCTGAGAGTAGAGTGGGAAGTCGGTTGACAGGTAGGGTAATAAATTTCATAAAATGTCAGTACTGGGAGAAAAAATGAAAGGTGATTGCCATGTGTCATTTCCAAACTCTGACATTTTCAGCTATAGTGTGATACGCAATTCGTTTGAATTTTACTTTTTCTTCTGTTCTTTTTGAAGGACCACAAGGGACCACAGGTGATTCACGGACCATAGTTTGAGAAACGCTGCCCTAGCTCACCATGTATTCTCCTTTTTCTCATTATATTCCTCCTGTTCATCTTGTGTTCCACGTGTGCTCTTTTCAATCGCCTTGTTCTCCTTGTATTCTTTTTTTTACCCTTTTATTTTCTTTGTTCTTCTTATATTCTCCTTGTTTTCCTTGTATCCCCCTATTCTCTGTGATCCCCTTGTCCTCCTTGTGATTCCCTTGTTCTTCTCCTATTCCCCTAGCTCACCATGTATTCTTTTTCACATTGTATTCCTCTTTTTCTTCTTTATTTGTCTTTTCCTCTATGTATTACTCTTGGTTCCATGTGTAAGGTAAGTTGGGGTAAGTGCATTTCCTAAATATGAAAGTTCAACTTTGGTGTATAGTAATATCCGAGTCCATTGCAATTTTAAAATAAGATTTCATTGGTATATTAGGTGGCTAATTCTGTGTATTTTCATCTTGTCAGTTGCGTAAATGGTCGAAGCATGTTTTATGAAAAAAATAAATACCATTATAATTTTGAGGGTATGCAGTTGCCCCGTGATATGGGGCAATAGCATCTCAGGCTGTAATTTCCGTGGTAATGAATAGAACATAATTAAGGGGCAAGTTCTTTGTTCTTTGAGCTACAAATGCACGTTTCAAGTTTCATTTAGTAATTTTTTCTGATAAGTTATGTATTTCGGCAATAAACGGTGTCCAGGGATTAAGATTAACACTCCCCGAGCTGTCAGGACGAATCTCAAATGAACTACAGAGATATGGACAGAGTCCCGCGCCGTGGCGTCGTGGTCTAAGGCATCCTGCCTCAGACTCGCGTTACGGAATGTGCGCTGGTTCGAGTCCTCATGGGGCAAGAAATTTTCTCATGAAATTTCGGCCAGTGTATGGGACCGGTGCCTACCGAGCATCGTGATGCACTTGGGGAGCTACGATACAGTAGGTAGCGAAATCCGGTTACGCAAACCAGCTATAACGGCTGGGGGGCTCATCGTGCTAACCACACGATACCTCCATTCTGATTGGATGATCGTCCACCTCTGCTTCGCCATGTGGCCATGAAGCCAGCAGCCGGTAGGTCTTGGCCCTTCATGGACTGTAGCGCCAGGGATTATTTTAGATTTGGACCGAAGTTGCACTTGCCCCAGAAATGCACTTAGCCCAACTCACCTTACCTCTTCCACTTAAAGTATTTCCTTTGTTCTCCTTCTACTCTCCTCGCACACGTTGTATTCTTCTTTGTTAGCACCCGTTGTCTCCTTGTTCTGCACGCTTTTCTTGAAAAACGTGTTAGATGTAAAAATATACAGAATAGTAAAGCTATGCACTTGTCGAATTTTTACGTTGAACTTCGACACTGAATAACTTCTACAGTTGAAAACGTTGTTAAATAAAATTAATGTAACTTGTGCTGCCACTCAGTTGAATTCATGATTTTTTCTGGTTGGCTCCTCGAAACAAGGAAGATAAATGCGTTGAGATTCAGCTGCAAAATACGCAATTTAGAGATGCTGCCCCTGAGAAAACGTGAAGGACAGACCGAGATAGTGGTTGCATGTCGTGCAGTCACCCGGTAACAGCTGTCCTCGCAGCTATTGTCAATGGTTAATTACGTCCCAGCCTGTCTGCGTGGAGATTCTGATGTTTTGTTTACCGTACCTGCCACGCCATAATCATCGCTAATAGTCTGTGTGCGCTCGGCGGCTGGATTATGCCTTTGTGCAAGATTACTGTGTCCAGTGTATAACCGAGTTGACATGCCTTGCGATTCATTCCGTTACGTCACCCACACCCACACCCTCTCTCAGCCCACGAGATTAAAGTGTAACGAAATGGTTTATTACGAATTTTGTGTCATCGGCTTAAAATGGTTATTCTCTCCAAAAAAAAAATAATAATAAAGTGTTAACATTAGCTTTAATTAAAAATAGCAGAGGAAGAAGCAGAGACTTCTAGCGGAACGGGGCTTAATTCAATTACATGACATCTCTTAAAATAACTAGAAGACCGTGAGGGGTGCCTCTCCATTACGCCATTTTCAATTAGTGTTCTATTTCGGCTTTAATATTTGCACAGGAAACACTGGGGAATAAAAACACATTCTATTATCTAATTGTACTTTTTTAAAAGTTGATAATCCCTAAGCACTCAGAGTAATGTGTTTAATAATATTGGTTCATTATTCTTATATGCGCAACTAGATTGTTACAATTTAATAAAGGAATTGCTAGTATGATTAAAACAAAAATGTTATTAAATGTTAATGTATTTTCATCCAGAATATTTTCCAACAACTAAAATATCCATTAACGTTTGTCAATCATGGTAATTAGTAAAGAGATGGCACGCAACCAACGTTATGCAACAGCCACGTGAATTAAAATCCAAACCAGAGCATGATTGATAATCACATCCTATAGCTATTCTCATAGATGGGATTCCGGTCTCATATAGAATGCACGACATAGAAGTTCTACTGTGTTGATCGAAGAAGTGCAAAAATATGGGCTCTCGACAGGAATTGAAAATCGCCCATGATTACATACGCCAATGAAGCAATGGCATTCATCTTCAAGCTTTTGTTTGCATTTGTACAGAATGTCCCACGAAAAAGTATCCCGAATTCCTCCGCTAGAAACATGCAACGGAGTATGAAAAATATTGATGTACAGTATGTATATTTACTGAATAAAGAATATGCTGAAAATGATCGCCTCGACAATCTGTACACGCTTGTATGCGGTTCAGAATGTTCTACAATCTACAATTCGGACACTTTGATGAACTAAATGATTATGCGTAAATTTTCTGTAAGTTCATCCAACGTGTCATTATTTTTAACTTACACCCTCCCCTTTAATGTGCTCCAGAGATAACAATCTCAAGGCGATAAGTCCGGAAAACACCGTGGCCACGTCGTTGTTTGTTCGTTCTCCAGTGAATTATCGCGTCAGACACTCACGACATTATTGTTCCGTCCAGTTGAAAGAAGGCGTATTCCGTTCCTCAAGAGTGAGTTGTGCAGAAAAATGTTAAGAAATGTCCATATGTACGCTATAGAAAGAACTTGAAAATATGGCGTTATATGACCAAATTTACGAATCTTGCAGATGAAACAGACACACACTTTATTAACACATTGTAGTCTTTCAGTTAAATTGAACTTAAAAAATAAAACAACAAATATCTCAGGTCTCAGGAGGATATACCGGGTTTTCAAGACATCTGAAAAGAAGAGATGTTGATTGTTACTAGTGACGTTTACCTTAACAGAGTTTCTGTCCATTTTGACAGGAATACTTCTGTAAATTTAGTCCAGCAATAGTATTCACATATCAGAATTGCGGCTCTCTCTCCAATACAACCTACACTGATCCTTTTTTTCTTCCTATCGTTATGTTGTTTTTAATAAATTATGTAGTGGAACGAACTGTACCGGTCTGTCAGATTGAACATAGTCGTGTTTTGTGAAGACATTTCTCTAGCAACTTCAGTTTCCCTATTATTTCCTTGCTCTTTTATCTACGTATCTCCAACTCCACTCTCATTAGTGTCTGAAGTTTTTTGTCACCTTTTCATACACATACCACTTTTGTTAGGTACCAACCCGTAAACCTACCTAGCGACAACATATTCCCCTTTTCATGCAATCTATTTCATGGAGATCGCGGCTTTTTAGCCGCCCAGAGCGACATGAGCTATTCGCGATTAAGTAACGTTGCTTAGCTGTAATCTTAAGACTAAGGTGTAGTTAGTTATGGTAAGTTAAATATTAGATGCACAAAGAAAAATATTGTACCCACAAAGAAAATGCGATGTCGCGCGAAAAGCATTGTAGTGAATCAGAAGTTGAACGGAATTATAACCGATCTTCCGCTATGACATAAAAGTGGTTTTAAGTATAGATAATGTGAGATACAAGCCAGTCTTAAGATTTAATATAGGCGTATAGTTCCACTTCGCTCTTCATATTAGGTGTTAAAATGAATTCTGCTTTGGAGGAGTGTACGATTTCAAAGCGAAAACAGGTGTATGAATCAAAATTCTTTCTCTCTCTAGTTTCTCCTTCTCTCTCTTGTTGTATGTAACGTAATAGTAATCTCTGGTTCTCCGTACACGTATTAAGTAGAAATATTCACTTCATATTTAATTATGTTTACTAGCCGTATAATCAGTGTCATGTCGGAAATGAAGGCTATAGAACTGAAGACACATCAGTGAAGGTGAGTTAGTATAGGCTATTCAGTTTCTCGTGAAACTTTCCTGCGCGTCAGGTGAAGAATAAAGTGGACTGAGAAGCTTCCCCCTCCTCGCTACGCTTCCACTTGTAGCAAGCGAGCACGCTTCTCCAACCTTAAGGTTCTTACTAAGAGCGTATCCCGATTCTCAACGCTGAGCAATCTGATGGCATTACGGTGTTCCGAATTTCAACGATGACGTCACTGATGCTCCACCGGTGTCGCACTGGTGCCATCAGCTTGCAGAGGTGGTTGCAGTCTCCATTAGTGAATCTGATTGGTTCTTGTATAGGGAGGGAATTATCAGACGAATGACTCGTGCACTGTTGTGTCATGGCGGTGTGTTCTGCTTTGGTTCTGCTGTATTGTTTGTAATGAGCACAACGTAAAAACAACATGTTAATGGCTTATGAGCGAACATGTCAACTGACCAGTTATTACTACTGGATCAAGAAATAAATTGTTTATGCTCTCTTTTCCTTGAATGAGATGGCAGTACGGAAATTTCGCAAAATCTTGCTAGCGTAGCACAGACAACAACTTGTACAGCCGCCATGACAGCCATCGAACCTTCCAGCAGTTTTGATCCTATTTCGCTGCAGCGTGTCGTCATTGTTGTCCACAGGTCCGATGAGATTCGGAATACGCTGTAAAGTTGAACAATGATCCAGAAAGCAAGAGTAACAGCGCTCGCAAAGCCGAAAACTCGCACGACAGTATTTCCTCGTCGTTGACTGCTTAAGCGAACTTTCAAGACATCGGGAGTGGTCAGCTCTCGAACGTCTGGTCAACCTGGAGATTAAGAATAGGAAAAAGGAAATAAATTAATATAAGGCTGATTCATTTCAATTTGATTTTTTGTTTTGGTTAGATGACTGGCTAGGATTAGATACCATAATTGAATTACATTATTGGATTTGATTGGACTGGACTATTGGATTTGTGTTATTAGGCCTATGTATTATTGGTTCTAATAGGCCTAATTGGACTTATGAACTGTATTTTTGATTTGTTGGAATGTATTATTTTAATGTATTGTTGGTATTTATTACATTGTTGGACTTGATTGGATGAATTGTATTGTTGGATTGCATTGTACTTTTGGTTTGCATTTTATTGTTGGATTGTAATGTATTATTGGGTTGTATTATTTTGTTGAATTATATTGTGTTATTCGATAGTAATTTGTTATGTTGTATTGTGTTGTTCAATTGTATTGTATTGAATTGTTGCATTTGATTTTATCGATGAATTGTATTTATGAACTGTATTGTTCAATTCGATTGTTGAATGAGATTACATTATTTGAATTGTATTGCTGGATTGTTGGATTTTGTAGTAAGCTATTATGCTTTTGAGTTGGATTGTATTCTTGGATTGTTGGATTAGCTGATTGTGTTCGAATAATTTTTTAAATATATTTGACTGATCGATCAATTCTAATAAATTTTCGGAATTTTAATTTCTTTATTATTATGCATGTTATTATTTTATTTACATAAAATCTTAATACGTTTGTCAAATTTTTGCTGACTATTATTGAACATTATTTTTGTTAGTTTACAGAGCAGCTACACTTACATGGAAATGCTAAGCGATTCGTGCCTGTGGGTGCCACAGTCTATAGTTGTGCATTCCCTGATTTAATTGTGATTCCAGCATAAAGCTGACATCCGGTACCTGGGATCGAGTAAACAAATAGTCCAAGACGGGATGTGAGCCTGGTCCCTGGCCCTGATTGGCCGCATCGATCCCAGGCTGGCCATCCAACCATGTCATCTCGTTAAAGACGACGGCCTGCCCCAATCCAATTGCAAAGGCAAAGACCTTCAACGGGTCACTGTATGCATGCAATTCTGTTTCAAGGGTTCAGGCTCCAGTCTTCCAAATCAATATAGAAAGGAAATACGGAGGCCGTATAGCCCTGAAGGGACAATATACAGTCCTAATGAAATTACTGATACAACCTGTGTCCAAATAAGGTTATCATATCACTAGCAATACTTTTTAGCTTCATTCTTCTTATTATTATTCCCATCATTGCTTTTGTTTTCCGTTTTTCATCTCTTTTTTTCCCGTGCTAATCATCCTTTTTCTAGTCCTAATTACCCTTTTTCTCTTAAAATTTAGTTTCCACCTCGTACATCGTCGTCTTTTTTCAATTTCCCATTCTCAGCTATCTCTTCCACGTCCTTTTCCTTTTTCGTTGTGGCTCTTAACTGTTCTCCGTCTTTTCCTAATTTTCTTCCATTCCCTGCTTCTTCTTTTATTTTTCATTTACATTCGCTTTTTATGTTTTTCCCTAATTCATTCATTCATTCATTCATTCATTCATTCATTCATTCATTCATTCATTCATTCATTCATTCATTCATTCATTCATTTTATTCCATAGATCTTAAATGAGCAATGAAGTTTTAAGGTGTGGAACAAGTCAAAATTTTACAATATTACAATTACAATGTTTACAGTTTTACAATTTAGTACTTTTCTACAATTTTGTGCAATTTTTTACAATATTTCGGCGAAATGTAGTGAGATGAGGTGAGGTCCGAGGATTCGCCAAAAGATTATCTGGCATTTGCCTATTGGTTGGGGAAAACCTCGGAAAAACCCAACCAGGTAATCAAATCAAAGGGGTTGATGCTGAGGACTAACCAAAAACCATCCGACTTCAGTCCCACGGCTCGTACTGGTTTATTTTTGTTCTTCAATTATTTCTTGTCCTTATGCAATTTTCATGCTGAAAATATTCTTCATAGAAACCAAAATCTGGCTAGAGAAAATTCGTTATCAATTACCATTAGGCCTACTAATGTGTTACGCAATCGCTTGCAAGTGTGAAAGATGACCATTGCGTACGCAGAATTTTATCAAAGGGGGGATCATTATTCAAATTGTTCAGAATTTACGTTATCGGTATTTTAAATTTTGTGTATTATTATTATTATTATTATTATTATTATTATTATTATTATTATTATTATTATTATCATTATAGAAACTGTTAAATGCAAAAAAAAAGAACAAACGAAAGTTTCACAATAAAGTCATAACTTTAACGAACGAGTGAATACCGCTCTTAAAATGAGTCTAAAATCGAAAATGCACAATATTTAGCATCTACTCTGCCGAACTGTCGAAACAACCCTCTCTGATGTTTCACAAGAAGTTAAATTTCCTATTGTGTCGGCTTCACTTTATTATAAAGTCGGTAGACTTCTCTATAATAAAGATAGAATTGTTATAATTCGAACGTGCCGCAGTACGAAGCACAGGGATTACAGTATATTGAAAGAGGGGTAGGAGGACTATGTCTCACGTCGATGTAGATTTTGTTATTCTGGCTGTGAAAAATTATTAATGTGCTACGCAAGCACTTGCAAATGTCAAAGATGACCATTCGAGTACACAGAAATTTATGAAGGTGTGGTCATTATTAAAATTGTTCACTACTTACATTATCGGTATTTTAAATTTTGTATATTATTATTATTATTATTATTATTATTATTATTATTATTATTATTATTATTATTATTATTATTATTATTAAAAATATGAACTGTTAAATGCACAAAACAAACGAACGTTTCACAATAAAGTCAGAACTTACTAACGAATGGATGAATGCCGCTATTAACCCCTTCAGACCTGAATTTATATTAAATAAAATTGAAAAAAAAAAAACTGGTCACATAATCATTCTGGGGACCAAAATTCCAAAATCAAGTCTTCAGAGAAAATAAAAATTTGGGGACAATTTTGACCCCTGGGGCCCCAAAATTTTAAATTTTATTTTAAATTCAGGTATAGAAATGTTTCAAAAATAATATTCTCCATTTCTATCATATTGAATTTTTCAAAATATTTAAAAATATCGAAGACATTCCAAAAAGGAAAAAACCAAACAATGTACACTATAATGTATATCAGGCCTGAAGGGGTTAAATTAATTTAAAATCGACAGTGCACAATATTTAACGTCTACACTGCAGAACTGTCGAAGCAACCTTTTCTATATGTTTCACAACAAGTTAAATTTCATATTGTATCAACTTCATTTTATTACAAACAAAGTCTGTAGGTCTCTGGACAATAAAGATAACATTGTTATAATTCGAACGTGTCGCAGCACCAGCATAGGGATTACAGTATATTGAAGGAGGGGTAGGAGAACTGTGCCTCACGTCGATGTAGATTCTGTTATTATGACAGTGAAAAATTAGAGAAGGGAAAATGATGAGTGATAAAAATAATATTCAAATGTAAATATATATACAGTATATATATATATATATATATATATATATATATATATATATATATATATTCAAAGGGGAGTTCAAACTCGGTAACTCCCCCTTGCGTACGCCCCCTGAAGACGACTATTTGCAAAATTTTACTCTAACTGCTGAAGATTAATCGTCGTAATCAGCAAATGATATTTAAATTGAAGGAAGGTGATTATGAAAAGTGACACAAATTTTCTTTACATGTATTACCTCGGATGGATATTGAACCCCGAATTGTCATCTCTAATATTGAGAACAGATAAGGCCCATTTAACTCCTAGTGTTTGGATGAATACTCCAAAACAAGTACACACAAATTGTCGAATATGGACTACAGTGAGCCAAGGTGCAGACACTAAATTCCGTTTTTCACACATTCTACAGATCTTCGCTAATTGCTCCAATTGTTCGGCAGTTGTGTTATTTTAAACTGAGTTAGTTACTGTTACAATAACTCCATGTAATAATGAATTTAAGTCAACTCCAATTTAAATTCGGACTACTTGGTCGTGTTTATACCATTCCGTTCTGCGAGTTTTTAATTCGTGTGAATGTTGTAAAGCAAAAACAAAAGTCTATTCTGTGTGACTTACTTACTTTTATTTTCAAATGGTTTTTAAGGAACACGCAGTTTAATTGCTGCCCTCACATAAGTCCACCATCGATTCCTATCCTGTGCAAGATTAATGCAGTCTCTATCATCATATCCCACCTCCCCTAAATCCATTTTAATATTATCTTCCCATCTACGTCTCGGCCTCCCCAAAGGTCTTAATCCTTCCGGTCTCCCAACTAATACTCTATATGCTTTTCTGGATTTGCCCATACCTGTTACATGCCCTGCCTCTTAAACGTCTAGATTTAATGTTCCTAATCATGTCAGGTGAAGAATACAATACGTGCAGTTCTGCGTTGTGTAACTTTCTTCATTCTCCTGTAACTTCATCCCTCATAGACGCAAATATTTTTCTAAGAATCATATTCTCAAATACCCTTAATCGCTGTGTTCCTCTCTCAAAGTTAGAGTCCAAGTTTCACAACCATACAGAGCAACTCGTAATATGACTGTTTTATAAATTCTAACTTTAAGATATTTTGACAGCAGACTAGATGACAGAAGCTTCTCAACAGAATAATAACCTACATTTCCCATATTTATTCTGCGTTTAATTCCCCCCCCCCCGAGTTCATTTATAATTGTTGCTGTTGCTCCAAGATATTTGAATTTTTTCACCTCTTCGAAGGATAAATCTCCAATTTTTATGTTTCCATTTCGTACAATATTCTGGTCATAATCATATACTTTGTCTTTACAGGGTTTACTTCCAAACCTATCGCTTTACTTGCTTCAAGTAAAATTTCCGTATTTTCCCTAGTCATTTGGGGATTTTCGCCTAACATATTCACGACATCCGCATAAACAAGAAGCTGATGTAACCCGTTCAATTCCAAACCCTCTCTGTTATCCTGAACTTTCCTAATGGCATATTCTAGAGCGAAGTTGAAATGTAAAGGTGATAGAGCATCTCCTTGCTTTAGCCCGCAGTGAATTGGAAAAACATCAAATAGAAACTGGCCTATACGGACTCTGCTGTAAGTTTCACTAAGACACATTTTAATTAATCGACATAGTTTCTTGGGAATACCAAACTCAATAAGAATATTATAAAAGAACTTCTCTCTTAACCGAGTCATATGCATCCTGTGTAACTGGTATAAATAATTTTATTTATTTATATATTTGTTTATTTACTTATTTATTATTTAGAATATTTACATACCTGTTACTTTTTATTACCCACTCTTACGTAATTTCTTTGGTAAATGCTCCTTATTTTTGACAATTATGTACTGGGAATATAGATTCTTTTCTGAGAACTTAGAACGGTAATTTTCTCCGTAAAAGTTTTCTCTGAATGATGTACGAGGATCAATTGTGATCTAAAATTCAACATTGTAGTCCCCACCTCATGAAGAGCTTCCGCGTAAATGCAAGGCTAACACATAGCATATGGTAGTAAATAACTGATATTGAATACTCAACCTTCATTATTATTTGAAGATTGACCTCCACCCAAAATCCGATGTTTATCTCCTACTTCAATTAAACCTGCATCTCCTCATGCTTTCTATTATTAATGAAACCATTATCTGCTCTGGAGTTTATGAGTCATGGAATATAAAACACATGTCGACATGCTATCGTCAGTGAATACATCACAATATGTGGTGTGTTTGTTGATATGTAGCCCTATGCATAATGTATCATATTTCGTGGAGATTTGGAATTATAACTTCTGGTATTTTAATTTACTCTTTTTAACTTATTTCCATATCATTTTAGGCTGCCAGTGCAGATTACCATGGGTCAATTTCCGTAGGAAAACCGAAGTGCAGCTTTATCGGACCAGTCAGCGTGGAACTCGACTTGAGGTTTTTCTGTTTACCTTGCGTCATACAATTTGTAATTCTTTGTCGCTTAATTATTTTATTGTAAAATAATCGACATATGCATAGATTTATTATTATGTTGCATATTTTTACGTAGTACTACGTGTGTGTGCAATCACTTATCGACAAGGAGGGCAAGGGGAGTATAAGAAGAAGAAAAAGGGAAAACAATGGGAACAGGGATACGATAAGGAGAACAAAGGGAATGCAAGGAGAATGCGAGAAGTACAAGGTAAACACAAAGAGGCAAGGAGTAAGACAAGGAGAAAAGAGAAGACAAAGAAAACAAGGAGACGACAAGGAGAAAGAATATAATACCAGGAAAAGAAGGAGAATACACGGAGAACAAAAGAAATACAAGGAGAACAAAGTAAAGAAAGAGAACAAGGGGAAGACGAGAAGAAGAATACTAGGGAAAGACAAGAAGAACAACAATACAAGGGCAACAAGGGAAATACAAGGAGAACAAAGGAACTGCAAGAACAAAAGGAATACAAGGAGAATAAGAGGAATGCTAAGAGAACAATAGGAATACAATAAGATCAACGGGAGTACAAGGAGAACAATGGGAATAAAAGGAGAACAAGGGGAATACAAGGAGAACAAGGGGAATAAAAGGATAATAAGAGGAATGCTGAGAGAACAATAGGAATACAATAAGATCAACGGGAGTACAAGGAGAACAATGGGAATAAAAGGAGAACAAGGGAAATACAAGGAGAACAAGGGGAATAAAAGGATAATAAGAGGAATGCTGAAAGAACAATAGGAATACAATAAGATCAACGGGAGTACAGGGAGAACAATGGGAATAAAAGGAGAACAAGAGGAATACAAGTAAAACAAGGGGAATAAAAGGATAATAAGAGGAATGCTGAGAGAACAAAAGGAATACAATAAGATCAACGGGAGTACAAGGAGAACAATGGGAATAAAAGGAGAACAAGGGAAATAAAAGGATAATAAGAGGAATGCTGAGAGAACAATAGGAATACAATAAGATCAACGGGAGTACAAGGAGAACAATGGGAATAAAAGGAGAACAAGGGAAATACAAGGAGAACAAGGGAAATACAAGGAGAACAAGGGGAATACAAGGAGAACAAGGGGAATAAAAGGATAATAAGAGGAATGCTGAGAGAACAATAGGAATACAATAAGATCAACGGGAGTACAAGGAGAACAATGGGAATACAAGCAGAAAGATGGGAATACATGGAGAACAAGGGAAATACAAGGAGAACAAGGGGAATAAAAGGATAATAAGAGGAATGCTGAGAGAACAATAGGAATACAATAAGATCAACGGGAGTACAAGGAGAACAATGGGAATACAAGCAGAAAGATGGGAATACATGGAGAACAATGGGAATACAAGGAGAACAATGGGAATAAAAGGAGAACCAGGGGAATACAAGGATAATAAGAGGAATGGTAAGAGAACAATAGGAATACAAGGAAAACAATGGGAGTACAAGGGGAAATATAAGGAGAATAAGGGGAATGCTAAGAAAACAATAGGAATACAATAATATCAACGGGAATACAAGGAGAACAATGGGAATACAAGAATAATAATGGTATTACAAGGAGAACAAGGAGAATACAAAAATAATAATAGTAATGCTAAGAAAACAATGGGAATACAATAAGATCAACGGGAATACAAGGAGAACAATGGGAATACAAGGAGAAGAAGGAAAATACAAGGAGAATAAGAGGAATGCTAAGAGAACAATAGGAATACAATAAGATCAACGGGAATACAAGCAGAACAATGGGAATACAAGCAGAACAATGGGAATACAAGGAGAACAATGGGAATACGAGGAGAACAAAGAGAATACATGGAGAATAGAGGAATGCTAGGAGAACAAGAGGAACACAAGAAGAGCAGGGGAATAAAAATAAAATGAGTTGGATATAAAGAGAACAAGCCTAATACAAGAGGTACAAGGAAAACAAGGCGAGTATGAAGAAAACAATTGGAACACAAGGAGAACAAGATGAATATAAGGAGAACAAGGCGAATGCATTGTGAATGAGGGGAATACAAGGATATCAAAGAAAATACAAGGAGAATGAAGAGACTAAGGAGAATATGAGGAGCTCTAGGAGAACAAGAAGAATACTAGGAGAATGAGAGAAATACAAGAAGAAGAAGGACAAGACAAGAAGAACAAAGGAAAGGCAGGGAGAACAATGGAAATAGAAGAAGAACAAGAACCCTACGAGGATAATGAGGAAAATGAAATGTTAATGAAGGAAATACACGAAGAACAAGAAGCCCACAATGATAATAAGGAAATGAAAGGTGAATAACGGAAATAAAAGAAGAACAAGAAGATCAAAAGGATAATAAGGGAAATGAAAGGTGAATGAAGGGAATACAAGAAGAAAAAGTAGCCCACAAGGATAATAAGGGAAATGAAAGGTGAATGAAGGAAAAAGGAACAAGGTGAAAAGGAGAAATGGAAGGGGATGACAAGGAGTAGAAATGGAAAGCAAAGAGAACAAGAGTAATATAAAAAGATAAAAAAGAATGCAAAGGGAGCAAAGGGTATACAATAAGAACGGGAATAAAAGGAGAACGAGACGATGACAAAAGAGAACAAGGGGAATAAAAGAAAACCAAGGAATTACTACGAAGACAAAGGGAATTCAGGGGCTAGAGGGTGTTTCATAATTTATGCGAAGTTAAATTCCAAATACTCATGCAAGTTACTGTCATTTCTTAAAAATCCATTGCTCTCATTTGACATTGAATTGCCAATGTTTGGATAGAGAAACACACGCCATAGCGATTAGATCACCAAAAATGAAATGACAGTTACAATTAAAATATTTAAAACACACTAATTTTAATTTACATATGGATTATTACAAAACGTGTCACTTTGTTTGTAATATTCATGTAATATGCAGGAAATGAAGGATGCAAATTACCATCATTAGAGCTGGTCGCTTAGGTTCGTCACATATCGATGACGGGAAATACTTGAAATTGAATTCTACAAGTGAAAATACCATTATGTTGATTGAAATATAATATGTGTGTAGTAATAGAGTTACACATGGAATATGGTGTAAATTTCACTCTATTAGCTTCATAGATAATCAAAGCACATTTTAGTTCCGCACGTGATGCGATGCTATAAATAATACAAAAACCTGACACACATTCGTTGCGTTGGACGAATGAGTCCAATCTGGGTGATATTAATTCCATTTATCTCTAAAGCATGTCATTAAATCATTATCAGATCATGAAATCCCAAAATTATATGTTACACCAGGCTGTTAGTTGGTGAGGCGTTGTGTTACAAAACCTGTGTGATATGACGGTAAACTAAAGTGTGTGTGAGTGAGAGAGAGAGACTTTCATTTACAATATTAATTAAAATCACGGACACCAATTAAAATTGGTAAGGTAAGTTTGTGTAGTGTCTCCATATGATAGGTGAAATAGCAATTGCATGATTATATTTTCTTATAATTGATATATTTAAAAAAGCAGCCATAGTCCAATAACATTAATTTTCAGGAGAAAGAAAAAACTATCAGACATAGGTGTAATTGACACTTCAAAGTATGAAATTTATCATGTCATTTCTTAAGGTGTTGTAGGGTAGAAACTTGGGAAAACTGAAGTACATTTACAACTTAAATTGCCTCATAGAAATACATGTGTAAATGTAGGTAACTGTACATTAGAGACATGCATATTTAAATTATGAATATTTAAAATACACTAAAGATTCTCCAGCAATATAGGGAGAATATCATCGAAATGATAGCCGTCCAAATCTTGGATTTAAAATATCGGCATCCTAATCAATTCAAATGAACAAAAAAGAAAATGTAAATTAATGTTAAAATAATACATAATGAAATTTTAAAAAAGAATATTCTGCGGCAAGATGTGGTAGCTATCAAAACGATAAAAAGTTATTGAAAATAAATAATATACATTGCATATTATAAGGATGAATCGAGATGGTGATTGATGATGTTCAATGAAGATTTTAAAATCATTTATACAATCGTCTGAAAAGTCTTATAAGGTAAAAGTAAAAAAAAAGGTATCCCCGTAACATGCCATGAAGGCACTTGGGGGGCATGGAGGTAGAGCACCATGCTTTCCATGACCTCGGCACTAGAATGAGGTGGTGTGGTAGGCACCACGCTCTGACCGCCTTTTACCCCCGGGAAGGACCCGGTACTCAATTTTATAGGAGGCTGAGTGAACCTCGGGGCCGTTCTGAAAGTTTGGCAACGAGAAAAAATCCTGTCACCACCTGGGATCGAACCCCGGACCTTCCAGTCCGTAGCCAGCTGCTCTACCAACTGAGCTACCCGGCCGCTGAGTCTTATAAGGAACATTTAATTTTCTGAGGATCTCCAATGTAAATTTGGGAATTGTTCCTCGCGCTCCAAACATAAGTCCAATGACATTCCAATCTTGAATATTATATTTATGACTGAGATCATCACAGCATGGAAGGTAAATAGCGCGTTTCGCTTCACGTACCTGCTTTGGTTGATCTTCATTAATTTCGAACCTTACAGTGGGGTCAAGAATGAGACCAGTTTTTTTTTTATCTCGGTCAATTATTATGATGTCAGCACGCCGTGTAGATCCTTCCGTAGAAAGACATTGAACTTCCTCATATACTTCGTATTCACCATGTTCCCTTAATCTGTTAGCAATTATTGAGCGGACTGTGTTATGTCTGTCAATTCGCAGTAATTCGCCCTGAGGGCAGAAACCTAACAAGTGTTTTTATGATTAGTAGCAGGCCTGCATGTTTATTCAATTTGAGATAAAGCCTTTACGAAAAAGTAATAATTTATGAACTAATATAATTGAATTCAGTTTATATGCAATATTTAAAGAATTATAATTAAGTTGAGATAGCTATGGTGGTTTTAAGTAAAAATACTCAGTTGTGGCTGAAGTGTGCCTGTCCTTTAATCTTCTTTTCCTTTATTATATCCTGTTTCTTCTCCTCCCGTTGCTTACGTTTCTTCCATGGGGTTACTTCTGCACCGAAAGATGACTCCTTCATAATGAATACCATTTACGCGCCAAAGTATTTTTCTCTGGGGTGGTTTTTGCCACGTACGTAAGAAGGAGTAGACTACTGCCAATCTACTACAGTTTAAAATTGTATGGATAAATGTTTCAAGATGATATGAATGGGATATTTGTAAAGATAATGGCTGAACCGATATCTATGAAAATTAGTATGTAAAATAAGTTGGATTCCGTTAAGTACAACTTTGAAAATAGTTCAGGAGCAAAAAACTTACAACTTATAATAAGATAATTATTCACTAAGTATTAACAAAGCTGTATTAGAAAATATACTACATTAAAATCAATTACATATTTTTATGCTCGACCATGCCGAAATGTAGTAATGATACAACTGGTAGCAGCCCTTTAATGGACCTCATTAAAGTACACCTATTCATTACAGTTCAGGTGTTCCACCAATCAGAAAACACCGTTGTAGCAATATGAAAGCGCAAGTATCGATTATTCTCGGATATGCAATCGAAAGACAACTACTGGCGAAACTTCACGGAGGCTGGAAATCCAATACTGTCGCAGAAGGTTATGTTCTGTTACTATAATAATTAGCGTTAATTGTAAATAATATTCAAATAAGTTCAATTTGTCATCTCGTTTTTCAATGTCTAAATCAATTTCAAGGTTATATCAAGATTAATATTTATTTTACTCTCTAGATTATATCAAAGTGAATGACACTTGTTTCTCGGAAAAAATCAATACTTTCGCGCCTGCGCACATCTCACAATTTAGAAGGTCAGTTCCGCTCCTCACTTAGATAACCATAACATGAATACTTATGAATAATTTCAAGTTAGATATATGGTCTAGCATAAAAAGTCGTATGAAACTTACCTTTAATGGTAATTAAGACGCTCGTATGAAAATTATGAAACTCGCTTACGCTCGTTTCATAAACAAACATACTCGCGTCTTAATTACTACCATTATAGACTCGTTGAATAATGCACTATTATACATGTGTAGCGAAGCGCATGCGTAAGGCCTATTTACAAGAACTTGGAGGCCTGATGTTAATTAATTAGTTAGGATACAATTAATTATGTTACTTAATCACTTATTCAAAGTTTGTGTGACTGCAACCTATGTATACTTTTGTGTGGCTTCACTTTGTTTATATTGTATTTTTTTTTCCTTTTTATTTCTATTATTGTATTTGTATTTGTGGTGGCGTGGAAGAGAAGACCTGATGGCCTTAACTACTTACTTACTTTGAAAGGGTACGATGAAAGGGTAATGGAAAGGAGAAAAATTCTGTCCGGCGCCGGGATTTGAACCCGGGTTTTCAGCTCTACGTGCTGACGCTTTATCCACCAAGCCAAACCGGATTCCACCCGGGCGTCGGAAGAATCGTCTCAGTATTAAGTTCCAACTCTTGGGTTCCCTCTAGTGGCCTCCCTCTGCATTACGTCATAGATACCTATGAACCTAGGACCGAAGTCCACACATGTGCTGAGGTGCACTCGTAATGAGTGACTGGTTGACCGGGATCCGACGGAATAAGCGCCGTCTTAAATCACGAAGTGATTTACGCATATCATATACATACATATATATATATATATATATATATATATATATATATATATATATATATATATATATATACTTACAATTGGCTTTTAAGGAACCCGAAGGTTCATTGCCGCCCGCACATAAGCCCGCCAGCGGTCCCTATCCTGTGCTAGATTAATCCAGTCTCTATCATCATACCCCACCTCCCTCAAATCCATTTTAATATTATCCTCCCATCTACGACTCGGCTTCCCTAAAGGTCTTTTTCCCCCCCGGTCTCCCAACTAACACTCTATATGCATTTCTGGATTCGCCCATACGTGCTACATGCCCTGCCCATCTCAAACGTCTGGATTTAATGTTCCTAATTATGTCGGGTGAAGAATACAATGCGTGCAGCTCTGTGTTGTGTAACTTTCTCCATTCTCCTGTAACTTCATCCCGCTTAGCCCCAAATATTTTCCTAAGCACCTTATTCTCAAACACCCTTAATCTCTGTTCCTCTCTCAAAGTGAGAGTCCAAGTTTCACAACCATACAGAACAACCGCTAATATAACTGTTTTATAAATTCTAACTTTCAGATTTTTGGACAGCAGACTGGATGATAAGAGCTTCTCAACCGAATAATAACACGCATTTCCCATAATTATTCTGAGTTTAATTTCCTCCCGAGTGTCATTTATATTTGTTACTGTTGCTCCAAGATATTTGAATTTTTCCACCTCTTCGAAGGATAAATCTCCAATCTTTATATTTCCATTTAACTACACCAGAATAAATAAATAAATGAGTAAATAAATAACTTAAATGAATAATAGTGTCTGTTAATGCGTAAGTTTAAGTGAAGGAGTGCGTAGGTTGGATGACTAGGATCATATTGCGACATTGTGCTAAAATCGTGGGAGATTTAATTATTATAACCATATTATTATTATTCATGAATTTAGGTACGTTCGTATGATTCCTTTCTCTTTGAGCCTCAGCAGAAACGTTGGATAAGTTACGAGTACACCTTATTGTTGGAAAACTTAATACCTTCTTAAACAAATCACCATGAATATTTCAAATCTCACTTATGTAATTACGTACTGATATACTTATTTATTAAATTGAGAAAGACCCTCTGATGTTTTCCTGTTGACATTCGTGTGTCATGACCCTTGTGGTCTGAGCACTCGTGTTTCCGAGGCTCACAACAGACGCAACGTCAGCGAGGCAAGACCCCTCGACACACGACGGGATATTAAAACTGATTAACTTGGCCGAGATTTTTCATTTCCTCTCAAAGATTCCTCTTGTTATTGAAAATGTCACTACGAGATGGCACAACACTCGCGCACGCACTCCAATAAGAACTTAAAACGAATTTCATAAAAGCAGATGTGGCCGACCACAATACTTAATTAAAAATAAATTGAAATATTATACAGAAATTACAATAAATTTCTCTTCTTTGTTTTATTCTCTATTTTTTTGTGTTCCATCGGCTATGACTGGATGTTTAATATTTTTTTAGCTACATACATGGGCACAACATCTTTCTGCATATCAAACCAGCAGTTCTAGCTGAACATATTTATTTTCTAATTAAATTGAAGTTGCAGAAAGAAATAATTAAATGATACAATGCAAGGATGAAAGAAAGCAAGACAAAAAGAAAGGCATAAAGTAGATATCAAGGTTGAGAAAAAGAGAAATTAAAAGAATATGCTTGTTTTTCTATTTTGTGTCTGTATATAATTGTCATCAAAATTATGTACAATTTGTGTATCATTCATTAATGGTCATTCTGTTATATTTCCGTTTTCCAGGAACCTACTCTAACTACATTTTACTATTCGTATTAATTACTATTACAATATACTCCATACTATGTACAATCATTCTAGTTATTTCTTAACCAAAACTTTTTTTTCTGTCATTGCTATTTCTTTATATAGATACGTTTATACCTTAGTTTTCCCTTCCCAATTTTTCTTTAAGTTAATATAGAGGCTGGAAGTGAAATAACTTTGCAGATTGAAAAGGCAAATAGGATAACCTTAAATGAATAGAAAACCTGTATTACGTTTTGATTTTAAATGCACGGTTAATTAGAAAATTAAGTTTGAAGTTTATACAGTCCGGCAACATTGCCACTAACACACTGTACTCGTGATACAGATGTAAGGTCAACGAACTCGGTGTGTCTCGGAAGATGAGCTGCTCTGTCCCGCGACGTTGTAACTTGTTCGCAGTGACTTCAAATTAGTGGCTTTTAAAATTAAATTTACACGAAAACCGTCCACGCTATTGAAATATGCCAGAGAGATAAATTATTCTTTATTAGATTTCCTATCGATATGGACAAAAATCACTGTCCTACTCGCAATAATTATTGAATAAGAGGTTATTAAACGTTTCGGAAAAACATTTACTTCTGAAAAAAACTATGAACTTTCCATCAATATGATATTATAGTTTTTTGTTACATATAACATGAGCTATTCGCTCTGAAAATCTGAAAGGCTATTTCGCTTCCACCATGTATACAAAAATTTTCTGAGTTCCCTCAGTTTTCTTCCATTTACTGTTCTGTATAATTTAATATACTCCATTTCCACATTTAATTTTAGTATTTATTTATTTATTCTGGTGTAGTTAAGGCCATCAGACCTTCTCTTCCACAACACCAGGAATACAAATACAATAATATAAATAAACAGAAAAAATACACTATATACAAAATAAAGCTACACAAGAAATAAAGAGAGAAAAAAACACTATATACAAAGTAAGCCACACAAAAATATACACAGGTTGCAGTCACACAAACTTTAAATGAGTAAGTATCATAATTAATTGTATCCTAAATAATTAACTAACATAAACAAGAAACTTGGAATTTTAATCTAGATTAAAAAAGAAGAAGAAAAAAAAACACAAATCAATACCTTTAGCAATACCTAAAAGCATTAACTAAGACAAAATTTTCCAATTTAAATTTGAATTGTGATAAAGTCCGGCAGTCTCTGACGGCATTAGGTAACGAATTCCAGACGCGAGGTATTTCTACAGTATAGGAAGACGAGTATAAAGCCGTTCAATGATGAGGGATAGAAAGAAGTGCTTCATGTCGGTTCCTCAATAAATATTTTTCTTCTTCTTTCATTTTTTTGGGCAAGATACGTATTAGAATGTGTGTGGCGGCTTCTTTTCCATTACATAAAGACATATCTTGTCCTATGTCTCCTCTTCATTTTTTAATATCCAATTTTCCAATCTCCACCACTCTAGTCTCATCCTTTCTTCCCTGTTGTAATGAATGATAATGGTGATAGTAATGGCGGAGAATTCTTTCAATGTAACAGGTGAACCGGAGTACCCGAAGAAAACTCCTGTGTTGTCTGGATTGTCCAACACAAGTTACAAATTCTGGATAGGGCGAGATTTGAACACGGGTCCTCTGGCTCATGACTCCAGAGCTGAGCCACTGTGGTGGTTATTATTATTATTATTATTATTATTATTATTATTATTATTATTATTATTATTATTTACTTACTGGCTTTTAAGGAACCCGGAGGTTCATTGCCGCCCTCACATAAGCCCGCCATTGGTCCCTATCCTCAGCAAGATTAATCCAGTCTCTATCATCATATTCCACCTGCCTCAAATCCATTTTAATATTACCTTCACATCTACGCTTCGGCCTCCCTAAAGGTCTTTTTCCATCCGGCCTCCCAACTAACACTCTATATGCATTTCTGGATTCGCCCATACGTGCTACATTCCCTGTCCATCTCAAACGTCTGGATTTAATGTTCCTAATTATGTCAGGTGAAGAATACAATGCGTGCAGTTCTGTGTTGTGTAACTTTCTCCAAATATTTTCCTAAGCACCTTATTCTCAAACAGCATTAACCTATATTCCTCTCTCAAAGTGAGAGTCCAAGTTTCACAGCCATAAAGAACAACCGGTAATATAACTGTTTTATAAATTCTAACTTTCAGATTGTTGGACAGCAGACTGGATGATAAAAACTTCTCAACCGAATTATAACAGGTTTTTCCCATATTTATTCTGTGTTTAATGTCCTCCCGAGTATCATTTATATTTGTTACTGTTGCTCCAAGATATTTGAACTTCTCTACCTCTTCAAAAGATAAATTTCCAATTTTTATATTTCCATTTCGTACAATATTCTCGTCACGAGACATAATCATATACTTTGTCTTTTCGGGATTTACTTCCAAACCTATCTCTTTACTTGCTTCCAGTAAAACTCCCATTATTATTATTATTATTATTATTATTATTATTATTATTATTATTATTATCATCATCATCATCATCATCATCTCCATCCTTTCATATAGTAGGCATATTGGCCTGTTACTGTCTCCAACCATCTCTTGTGCTGTCTTCCAATATGTCTTTTCCTTCGTGTTGTGTAGTGAAGCATCTGTCTAGGTCAGGCCTGCACAAGGTTTGCGCTCTCCGAGTCGGCTCACAGCTCGAGAGCGGAATGCACGTGTTAGTTGTGCTCTAGATAAGGGTTGACTGGAAGAATGGGTGATCTCGTAGAAAATGTACACAAAAGTATATGTTCATGAATTGAATTCCCGTTCAGTTTTTACAAAACTACCTTGGACTGTTATTAATTAATAAAGACATATTTATTTTACAGAAATAATAGAAACTCTACAGCTACTTAAATATACAATATCATTTTGTTATGTTTTTATTTATCAGTACATCAAAACAGAGTTTATGCTGTTGGCAGCTGGCATTAAAGTGTGTTTAAATGCGACAGGCTCATGTCAGTAGATTTACTCCTGCAGGACATAATTCTGGCACACCGGCGACGCTGATATAACCTCAGCAGTTGCGAGCGTCGTTAAAGAAACCATAACTTAGAATTTTTAGAGTCAATTCTCTTGGCCTCACATGCAATGTACATCTTAACCGTTGGAAACCCTGGGTCGATATTCATGAATACAATCGTGTGGAAGATGACACAGCATATACACGTATATAACAGCAACATTATCATTAATGAGATAGATGCATGTATTTCACACGTTTCTATAATTACTATGGCAACATAAAACAACGGACTAACGGCAGTAGTTCTTGCTATTGCCACAATGAGCGCTGCGGTCTGTTTGTTGAGCAAATGTGCTCTGCGGGTACGAGAACTGTAGCCGATTTCAATAGCTGTGCAAATAACATATGTGCACAAACAACGGCACAGGTAGTGTAATAACATTCGCATGCGACGCCATTAATTCGTCGAGGTTTCCGCTCCAAATCGCTAATTAATTGAAGGGTATTCTCACAAACCTTTCAGTAATCCTAAAATTACCGACAATGTAGCAAGCCTTCGGAATTGCGGTTTGTAATTAAAACCAAATTGCACTAACTCCATTTCTAATAAAGTTAAAGCTCTTCGGCACCCATGCTTGTTACCTTTGCATTGTCATCAGAGTGAGCATATCTTGATTATAAGGACGACGCAGTTTTTAAATTCTTTACAAAGGTAATAAAATTGTTATTAAATTAAATTACATACTTGTGATAAAATGAAGTTCAGAATAACAGACAGGGTTTGGAATTGAATGGGTTACATCAACTGCTTGTCTATGCGGATGACGTGAATATTATGGAGAAAATCCACAAACGATTAGGGAAAATACGGGAATTTTACTTGAAGCAAGTCAAGAGATAGGCTTGGAAGTAAATCCCGAAAATACAAACTATATGATTATGCCTCGTGACCAGAATATTGTACGAAGTGGAAACACAAAAATTGGAGATTTATCCTTCGAAGAGTTTGAAAAATTCAAATATCTTGGAGCAACATTAGCAAATATAAATGACACTCGGGAGGAAATTAAGCGCAGAGGTTCCCTTCCACAGTCTACCTGCAAACTATTAATGAAATTAAAATTCCAAGTCTTTCAAATATAAAACATCTTATTACAAATTCTTAGGGACTCTTTACATATCATTCAATATCATCTATATTTTCAAGAAAGGTTAATTTTGTCAATATGACATTTTGGCATCAGGCGAATCCCAAATCCAAAATTTAGTATTTTTTTTAATAAATCGACTTAAAAAACATAACTGTTATGTATTCTGGTTCCTTGTGATCACCCTTAGTGGAGGACTGATTATTTAATCAAAACCTTCTCTCTATGAGACATACCTGTTATTATTCGGTTGAGAAGCTTTTGTCATCTAGTCTGCCATAAAAAAATCTGAAAGTTTGAATTTATATAACAGTTATATTACCGGTTGTTCTGTATGGTTGTGAAACTTGAACTCTCACTTTGAGAGAGGAACAGAGATTAAGGGTGTTTGAGAATAAGATTCTTAGGAAAATATTTGGGGCTATGAGGGATGAAGTTACAGGAAGTTACACAAGCAGAACTACACGCATTGTATTCTTCACCTGACATAATTAGGAACATTAAATCCAGACGTTTGAGATGAGCAGGGCATGTAGCCCGTATGGGCGAGTCCAGAAATGCACATAGAGTGTTAGTTGGGAGGCTGGAGGGAAAAAGACCTTTGGGGAGGCCCAGACGTAGATGGGACGATAATATTAAAATGGATTTGAGGAAGGTGGGATATGATAATAGACATTGGATTAATCTTGCTCAAGATAGGGACCAATGGCGGGCTTATGTGAGGGCGGCAATGAACCTCCGGGTTCCTTAAAAGCCATTTGTAAGTACTTATGATAAAATTATATAAGTATTTGACATACAATTCTGTTAATGGAACTAATTTATGAAGTGTGTACAGAAATACTGAAAGGATACTCAATTCTTCATTAATAAAATTGCATTGATCTGTTTCTAATACAGTTTAAAAATTTTAGCTTCTAGGTTGTTACTTGCGCACCATCATCAGAGCAAGCATGATAGAAGTATTTTGTTTATAAGCTGGATATTATTTTATAACTAGGTTGCTGAATTGTAAGAATGCTATTAGAACGTGTATTATTTTATCATCATCATTATCATCATCACCATCATCCTGCGAAACATGTCAGTACAACTTCAATTCTATATAAAATCCTCCACAGAAAAAAAAACACCTCTTTTTGTTCACTAAGGTCACAGGGATACAGGCGCACTAGGAAAAGTTCCATACTCACAATAGTATAACAAAGAAATATGCAATATTATACAGGGTGATTCACGAGGAGTTACCGCCACTTGAAATATGAAAAGTCTGAAATCCCATAACGGCAACGGCCTCCTACAGGAGTGTAAAATGAGCTGAAAGTTTACTACACTTGTGGAGCCAATCCAAGAGAGCTTACACTATACTTACAAACAAAACACATAAACAAACTATATAAGCTAAACACGAAAAACTATACAGACTAAACAATAAATTATACAAACTAAACACCCACAAAAAACTATACAACCTGAACACATAAGTTATAGTTTGAACATACAACTATCCACACTAAACACAACAAATTTTACAATATACAGTCACACATAAACTAAACACACAAAAACCTATACAAATTGAACACAAAAATTATACAGTATAAACACACAAACTATCTAATCTAAACACACGAAAACCATACAATTAAACACAAAAATTTTACTAACTAAATACATGAACTATACCAATTAAACACGGACTCAAACTATCCAAACTAACACACACAAAAAGAACTACGTATAAACAATATAAAACTATACACAGTTTACATAGTGTTCGTAATTTCTTCCAGTGTTTTCCATGCTTACTGCCACTTACGGAGCATATTTCTGAAGACATTTTGAGAAAAAAGTGTCATATAAACATGCGCCCTGTTCTCAATATTTTCAGAGTTAGCCTACACTAATTTGAATTTGTTTAAAAAATTCATTTTTTTTCTTTAGTTTTAAGTATAAAAGAATATTACAATTTAGAGAATGAACTTCATCATGTTCGATCCTTAATTGCAACTGCTTTGAAAAAAAAGTCTTGGACGGTAGAAGAGGAAGTCTTTTGCCTTGCTACTAATGGCTCCTCTAGACGTATTGACATCATAGCGTATTCCCAGACTACCAAGAAAGGTTATATAATTGATCCTACCATAAGGATTGAAATGGGGAGTAGCCAGCCGGAGGATGTCAATCAAGAAAAGATCAACATTTATCAGCCAACAGTTGATTACTTCAAAGCAAAATACCAGCTTGAAAACATTGAGGTGATTGGTCTTCTTATTGGAGTTCGTGGTGTGATTCCCAAGTTCTTTGAAAGCTTCAGGAAGACTTTTGAACTACCACAGACACTTACTACTGACATCATAACTTCAGTTTTGAAACGCTCTTGCCAAATTCTGAGTCATCATATTCACTCTGTTTAATTTCTTTTTCTTCACTTTATAATTCATATATGTTTATTTTAATTTTCTGTCAACAAATTTATGTAAACATTTAATATTGTAAAATTCATGTAGGAGAGTATATTGAGTCCTTCTGGGCCACCTCCAATGGGAGGCAGTTAATTTAAATTTTTGTTTAATTGAGTAATATTCTGAAGCTAAAACTGTGTTGTTAGTTCCATAGTTGCTTCGTACAGATCTTTCTTTCCAATTTTTGACTACAAAATTACATTTTTATTACAAATTTATTACAACAATAATATTGTTGTGTAAGCTACTCTTTAAGACTGTATATTAGGATGCAAAATTGAACTGTAAACAATCAAGTTGCTAGAAGTCGTGTGAACTGTAACAATTGTGATAAGCGTGAAGGAATAAATTAATTTGTAGTTAAAAATTGGAGAAAAACATCAGTACAAAGCAACTAAGGAATTAACACATTTTTAGCTCCAGAATGCCAGAAAATTAAAGAAAGTTTACTTCTGAATAGTTCGTTCTCTATTTGTAACATTATTTTACCCTTAAAACTAAAGAAAAAGGTATTTTCAACAACTTCACATTGGTGTAACTTGGAAATAATGAGAATAGGATATATGTTTATGTGGCAGTATTTGCTCGTTCAGAAATAAGCTCCGTAAGTGGGGGTAGCTCATCGTGAATCACCCTTTATAATGTAACACTTGCTGTAATACTAAACACAAATCTAATCTTCATATAAATCTACAGCTTTTATATGGGCTGTAATAATTTTAGGATTAAAAGACTTTCTAGAAAACTTATAATTTTATAGTGTTCTGAAAGAAAATTAAAAAGTATTTTACAAACAGCTCTGATAAGAATTGTGACTGCAGTATAATGACAGAGGGATTTTACATAAAGTTTCTTTATTCAGAAATGTTTGTGCAGCTGGCAGCGACGTTATAAATCGGTTAAAACACTAATATTAAAATTACTCGAAAAAAGTAGCAGAATAATAATATGGTAATAAAATGATTATAAATAAATAGTAATCGTTTCAACAATCCGATATATTGCAAAAGAAATTGTGTAATAATAATAATAATAATAATAATAATAATAATAATAATAATAATAATAATAATAATAATAATAATAATAATTGGCTATACAGGGTGTAACAGGACCTCACAGACAAAGTTTGAGGAATGATAGGTCAGACAGAGAGGATTATTTTTGTTAAGGAACGTATGCTGGATGACATGTCCTTTAGGAACTATGCATCCAAAACTCAGATGTCTAGTATTTTATTTTTTTACAGAAATTAAATTTAATTTTCCATGCATGTGCTGACAATTTACAAAAGCAGTTAAAATTACATACCCTGTTACAGTACCTCATTACATTTTTGACACCTTAACACATTCATCATACAACTCTGTTAAGCATAGCAGTGTTGTGTTGGATTGTTGGATGGTAAGACGGATTAAAGATGCACCAGACAGACCAATTACAAAGTACAGCCGTGTGACAGAGATGATAAGGACTTAAGGCGCACATTTATGCAACATACGTGAAGCGGAATGAGCTTCTAAAAAGGATACATAACTCATGAAGGACTTGTCATCGAGTATATGTTCTTTAACAAAAAAATACCCTCTCTGTGTGATCTATCATTCCACGAAGTTTGTCGGTGAGGTCCTGTTACATCCTGTATAACGACGCTGTATCAATTAATTATTAGGATATTCATTGTCGATGGAACTGGTGATAGCAAGAAGGTATTAATAGAGAGCAGATCAAGCATTCTGCATGTGATTACCTGACACTCGCCTTAAAGTTGGAACAAAACAAAAAAAAACACTCAATAAGTAATCAGTCCAAGGTAGAATCTAACCCGCTCAACACCAGGTTCACTTACGTAGGCATTAGCTAATCCGGTAGTAATAAAACGTTAAATAAAATAATAAGCTTAACAGTAATAAAAATAGCAATAAACACAGTAAATATGTTAATAATAATTATTTACCTACTTACTGGCGTTTAAGGAACCCGGAGGTTCATTGCCAGCCTCACATAAGCACGCCATTGGTCCCTATCCTGAGCAAGATTAATCCAGTCTCTACCATCATATCCCACCTCCCTCAAATCCATTTTAATATTATCCTCCCACCTACGTCTCGGTCTCCCCAAAGGTCTTTTTCCCTCCGGCCTCCCAACTAACACACTATATGCATTTCTGGATTCGCCCATACGTGCTACATGCCCTGTCCATCACAAACGTCTGGATTTAATGTTCCTAATTAAGTATGTCAGGTGAAGAATACAATGCGTGCAGTTCTGTGTTGTGTAACTTTCTCCATTCTCCTGTAACTTCATCTCTCTTAACCCCAAATATTTTCCTAAGAACCTTATTCTCAAACACCCTTAATCTCTGTTCCTCTCTCAACGTGAGAGTCCAAGTTTCACAACCATACAGAACAATCGGTAATATAACTGTTTTATAAATTCTAACTTTCAGATTTTTTGACAGTAGACTAGATGACAAAGTCTTCTCAACCGAATAATAACACGCATTCCCATATTTATTCTGCGTTTAATTTCCTCCCGAGTGTCATTTATATTTGTTATTGTTGCTCCAAGATATTTGAATTTTTCCACCTCTTCGAGGGATAATAATATTATTATTATTGTTGTCAACCTAACAATAATAGTAATAATAATAATAGTAATAATAATAGTAATAATAATAATAAGAAGAAGAAGAGGAAGAAGAAGAAGAAGAAGAAGAACAGTAATGTGACACGTATTTACTAGCCAGATTTTGTTATATTTCCGATTTACGTGGGTAACATTTCCATATTGTTACAAAGGATGGATGTCTTCCATTCTGACGATGAACTTGAGTGTCCTTTATTTCTTCAAGGGTCCTGTTTTCTCGTTTGATATGCTTATGTCCTCTGGAAGCGAAATACGAGAGTGAAAGGCTCTCAGATCTCGAGTAAAATCGCTCCATTGACATGGTAAACTCGCAGTCGGCGAGCTCTTTTGTAAACAAGAAATAATATTCCTGTATTCGGATTTACTGCGATGCACAAAAGAAACGAAAATAATATTGAGCAATACGAAAACACGGCGATCATAAAGAAATTACGGCAATTGTGCCCCCTCGACGTCGTATTGCCATGCAATGTATTGTTCAGCTGTAATTGTGTACAGATTTGCCTCCATGAATGTGCAAACATGTTTTCTAAAAACCTGTTATTGCTTTTTATATCATTACTAGTAGAAAGCACCCGGCGTTGCCCGGGTTGTCCTTTTTTGCTTCTTTTTTAATTAAACTGGTTGTTAGACTTTTTGGAAATCTGAGAAACTCAACTATAGACAAACAAAACTAATTGTCTTTACTAAGCTTTCCTCGTCCATAAAGATGAATCTACATCAGCCGTGGCGAGAACGTGACTCGCGAGACATTGTGGCTGGCAGTGATAGCTGTGCATTTCGCTTGCTTCTAACCTCCACCAACCCCCACCCTCTCACTCACTGGAGTCAAAGTCCGTTCCATTTGTATTTGTCTCTGACCTGCGAGTGGCATATGTCTCTCTCGCAACCATGTACGAAAGTTCCAATTAGGATGGGAGGACGCATTTTTTTGCTGTCAATATGATGAGAATATTAAATGTATGATTTGTTCACAAGTATTACGAGGAAAACGGTTGTATAACATAAAACTCCATTATACTACATGTTACTGATGAAACATTAAAAGGTTAAGTGTTATTGTTGTTGTTATCATCATCATCATCTCTGTAAGTCGACCCTTTTTCAGCAGATGTACGAATAATGCGGTTAGCTCTTCAATTTGAACTCACTGATTTACTATGTGATGTTAAATGAAAGCTAGATGTAAGGACTTGACAAATGTTGAACTTTCAAATCTTTGCCAAAAAATAAATATCCGAAGCTTCGTTCTCTCGCTTGCTCTGTTGAAGCCATGTTTGCTACAACTTACGTTTGTGAAAAATTATTTTCACCAATTAAAATAGTAAAAACCAAATTTAGATCACGACTGACAGACAAATACCTTCGTGATAAACTACGACTGGAGGTAAGTGACATAATTCCTGATTTTGAAACTTTGTCGCAGAGACATTCTGAAGACAGTTAATTTTAGGTTGTGATATCGTTCAATTATTGCTTATTTCTTTCTTCGCTACACGTACTAAACGTATAGGCTTGTACTGTATAAAATTATATTTAAGTGCTTGACGTAAGGAAAATGAAAATCCGTTAATCAGTCAGGCAGTTGCTTCGGGTGTCCGCCTCCCTCCATAGGTGCTATGCACGTTGCAGGTTACACAGTGGCTCGGCGCACGATTACATTTTCGCCACCGCTGATCTACATAACGTCACTTACATGAATTAATAAACTTCTTAGCCAAATGCATGAAAAGAATAACTGAATTTAAAACAACTGTAGATCAGGTAACGAAAGAAAACATTTCATGATGTGCCTTAGGTTCAAATGTTTTTTAATTTATATGTATGTAGGTATATATATACGTATTCATAGTGTGCTGCCCAAGGGAAGATCTTTCACTGCAAACCCAGCATTCTCCAGTCATATATAATCTGTTTATTTGTTTATTCTAGCGTAGTTAAGGCCATCAGGCCTTCTCTTCCACATCACCAGAAATACAAACAAAATAATAGAAAAATCGAACAACAAGTATTGTAAAACCAAATGAAAATATTATACAGGCTATAGTCACACAAATTTTAAATGAATTAGCATTGATTTGAAGTTCAGCAAAACAAAAACACGTCCTTCGGTCCAGTTAATATTGTCTCAATGTTCTAGAAATCTTACATTTTAGTATTAAAAAGCATTACAACCTTTCTACCTTCTCCTTTTCTCCCCCGAAAATGTGACGTTGCATAGAGGCAGAGATAAAATAATTATAAGATCTGTTCATTGATCTGAAGCTGCGCATTTCACGTAATTAAATTTCATATCTGTTTATGCTTTCACAAGAACTTCAGAGACAGCTGACGGTAAACAGGAAATTCTCTTGCTCCCAGTCTCAACGTGTTAGGGTGTCATCGAGAGTCAAAATTTTTCTCTCTATTGCTCATACCAAAAATCATTATTATACGTTTATAATTTAATTTATATTGGAAGATATTTTACCCCTTCATCGCTGTACGCACATTTTTTTAATATGACTAGAGAATTGTATCCCACAAATTCAGAACATATTAATTATATTAATTCTTATTTTATATACAGAATACAGATACAGATACAATATAAACTCGCAATAAGTCATTATTTAACATAACTTAAAGACTAATATTCTGAGAGACGTATTCCGGTTTTTTAGAAATTAAGAGAAAGTTATTTCCACAACGCATAACATACTACAGGGACATCATTTTATTTTTACTAACATTTTTAATATTAACCTGGCTATACCTTTGGATTAATGATTCAGACCAGGAAACACAGTTTGCTACCTCCTTCCACGACTGGACTTCAATGGTACTGGAGTAAAATACAAACAAATCACTTCACTAGGTATAGGACGGAAGAAAAGTAGTTCATCCATTTACGTAAAGTAGGAAATATCGCGATTTTGAGTTTGATAATTTTCATTAGGTTTTCTTTAATCAAAGTACAGTACAGTATTAACAATGAGTGTTTTACTCATGAACTGAGCTGTCCATGCGAATGTACCGTATTCATTATGCAGCGTATATCATACTGTCTACAGCACATTAGCGTACAATATAGAGAATGAAGTTAAATTGAAAAATAATCATAATATGGATATTAAACACATTTATTAAAATGGTGGCCGTTCATCTCGATACAGGCTTCAGATCTTTTGTGACTATTATCGCACTATAGACTATTGCATCTAATTCCAATTATTACTAGTTTCGTCCTTCATATTTAGTAACTCATGTTGAAATAATTCTATACCTATTCTATAAAAGAGTACCTTACGTACTGTAAATTCAATCTTCATTTCTGCCTGACCCGCACAGATAAAATTACTCAGACATGCTATCTATTGTCCGTCGAAGTGGTTCTATCGCAGGATCGTAGAAAGGGGGGAATCACGTGATAGTTAATTACTTAACGAGGCCCTTTTATTTAAGTTATTTTAAACAGTTGCATAATATTACGTAGATGTCCAATTAATTCCTAACAGAAATTAATGTTTTCAGAAAAGAGCTAAGAAAACCCAGCCACTAGCCTTTACAGAGGGGCGAGCAGAAGCAGGTGGGGGGAAATCGGGATGCGACGTAGGCAAACGGACGACAGTACCTGTGCGAAAATATGATTCAATATTGGAAGTTTTCGTGACTGGAAAACGCGAACATATTTCTGAAACGTACTATAATCACTAACTCAGTACTGCGGCCTTGGTTCTGTGTGGACAGTTGGAACTTCGTTAGTAGAAGGGGTGGGAGTGAACATTCAAAACTCAGGTACAATAAAAGTTGAAGTAAAAATAAAATGATGTCCCTGTATATTGGCAACGTGATTATATAGTTATAATTTCGCAGTGACACATTTTCAGGAATGAAGAACAATATTTTGAGTGACTTATACATTAGAATTAATACAGTGTTATTTTCAGTCGGCTTACATACATTCACATGCTACATTAGCAACTTGACAAAAGTATCATTGAATTGCTTTTTGAAATGTGTAAAAACATTTTTTTTTTCCTATTCCTTTGTATAAAATATTGTTGATTATGTGAAAAACACGCAGTTTTTAAGTTAATGTCTGCAACTTAGAGCGACTGTCCTTGAGCTTCATTTTATTATGGTCATTATTATTCTAGTTCCATTGCATAATTTTGGTGGGTCAGTGTTTCGCAATAGTACTATTGGTGATTTAATGTTAAGTGTTAAATTATGTGGTAGCAATCCTTGTGGTTTCAAAGAATTAGAGAATTATTCAGTTTGATAAAACACAGTCTGCTCAATATCTACAACTGCATCAATAAATGCATAATCTAGATTTTGACTCCATGTTGTATCAACAGTGTAATTTTAATTTTTTGATCCACAGAATTATGACTCCAGCGTTGTAGCCAAGCACTGGACAGCCTTCGCAGCTAAGAAATGTAGACATTATACTACATTACATTAAACAGAGTCTAAACTTTTCACTTAATCTTTGGAATTTCCTTCAGTCTCCTGTTGACACCTATTCTACTTTGAAAACTTTCAAAAATACTTTTCAATTAATGAGATAAAAATTAAAGTTCATTTCTTAAATTACTTATATGTCAGACGTTGAGCGGTGATTGTAAATTGTTTGAGAACTTTACTTTGTAAGAAAAAGTTCAGCACCAGTGAGTGAGAAATTTAATTCGTAAATTATTATAATCATTAGGATATTTGAAGTGGTTTTGTTGGTTTTTGATTCACTTTGTGAGGAAAGTGAAAAGGATCCTTCAGAGAAAACAATCGGAATACCAAAGTTTGGGTTTGTGATTATACAGAATCTATTGTAACATCAGAAACTGGAAAGATCTCTATTTTATAAGAGAATTTTGTATTTAATTAGTCGGTGGAAGAAATTCGCAAAGTCGTATCATTGGCAGTGGCAATAGGAGACCATGGAGGCTGAGAGACAAGGGAAGGAGGAACTTGGAGGAAAACAATCGCTTTGAGAAGTGAGGAGGGGAGGGACTTCAATCTAGGAACGCCGTTAATTCCACCTTCAGAGAAAAGCGATGTCTTACTTCTCTATTGGGGAATTGCTTTACATAGCTACACTACAACTGCTCCGAAGGAAGAGACATAAAATGCTAATTAAACCGTGACTTGTCTGCAGCACATGCCAGACACCACTTCAGCTTTCCTTTCATGCATTTACATCTCCAAGTCCCTCCAGCCAATAACATTTAGATTCGTCTACGAATAATGGCAAAAACACGTCGAATTCAACAGAAATATGTTCCGACTTTCGTCAGTTTAGTTTCTTATATCACCAATTCTAAATAATTTAAAGCTAACGAGTTGCACATACTTTATGTTCACTTAAATGAACCATAATAATCCCTTCGGATTTTCAGGAAACATTTCTAAGTTATTTTGAAATTCAAATACTGCTTAGAAGTTTTACGTAACCGATGTGATTTTATTGGTAAAGCGACAGTCTCTCTCCCAGGTCAAAGGTCCGGATTCAAGACCAGTTGAGGGAGGAATTTTTCTGCCGTCAGAATTTTAAAACGCTTCCGTCAGAATTTTAAATCAGACTAACCAATTCTTCCTACAAAACTGTGCAATGTTTTCTTTCCCCATATATGAAAGTTAAAACACCACAAATATCAATTCCTATATGTACTACAGAATAGTCGCCCTGGGTGGTGGAGTTGGTATAGCGCTGGCCTTCTGTGCTCGAGGTTGCGAGTTCGATCCCGATCCAGGTCGATAGCATTTATGTGTGCTTAAATGTGACAGGCTCATGTCACTAGATTTAGTGGCATGTAAAAGAACTCCTGGTGGACAAAATTCCGGCACACCGGTGACGCTGATATAACCTCTGCAGTTGCGAGCGTCGTTAAATAAACCATAATAAAAGACTACAGAATATTAGGCAGAGCCTCTAAGTGTGCAAGGGGAAAAAGTACCGCCTATTTCAGCCATGTTACCTTTGTCACTTTTAATGTTTCTTTTTAAAGAAATATAAACTGTAAAACAACAAATTTGTTCACATGTACTTAGACCCTTTGCCAACAAAATTACATATTATTTCAGAGCAATGCCGTAAAAAATATAATGGAAACAATTTTTTTTAGCGATGATCGCTATTTTTTGCACATTTGTAAAATAAGAAATACCATCGGTAGCCGTGGTAATAGTAACTAGGAAATTTAAGAAATGTAAAGTCATGCGTACTTATAAAACAAATACACTGTAAACATTTCAATGCTCTGATATGAATATTTTCAGAGAAAAGGAACATAAGACTAGGAAAAATGAAAATTATTGGAACCCTGCCCCCCCAAATTGTTCAAAAAATGTAATTTTGTTGACAAAGGATGTAAGTGTATTGGTCAGCAGTTTAAAGTTCATTAAAAACAGAATATTAAAAATAACAAATTTAAAATGGCGCATGGCGGAGAGATTAGATACTTTTCTTCTCTTCACATACAGAATGACTGAAAAGGTTGTACTGAAACTGAAGAAAATTACAGAGTTATTGCAATAGAACAATATTACAGTAGGAACTCATGGTCTAGGACAGGGATGTCAAAGCGCCTGCACAGCGTGCACATACTACAAGCAATACAAATTCAATAAGGTTCACTTTTTAGCAAGATAAAGTACAAACATCACTCTTACGGGAATGTTGTGCGGGTTCTTGAGAGCACGCAGTGCAGGCGTTTTGACTCCCTGGTCTAGGAAGTATACCTAAGTCAGTATAAGCCTGTTATGTCAAGAACTACACCATTAACATATGAAATAAGCAATAGTAACACTTTAAAGAAGCAAAAATTACATGAAATTAACAATTAATATTTATTACATCAAAAGTTGGAATTAGCGACCACCCCATTCAGTGCAGGCAAAAATCATCAAAAGAGACTCTGGCACACTCTCCCAAATACCCCAGGAATCTCCCGAACCACAACAGAAGCTGAAAGTAGCCTGTTTCTGAATCTTCTACCATGTTCTCCTAAACAAGGCGTTTAATATTGGCCAAAATATGTAAATAAGAGGTATTAATTCAGGCGAGCGGGGTAGCTATTCAACCGGATCTCCTCTTAGTAGTACTGTATTTAGTAGTAGTATTTATTTATTTAACCTGGTAGACATAAGGGCGTCAGGCCTTCTCTGCCCCTCTACCAGGAGATTCCAACTATAATATGAAGAATAAAATTACAATTAGCATTAAATTTACAATTACAATTACGAATAAAATTACAATTAGTATTAAATTTACAATTACAATTACAGTAAAAATCAAAGTACGAAAAGATTAGCTGACTAATTAAAGCTAGATAATTTGTCGTAGAAAAACAAAGAATATTTAATATATTTACTGAATTACAAATTAAACCTAGAATAACAAAATTGTATAGTGATGAAATTACTGGATATTGAAATATTTTGTGATAGATTAAGGAAACTGTTTACAAGAAATCAATTACTGACCAAGTGCCTAGTAAATTTGCGTTTGAATTCAATTTTATTTCGACAGTTCCTGATGCTAGCAGGTAGCGAATTCCAGAGTCTTGGCAGGGCTATTGTGAAAGAGGATGAGTATGAGGAGGTGCGATGGGATGGTATTGTTAGTATTGTTTCATGACGAGAGCGTGTGTTCAGATTATGGTGGGAAGAAAGGTAAGTGAAGCGAGACGACAGGTACGAAGGAATAGAAGAATTCAGGATTTCAAGATTTCCTCTTCTTATCCAACTCCCCGTATATACGAGAATTAAGAAGTCTCATATAAGAGTGCTGATACTCCGTCCTGTTCCACCCACATCAACTAAAGCTGATGCACGACAAGTGGCCACTCTGGAACAACTTGCTGCAAAAAGTTGTTGAAAATCTCCACATTCAAAAGTGGTGGAGGAAGATGAGTTGAAAGGTATGGTAAGGTCCGCAGTGAAGTTTCGAATGTTATGGATCCCTACTGACTCAGAATTATTTTGGAGGCCACAGGTTTTTTATTCGGAAAATGTTATATTTTGACATTTCTATAAGCTCCTTCAATTTCAGAACAGCCTTTTGAATGACCCGGTACAGACTAAAGCTTAGGGAGAAGACTTATTTCCACACACACAGTCCTGCGTCCAAGAACAGATACACAAGGTAATTTAATGCGATTCATTTTGACTTTGAAATCATATTCTGTGGACTATTTCGAGCACAAAATATTGTGTGAATATGGTTTCTTTTCTTATTATTTAAGGAGCTACAGGGTTTTGAAAATAAGAGTAATGACAATATCGTGAGCAGAATGACAGGAAATTAATAACAAGTACAACCAAAATTCTTTACAAACCATTCCTTACTGCAAGTGTCAATGGAATACAGCGTCTGAAACAGATATTGAAAATGTTCTTGTTGCACTTTTGGCAGTGAACTGCGTTGAGATATGCACATTAGTACGTAAATTTATTTGTAAATAAACTGAGCCTAAGTCCTGTTCAAAGTATGACGGGATAGATACATTTCTACTAATAATATGTTATTTAAAATAGGACCCATATTCATACAACTTTATTTTGATCCACATTGTTAGATATATTCCAGAGGTTACAATAATAAGTGTGGGATTCGAGATTCGCGGGTTGAAACGTGACCGAGAACGATGGATTTGGATTTAGAACAATACAATTGAAGGGTACAGAGCCATAGTGGGCCAAGCGCCATTTATTAAAAGCGGAGAACGCAAGGGTTAAAGTTAAGTTAATACCATAGTATAATGAACATTGACATATAATTTAGTTTGAATGTGTGTACGTTATATTACTTGCTATATGCTTCCATTGAATTATGGTAATTACTTCATTTTAACCCCTGTTTTCTACGGTTTTAGTAAATGGCGCTTGGCCCACTATGGTTCTGATCCCTTCAATTGTTATAATTGTTTTTTGTGAGGAGGAAATATTGATGTGATAGGGCCGTGTGTAGTTTAATATAACGTAAAAGCACTGTCTCTGATAGTGGGGTCGTGTTGATAATCCGATGTCTTAATTTTCTGGGGAAATTGTACCAAAATTGGGAGTGTCTTAATTTTTCAAAAGAAATTGATTAGAATTCTATGTCAATCAATGAACATTGTCGACCACATTTCATACAAACACAGATATTAACAGTTGTGTGTGTGTGTGTGTGTATACGACCTAGTCCTTCACGCTCGACATAACATAATCAATTACTCATTAGTAGCCAATATAGATGATCGTGAAGTTATAAACATCGAACAAATTAATATTCCATTGTAGGTTACATAAGACTAGTACAAATTTTTCTGTCATGAGGATGAGATTATATAATAAGCTTCCCAGTCAATATTATAAGTTACCAACCAATAGTTTCAAAACTAGATTTTATACTTGGCTTCTAATCAGTCCTTTCAACTCTGTAGATGATTTTTTTAACATATATTCAAATGAATCTTTTTTAATAAATAAAGTTGCCTATCTACATTTAGTTACAAATAATACATTAAGAGTGAAGTGTTTTCATTAAATTTTATAGTTCCAAAATATTTTGTGTTTTCATTGTTCTAATTAAACTTTACGGTTTTTAATTATATGCACTTGTACTACGTTGTTTAAACTTCTGTATTTGTGACGAAGCCTATCACTGTTTCTCTAATGGCTTAATAAATTGATTTGAATTGGATGATCTGTTACTTTTCGCCTATGTCCAAATTTGGCGCTAGCACAATTTAGGAGAACAAAATGCGCCTGAGCTTGTTCCACTCTGCGCCTCTAATCCATACCAATGATGAAGTTCCTGTACGGTAATGAAAATTTGTTTCTGCAATGAAAGGAAGAAAGAAGTTCATAAGCGACGAAATTAAGTTTCTGCATGCCGTCCAGGGATGTACGAGACGCGGTTGTATAAAATATAATTAAACAAGAGATGAATTATGGATAACATCAATATTGACCCAAATAAGTAATTACAAAAACTGTGGGATAAACTCTTAAAGAATATATAACAGCAGATTTCCTAACTCGGTATAATATTACAGACTACAAAGAGAACATTTCATCAGACAAAAAAGTGATCATGGAAACAGATCAATGAATTTGATCACTATCACTATCACTAGGAACCGGAAGTTGATACCCTAAAAAAATTCTAAATATGCATGCAATTATGTCTTCAAAAACTGCAACTGCGCATGTCTCTCGAGTACTGTTACTGTTGAAGATCAAAGGTCGTACATTAAGATCTAAACATTACGTGGCAAAAACTGCACAGAAATCCACAGTGCTTTAAGTGAAGTTTGTGGTGAGTTCACAGTCGTGACAGTTTTTCGTTAGGCTCATCGTTTTCGTGGTGGTCATATGAGCATAGACGATGATCCAAGACCAGGAAGACCGAAAAAATCAACAGATTAACGAAGTGTGAAACTTGTCGCAGATGCTCTTGAAGAAGATCGCCGTACAACATGTGGGGAACTTTCTGAAGCCACAGGGATTCCACCAACGTCAGTATTCCGAATTCTGACAAACGATTTGAAGAAGAAAAAAATTTCTGCTCGACGGGTTCCTCACAGCTTGACTGCTGTACAAAAGCAGAAACACTTGGACATGTAACCTTACTGAAATAAAATTTGACGTTGAAGTCAAGCATGCTTGTGCCGCGAATTGTTGGTATTGATGAAACACGGGACTTTAAGTCGTAGTTGAAATCACAGTCCAACGAGTGGAGAGTTTCAGCTTCCCCGCGACCAAAAAATTGTAATGTCCTCAAAGGTGAAGCAAATGATGATCTTTGCTTATGATCACCAAAGAATCATCATGATAGATAGAGTGTCATGTGGAATAAGTGTCACAGCAGTGTATTATAGTAACTTCATGCAAGATCTGCGCAGAAAAAGCACAAAACCCAACCTCAGTAGCTCGAGACTGGACCACTGATTCTCCATGACTATACTCGCCCTCACATCGGGAATGTTGTAACCAAAGAGTTGCTCATATACTATTGGGAAGTATTACCTCATGCTCCCTACAGTCCGGACATGAGTCTACCAGACTACGACTTGTTCCCAAAGTTGAAAGAACCTATGAAAGAACGTCGCTTTGCTTCTCTGGAAGAGCTTTCTGCCATCGTTACACGAACCATTCGATAGATGAACAGAAGTGGTGCCTTGGATTCAGACGTTGGGATTCAGTCATTGAGAAACAGAAAACTATCGGGATATTTAAAGATTGTAAAGAGTTACTGTAAAAAAATAAATGTGTCAGTTAAGTAATATAGTTGTGAAGTTTTGTCAAGAAGCAGCCTTAATTTTCGAGGAAACAAATAAAATTTTAAAATAGTAGGCTGTTAGTAGAATCAGTCCGGTTATTGATATAAGTGTGAATAAGTAATGAAATGAAAATAGTTTGAATGCTCAGTACTGTTTTATTGTCAATAATGATTTTAATAAAAAAGGAAATAGGGCAGGAAAGAAAGAAACTAAGGAGAGTAAGAAATGAAAGGATGAAAGAAAGAAAGAAAGAAAGAAAGAAAGAAAGAAAGAAAGAAGAAAGAAACAGAGGAAGAAGGAAAGAAAGAAAGAGAGGAAGAAGGAAAGAAAGAAAGAGAGGAAGGAAGAAAGAAAGAGAGGAAGAAGAAAGAAAGGCAGGAAGAAAGGAAGACAAAGAGAAATAGAGAAGTAAATTTTTGTTAGTCAAAGGTATTAGTAAATATTTTACTTAATAAAGCATGCTGTACCACCAGACTCTTACACATGCGAAACAAAATAAAGAGAAATACAAGTGTAATAATCCTGAAGGGCTGAAAGAACCGTCTTTCACTTGGAACCCGAAATATTTTATTGTGATCTGAGAACCACAAATATGTGACGGCTAATTTACCTAAAGTTGGAAGTGATATGTACGATCTCGAGGATAAGGTCAACATTTTTCATCGACATTTTACAAAGTTCAAGAACTCGGTCCTTTAAAGATCCGAGCAAGCGTTGAATGTCAGGGTAGAAGACTTATTTGTTTGTATTCAAATGTTATCAAGTATGGGTGTAGATATAATGTATTTGCAACTTATTCCACATATTGGACTTTCCAAGTGTAGGGAACGATTATTCTCACAGAAAGTTCTATTTCAATTCCTTTTATTGTTTCTGTGGGAAATGAAATATGCTTCCATAGATCCACAGTATCCATTTGTAAATCGAAAGAAAAATAAAATACATAAACCAGCACAATAATAGTTCCATGTCCGAATCTGGGTGACTTGTTCTATGTGCCAGTGTATCTCTGATACAGCACAGAATTTTTTATTAATTATTTTTTCCCTTCATATTCGTGTTTTTATTCGTACTATACTTCTGCATCTTTCATGGCCTCATATTTCTTGGAGATCCTCTGACATTTTTCTAAGCATATGGATATATACAGAGCGTTCGCCTACGGGTGGGGCCAGGAAAGCGGCTGTGCTGATACGCCGCTTTGTGTGCGTAGTTGTTGAGACACGCTCGACAATCAAGGTCGACAAGTTATCAGTTGTGAGCCAGATGTTGCAGTATTTAACACGTACAGTGCAGTTTCTTGACACAGTTGCTTAAATATTCAGCGTGTGTGTAAAATTTGTGAACAATGCAAAACGCAAAATTCACGCTTTGAACAGAGAGTTTTTATGTATGATGCATATGTGAAAACAGAGTCATGTAGAGAGGTGCGTAGGCAATTTGAAGTGGAATATCCGGGTGCTCCAATTCCGGTAGAGAAACTGTTAGACGTCTTGTTAACAAATTAAGGACAACAGGGTCGCTAAATGCTATAATTTCTAAGCGAAAACGGAGAGTATTGACGGAAGAAAAAATTAATGAAATCAATGCATCATTTACACGCTCTCCTAATAAATCTCTAAGACGTGTTTCACAGGAAGTTAGTGTTTCAAAAACATCAGTCTTTACTGCTGCTAAACTTTTAACATTAAAATCTTAAAGAATGAGTATTGTGCATGAATTACGGCCTAGAGACGATGAAAAACGAGTTCAGTTTTGTAATTGGATTTTACAAAGTATTGTGGACGGTATTGTGGATCCTCATTTAATATTTTTTTCTGATGAGGCGTGGTTTCATTTACGAGGTCATGTTGCCTCACAGAACAATAGGTATTGGAGTACAGAGAATCCCCATTTAATTCATGAGGTTCCATTGCATGACGAAAAGATTGGCGTTTGGTGTGCTGTTACATCGAAGCGAATTATTGGGCCCATTTTCTTTCAGGATACAGTAAATGCACAAAGATATTGCACTCTAATACTCGCGCCATTTTTCCAAATGCTATCAGATGATGAGAAACTCAATGGGTATTTCCAACAAGATTCAGCAACAGCCCATATAGCCCATGGATCCATGAACGATATAAGTGACGTTTTTGGAGAAAGGATTATTTCTCAGGACTTATGGCCGCCACGTTCCCCTGACCTTACAGTGTGCGATTTTTATTTGTGGGGAACTCTTAAAAAATAATGTCTATAGGAATAATCCTCACAGCATAGATGGATTGAAGGCGAATATAACAAGAGAGATTAGGAAAATTACCGAAGGCGAACTTATTCGTGTGAATGATAATTTTATTAAAAGATGCCAGAAATGTGTGGATTCAGATGGACATCACTTTCAACATCGCCTATAACAAGTTTAGTACTACGTAGAAAAATTCTCGTGTGCATGCTATTAGTATAGAAAGCGGAAGCTTACGGATAGACGATTCCCGCAGGCAGGCCGCTTTCCTGGCCCCACCCGAAGGCGAGCGCTCTGTAGTAGGGTCACTTTGAAGTGAATTCAGCTCTACACCGCTTCAGACCAAGATGTCTCGTTGCTTAGTGAACCATAAAATATAGAGTCCAACTCCAAATTTCTTCTTAATTGAATTACTCATTCAACATTGTCTCTTCTGTTACTATAAACCTGTATAAAAAGGTAAGGAACCAATCCGACATTACTATGAGGACAGTGAGGACAGAAGACACAGAAAGGACAGAGTAGCTGTTATGCACAAAATACGTAGGTATACTGTCCAAACAAATCTACCGAAATTCAAGATTTTATAAGGAGAATACGAAAAGTTTCTCTTAGAGAAAAAATTACTGCACATTAGAAAGATATTCACATACCGATTATAAATAAGAAAGAAAATACTTATGTTGAAAGAAAAAAAAATACAGTACTTTCCAGTTACGGAATTTTCCATAAATATCTGGAAAAGTAATATTCAAACTGTTGAATATAGACTTTGTATAAACATGTTCAATATTTACTTATAGTGAAAAAATATCGCTGGAAATTTATCATGTTCATTCATTCATTTATAGTGTTCTGCCAAAGAGCAGGTCTTTCATTGCAAACCCAGCATTCTAAATTCTTTCCTATTTTCTGCCTTCCTTTTAGTTTCCACTTATGATCCATATATCTTATTGTCGTCTATCATCTGATATCTTCTTCACCCCTAACTCTTCTCTCATTCACCATTCCTTCCAGTGCATCCTTCAGTAGACAGTTTCTTCTCAGCCAGTGACTCAACCAATTCCAACTTCTCTTCTTGATCAGTTTCAGCATCATTCTTTGTTCAACTACTCTTTCCAATACAGCTTCGTTTCTTATTCTATCTATCCATTTCACACGCTCCATTCTTCTCCATATCCACATTTCAAGTGCTTCTACTCGTTTCTCTTCACTTCGTCTTAATGTCAAAGTTTTTGTCCAATAAATTGCTACACTTCATAAACAGCGCTTCACTAGTTTCTTTCTCAGTTCGTTTTTCAGAGGTACGCAGAAGATGCTTCGTTGGCTATTACTACCCTCCTTTTGACTTCTGGCAGCAGCTCACGTTACTAGTTATAGCACAACCCAAATTTTTGAAGTTGTCCACTTGCTCTATTGCCTCATTTAGAATTTGCAAGTTCACTTTCATTACTTTTTTTTCCTATGACCATTGACTTTGCCTTGTTTGCAATTTATCTTCATCCCATACTGCTCACAGCAGTCATTTACCTCTAGTAGCATGTCCATTAGTATCGTCTCCTCTTCTGCTAACAACGCCATATCATCAGCAAATCTTATACATTTTATTCTTCTTCCTCCTACTGTCACTCCTCCCATATTCTGAAAATAGTTGTTCACTAAATCCTCCAAGCAGATGTTTAACAGGATAGGTGATAAAAGGCATCTATGATGTACTCCTCTTCCTAGTTCACTTCCTTTGACATTTCTTCTGCTATCCTGGTTATGAAAAGATATTACAGAGATGTACTTCACATAAAATAAATCTGTGGTCAGGGACATTCTTGTAACAGTATAATTTCTTTTTTTAATATTCCAAAAGGTTTACCTAATGACCTTGGTCCCCTTTTGGATTCAGGGATTTAATGCAGGCGTTAATGACTGATGACTAGTATATGTTTCTTGAAGTAAGATCAGTTGTTTAAACTTTATACTTTTACATATAACAAATTCTGTTTTCTTTTGCAGGTTGCCAGGTTCATTCGCTGTGGTAAGTACCCATATATATCTCATCAATATACTGTAGTGCTTGTTTTACATTAGCAAAGCATAAAAATGTATGTACTACATAATATAATTTCTATGTACTGAACTTTATCTTCAATTCACTGTTTGAGTCATTCTTTGTCAACACGCTTTCGCTAAATTTGAATTTTCAATTCTTTTTTGGTATTAATCATGTTCTAGTCATATGTGGTCTGAATGGATGTAGGACTTCAAACTGATTTTAAAATTTACAATTTCTTAGTAGTACTGATTAAATATTATATTTTGAGTATGAGAATGCCAACAATAATCTATCAGCTGTTTGAAATACATTGCATCTTTTCGGTATAATTTGTTAATGCTTAAATTTTCTACAGAAAAGTTACTATAGCGCAGGAATGAATAAGCACAAGAGGAAAATGTAGAAAAATTAATAAACTGAAGTTAAAAATAGAAAACGTACTAGACATGATGCCCATTTCTAACAAGATGCTTTCAGACGCTGTGGATATCACTGTTACAGTTACGTGAGCTCAAGAACTACATGCCTAAATCCAAATTCATAACTCAAATTCCAAGATATTAATTTAATTGCGGGTTCAAAATGCGAAATCATTATAATTATATTAAAAGGAGTCGCAACATATTGAACCATAATCTCTTTGAAGCCAGAATGTCTTTGTGTTTTCTTTGTGTAGTAGGGATACAGGATGGTTAGTCTCTATAAACATTCGCTTTTCCACTAGTGTAGGAGTTTGTGTTAATTTCATAATTCATAGTGATGTTTGAAGGACAATTAGAATGAAGTGTTACTGGAATTCGGATCGTGGGATCGTCAATGCGACCGATGCTGACCGTAAAGAATGACTAGGTGTTTTTTCCACCCTCTACGGTGGAAAGCTGATGCTAAATATTTCGTAGAGGCAATCAGTCTTTTAAGACCTTGCACTCCAGTTTCCACTATTCAAAACCAAAGCTTATTTGTATTCAAATAAGGTAAACCGAGATATCCAATGGAACTTCAACGTGAGAAAGATAAATAAGAGTAACAACTTCACTTTTAACAGCACTGCGTTGTTTTAGAGTTATGTTTTTAAATGGAGATTAATATTTCTGAAGAGTATTTCATAGACCTACTTGAACTCTCCTGCATGTTGATCGAGAGTACTTTTATATAAAATGAGCAGATATTTTCATTGTTATCTCTGTGCCATCTACAGTCATGCTAAGGCAGTGAGGTCTGGACAGTCCACAGTGTGGATATAGAAGTACAAAGTTTGACCACGGCAGGAATGAAATTTATGACACGTACAGTAAGCTACTCCAGAACAGATCATAAGAGAAACTCTGACATCATGAAAGAATTACAAATTGAACCAGTTATAGATTAGGGCCTATATATAAAACTATAGAAGAAATTGGAAATCTCATGTAAGAAGAATGAACCGTAACAAAATATCTCGTCAGATTCTAAATTACCAACCAGCGGGCAAGAGCTCCTTAGGTCGACAATTCAAACGTTGGATAGAGACCGTAACGGACCCCTAGCAACACAGCGTATGTGCAGTCCCTCCTGATTACACAGCGCTGCACGATGTCGTAATTCATAGAGTCTGGCCAGGAGGAAGAGAAGGCCACTGGCCTTAGCTCTGCCAGATTAAACAAATTATTATTATTATTATTATTATTATTATTATTATTATTATTATTATTATTATTATTGTACGAAATGGAAATATAAAAATTGGAGATTTATCCTTCGAAGGGGTAGAAAAATTCAAATATCTTGGAGCAACAGTAACAAATATAAATGACACTCGGGAGGAAATTAAACCCAGAATAAATATGGGAAATGCGTGTTATTATTCGGTTGAGAAGCTTTTATCATCTAGTCTGCTGTCAAAAAATCTGAAAGTTAGAATTTATAAAACAGTTATATTACCGGTTGTTCTGTATGGTTGTGAAACTTGGACTCTCACTCTGAGAGAGGAACATAGGTTAAGGGTGTTTGAGAATAAGGTGCTTAGGAAAATATTTGGGGCTAAGCGGGATGAAGTTACAGGAGAATGGAGAAAGTTACACAACACAGAACTGCACGCATTGTATTCTTCACCTGACATAATTAGGAACATTAAATCCAGACGTTTGAGATGGGCAGGACATGTAGCACGTATGGGCGAATCCAGAAATGCATATAGAGTGTTAGTTGGGAGGCCGGAGGGAAAAAGACCTTTGGGGAGGCCGAGACGTAGATGGGAAGATAATATTGAAATGGATTTGAGGGAGGTGGGATATGCTGATAGAGACTGGATTAATCTTGCACAGAATAGGGACCGATGGCGGGCTTATGTGAGGGCGGCAATGAACCTTCGGGTTCCTTAAAAGCCATTTGTAAGTAATTATTATTATTATTATTATTATTATTATTAGTATTATTATTATTATTATTATTATTATTATTATTATTATTATTATTATTATTATTATTATTATTATTTTTAATGCACATTTTTCTAGAAAACTATTCAACATACTCCAAAATGATAGCCTATTTGACCTTTTAGTTGCCTTGTACTAAATGAATCACCCACTAGAATATTATAGTCTGTGCATTTCGAACTGGCGGCTCAAGGTCAAGCAATGGACTGCATTTGCCATGCGTGCTTACCCCCCTCCCCCACTCCTAGACCGGTCTTCTCAAGTAAAGTCGGCTGGACCAGTGGCGCGGCATGTCAGAGGGGAAGGGGACGAGCCAGAGCTTAGAAGAAAGGGTACAGTGTGGAGGAGACGAAATGACCTTGATCCACCAGTTCGAAATGCACAGACTACCAGTGGCACTGCTTACGGTTCACTCAATATACAGTTTATTAACATATAAACATTTGAATGGGCTTACCAAAACAACAATGCATTCCTGAATAATCGAAGAAATGATTTTGAATTTAGGCCTATTATGACATATTTTAGGGATTTCTCTCTTTTTTCACTCCATTCCCACTCTTGTGAGGATTGTAATAAAAATAATACATATAAAATAATTAACCCTTACTTTGGCAATATATCCTAAAGGATACAACAGGTTAATAGGGTATATGCTATAATTTTAGTAGAACAATAGAAAAAAAATTGGTAGGAAAAATTCACAATACTATAATATTGCACAACATATAAAATATGGGCATTGCGATAGTTGTTTTCTTTACAGTCCGACAGGGTTTAATAAACTAGTGTGAGAAATGAAGTTTTGCCAATTTAAGTGTTAAGATGATCCAATTTCACTCTCCTCACTGCACTCTGAGATTTTTGATAGAATCCCTCTTAGTTTGGGTATTTTCAGAGGTTCTTCCTCAGTAGTTTGGTAAATATCAGGTAATTCCATAGTTAAATAATAAACTCCTGTCAATGAAATACCAGCAAATACCTTACTATAATAATACCGGACAGCTAGTAGTTCTGCGTGCGAATGACGTTAGTGCTGCTACCTAGGCGGCCGGTGTGGCGATACTCGCGAAACAAGTGGGAATCAACTGCAATGTATAGTTTTGCTGGGCTAGTTAATAGTTTTATTAATTAGTGCTGTGTTAAAATGTCAGGGTATGTGCTGTTTATAACAGCTATAATTATAGTATTAGAAATTGCTCCAAATCGTACTTTCGATTTCCTAAGAGATCGTAAAACGCGAGTCAACAAAATTCTTTATTAGGCCTAATGCATTTGTCTCTGTGTTGATAGAACAATAAAAAAATAGCTTTTTATTTAGGCCTAATAAATAAATAGAAGTTAAAATGTATCGGAAATTTTAAGGTTTTATCAAATTAAGTTTTATTGTTGTCCACATGTCCTTACTAATTATTACAAAAAACAGATTATTACCAATGTTATCTTTGCAGTTGGTCAGCAATGCGTATATAAAGCAATATTTCTCATAATATGCAGTTTTGATATAAAATAATGTTACATTAAATGCTATTCAACATTTCTTAAGTGTCTCGTATATTATTCCACATTAGTACCTCACGTTTTAAACAATAGTCCGATTCTCGCTATGTTAATATTTGTATTAGTGGACGTAATTTCACGCCGCTCCGTTAGATGTCAGGTGCGCGATATTTCTCACTCACGTCAATGCTGCTAGTCTACAGCTGTCCGGTATTATTATAGTAAGGTATCTGATACTAGCATCGTTAAATAAACAATCAACAAGATCAGACAGAGACATGCTCCCTGTCCTGCAGAAGAAAGAGAATTCTCAACTTCTCTTTCGGTTACCGAACTTGTGTCCCATTAGTTTAAAGTAATATACCACATGAGACACAGGAAAGGACAATATTTAGAAGTATAATATACCGGTACTATTTTTAAATGAAACCAACAAGTTTTCAAGACAAAATTATAATGAAATGGGGAGACTATACTAACGAAGTTAGTGTAAATAAAATGATTTCGTTTCACTATTTGAGTAGGCTGTTTCAGTAGTTAAACAAGAAGCCACATAATGAATGACAATTAAGATACAGTTGGACGTTCCCCACAGCCATATGTTGTAGAGGTTCGGTGCTGACGTATCGAGTAGACTACATGGGGTGGAATGATTCACGCAACCTCTCCATCCGCTATTAGCAGTCTCTACAGGCCTGCACACTCGCGGGAGGTGATAAATAGATCACAAGGGATTTGGGAATGAAAAGACAGGCTTAATTCCGCTGATGCGTGTATTAGCTAACTGACTAACAGAAGGAATTGTGTGCGCCATTTATATGAGACATTAAATAACGCAATACGAATATTAGGAATTTAAATCCTCATATACAGTATTGGGTTCATACCCTGCGTAGGTCTTGGGTGAGATTTCCTTTTCATTTTGTCTTTAATAGAAGTCCATGTTATTGATCATTATATGTAAAGAATGAATAGCTCATCATCATCATCATCATCATCATCATCATCATCATCATCATCATCAACTACATGAGGTAGGCTAATCAGTCTGTTCCTACAATGTTTCAGACATGAGTTCATCTTTTCCAAGGTCTTTCCATCGTTCTTCTTACTCTTGCATTATACTGAAGGACTTTCTATGGTATTCGGTTGTCGTCCATTCTTGATATGTGTCCTGTCCAGTTATGTTGGTAGTCATATATCTTATCATTTATGCTTTGTATTCCTAGTTCTTGACGTCCTATCCAAATGTTTTATTTTGTCTATTGTCGATCATCCTTTCACATATCTCAAACATATCGTCTCCGTAGTCTGTATCTCTATTCTTTTGTTCCCATTAACCAAATTTCTCTCCCATGAAGAAAAAGTTTTGCACAATTTAGTTACCTTTCTTGTCTCACATTCCTTCATAACGTTCTTTCGTTAGTTGCGCATATGCCTTGTAATTTTGATATCTTCGTCCTTTCCATAATTAATATCACAGCTCAAATTTATATTTAAAATGCGAGATTTGTTCAATCTCTAATAGAACTTTACATCTTACTGGGAATTTCCCTCTGAATGCCATAACATTGACTTTGTTAATATAAATTTTGCAATTATATTTTTCGGAGAGAAGAGAGATGGTAATATTGGTACTAGTAGGCCTAACATTGGCCTAACTTTTGGTACTGGTAGAAGTATTAGTAATAAAGTAGTGCTAGTGCCAGTACTGTTCTTCTAATGGTGTTAATGCTAGTACTAGTGGTTATAATGGCAGTATTAGTATAAATGATGGTGATGGTAATATCAATGGTGGCAGTAGTATTGATGTTAGCAGAAATGTGTATTGTACTGGCAGCATTATTGTGTATGTTGGCTATAGGACTTTCGATGGTGTTATAAGTACCAGTGTGTATTGGTACTAACAATAATGTTAGTAATAATAGCAGTTTTTGTAATAGTAGTACTACCGATGTCAATAGTGGTAGTATTAATATTAATGGTACCATCAGTAACGCATAGTCTAGTAGCCTTCTAGTGATGGTGGTGATGGTGGTGATGGTGGTGGTGGTGGTAGTGGTAGTAGTGGTAGTGATGGCGGAAATAGTACTGTTAATGATAGTATTAGCAATTAGATCTATCACCCCTCAGAGTTTGTCGCAGAGGTTTTGAATCATCCTGTATAACACTAATTTTTAGTAGAGTGAATGGTTTGTTATTCCCTGTACTAGCAAAGTATTTGACTTCAGTCCTAGCTGCCTTCTGAAGTAAGTTATCAATTTCTTTGTTCTCCTCAGGTGGAAAGGAATTAGTAATATATTTCAGTGTCTCTTTCATTATTCCACTCGTGAGATTTCTATCGGATTATCTCAATATCGATAGAAATAGTGAGCTTTAAATTTTTCTAGGTGACAATTTCTACGCTCTGTTCCAAGGTATTGTATATATTGTGATGTTACAATTTTGTAGTAGCATATGTGAACCAGTTTTTGCTTCAGATTCCTTTTTCTTTCCCAGCTATTTCCGTTCTTAGCTTCCATAAGCATCTCGTTGTGTTTTGCTCGCTGTTATCCTCTCTTTGGGCATTAGCCCCCTTCTCTCATAATTGCGAGTTTCTACGACCACCAGGGGACTGATTTATAGTAAATGTTTTTATTTGATTGTTTTATTGTTCTGAAGATTTCTTGCGTGCTACTCCTAACGACCTTTGGTATTGCTTAACTACAGTTTCTATGCCAGTTTTCTTCCGATACTTAAGCGATTAATTTGTGGATCAGGTCTTCTGTAACAACAATGCCGTCCACCGCTATACAGCAATGGTTAGCATGTCTGACCGTGAAACGAACGGGTCCGAGTTCAAAATCTGTTTGGGACAAGTTACCTGGATGAGGTTTTTCAGGGGTTTTTCCTCAACCCACTAAGATCAAATACTGGGTAACTTTCAGCCCTGCACCCGAGACTCATTTCGCTGGCTATCACCTTCATCTCATTCAGACGCTAGATAACCTTAGCAATTAATTAATCATTGTAAAATAACCAATTAAAACATTAATAATGTCATTTTTTTATTTTACTCATAAAGTTACAGTCGCAATTTTTGTAACCTTCTTCTTTGTCTATGTACTTGATCCCATGAAATTGGTATTCTTTGATAATATCGCTACGCTTCTCTTGAAACAGTCCATAATTAGATACTAATGGTATTGGTAGTGGTAATCCTAGTGACTGTAGTAGTACCAGTGGTTATGTTGGTCATGTCAGTACCTTTATACAGAGTGTAAAGGGTATAAGTGCCGTCCTTTTCACAGTCATCGGGGACGGTCTACAGCAGGGGTCGTCAGCACAGAGCACGCTGGGGCTAGCCTCTCGTAGGCGCGGAAAACGCACTGCACTATTGTGCTCTCGTAGCTGCTAGCGGGTATGCTATCTCTCCCTGTTGCATGACGGTGTACAGGGGACGGCACCGCGTACCCATTGCACATTTCAGCGAGTTCTGACGACTACTGGTCTACAGGATCAAAAAATGTCCATACAACATAGGGTCAAAACCTAATAGTTTTCGCAGAAAAAAAATTATTTTCTTATTTTATTTGCGTTATACTGTTTATACCGTTACTAAAGTTACGAAAACAATTACATCAGTAGATATATCTAGCAGCGTTAATATTAGTTGAAGAAAATATTTGTATGTTCTATTACTTTTTCGTGAAATTAATTAAAAATACATGCTTAAATTTGTTAATATTCTGGCGTGAGAGACGTGGCAACATGTTGAGCAGACAGTACTCTGCACAGACGTACGTACATGTAAGCTGAGTTCAAAGTCCCTGTCCATAAGTCTACTGCCGAGCGGATGACAGTTCTTTACAGGATATTCGATAAACAACTTACAATGTCATTCACAGTTTAGGGATATCATATGTTATTAATTTATGGAGAAGTCGTAATTCAAGTGAGGCAAGAAAGAGGGTTACGTAATCGGCTAACTTTTGTACCAGTTTCTCAACGATTAGTAGAAACTAGGAGTCTCTTATCCCGTTTCGAAAATCACACAACCAGAAATTTGTTTAAAAATGATACTGCTTCACGGAAGCGAGAGAAATAAAAAAATTTGCATTAAAAAAAGTTCGTGTGATTTTGTGCAGAAAACTATTATTATTTTTAGACGTATAATAAAAATGAAGCAATATTGTTAAGTAAAATGTAAGTTTACCATAACATTCTATTAATGGGATTGGAAGGTTGTATTTGCTGCTCGTTTTATATAAACAACAATATTGTCATGGTCCGCTCCTGCATTAGAACAGAGCATCTGTTTTGTACCGGTATGTCTGTACCCGCTTGAGTTGTACTGTGTATTTGTAAACCCCCTCCTCCCCATCCAGCAACGTTGCAAAACGTTTAATATTGTAATCTTTAATAATTAGTTGAATATTGCAATTAGAAAAAAATTGTAAGGACATATTTTCTTCCTTATGACATAAATAATCATCAGTTAAAATAATGGCACTTATACCCCCTTAAACTCTGTATACAAAATAATAAATACCGTATAATAGTTGTTCCTGCAATAACTCCTATGTGCAAAATATACAATTTTCAGTAGGAGGAAAAAACACATTTATTCATCCTAAGGCAGCTGTACATAGGGGATTGTGAATTCTTACATTTTCGAAAGAAAGAAATATAATTACATATAGGAGATTTTATTATTTGCTCTATCAATACCTAAGTTATTTAATAGAGCAAAAATCTGAAAATCGATAAATGTGTCATATAGGAGTTATTGCAGGAACAACGGCGATATTAAGTACAATATAAAAATCTCCAATACAACATATTGAAGTAAAATATGGATCCGGGAATATCTTTCCATCTTCGAATTTATTTCTTCAATATGTTCGAAGTTTGTATAATGGAATGGTGCTAAACAGAGTGAGATAAGTGATCTTTCGGCTAGGAGCTGCTATAATTTCTTTCTTACAGCTCCAAATCCCTTGCAAGGATGCCCGCACTTGCGCCTTTTAGTTGTTTTTCTCTTCATTCTCATTCGATTCGTTATATGCAATATATTTCATATTATGTACGTTATATTTATATTATATAATGTAAAGTAATTGCAGTGTAAAGTAAAGAAAAACATTAGATAACTTTTTAAATAATATTAAAAATATAACACAATAAATATAATAATATAATGTATAACCTATAGAGTAAACATTTATTACGCGTAACGCAATAGAAGAGTTATACTGAAGTTAATTCTCTCACTGAACTTGTTCCACTGAATAAAGTTTCCTGCCTGCAGAAAAGAAGCGCTCATACACTATGTATGCAGATACTCGCTTTTACACTTAGCGTAACGATGTGTATATCTTGTCCGCATATAGTCTCTTCTCCTGACGTGTCAGCCCGTGTGGGGAGATCAGTGGAGCATAATTTATTGCCGGTGTCGAGCGGGTTGACGACTTGCTGGGGTAGCATGTGTGTCCCAGTGTCACGTGATGAAGCGATCACTCACGGCTCACCTAGGAAGCTTTGATTTTATTTTCTCTCTCTCCCCGTTACAATAATGTGGACCAAACTTGTTTCCATCCACAGAAAAAAAAGTTTTCTTTCTTTGTGGCATGCATTATTCCCTTTAGAATGAGGTATAACCCGACAAAAGCATGTGGAGTCGTGGGAAAACTTGCATTTCTCTCCATACCGTACACAAAAATGGGTATATCTGTGTTTTCTATAAGTTGGCCTGTTAACTGTATTGGCAATAGCAATTTACCTTGAGAAGTAATACAGTTATTCGCAAAAGAGCTCGTCTTTTCATTAATTATAATATTATTAAGGCCCACACCTGTGGAGTAACGGCTAGCGCGTCTGGCCGCGAAACCAGGTGGCCCGGGTTCCATTCCCGGTCGGGACAGGTTACCTGGTTGAGGTTTTTTTCCAGAGTTTTCCCTGAACCCAATATGAGCAAATGCTGGGAAACTTTCGGTGTTGGACCCCGGACTCATTTCACCGGCATTATGATCTTCATCTCATTCAGACGCTAAATAACCAGAGATGTTGATAAAGCGTCGTAAAATAACCTACTTAAGAAATCATTAATTGAAGAATATAATAAAAAAAACTGTCATAAGAATAGGAGTTTGACAGCCAGCGATGATAAAACTCTTTGAAGAAAAGAAGGAAACAAATCCTATAAAATGTAAATACAGTAATATATTCAATGACATTAGTAATAACTAGGAAACGGATTTATAGGTACTAAAAGAGAGATTTAAGTCTTTATAAAACCATATTTAGGACTTTTAAGTTTATAGAAAATTAGAAATTAATAATTTTAATAATTTTAGTGTATATTCCATTTTAGGTGGAATTTTATGTACAAAAAACGGTTGAAGGTTAAAATGACCATTTCAATACGTCCGCAAACAGGAATGTCCACTAGCAAAGTTTCCATTTACATAAATATCCATAAAAATTAAATGTCCACAAATACAATGTCCTATAAATGAGATCATAGTTTTTAATATATAAACACACAGAAATCTTCAATTTATAACGAATATTTTATGTAAAATGTCCTATACATGAGATCATAATTTTTAATGTACTGTACAAACACACAGAAATCTCCGATTTACAATGAATTTTTAATGTAAAATGTCCTAGACATGAGATCATAATTTTTAATGTATAAACATACAGAAATCTTCAATTTACAATGAATTGTTTATGTAAAATCTCCTATACATGAGATCATAATTTTTAATGTACAAACAAACAGAAATCTCCGATTTACAATGAATTTTTAGTGTAAAATCTCCTATACATTAGATCATAATTTTTAATGTATAAACAAACAGAAATCTCCGATTTACAATGAATTTTTAGTCTAAAATGTCCTTTACATGAGATCATAATTTTTAATGTACAAACACACAGAAATCTCCGATTTACAATGAATTTTTAATGTAAAATGTCCTATACATGAGATCATAATTTTTAATGTATAAACACACAGAAATCTTCAATTTACAATGAATTGTTTATGTAAAATCTCCTATACATGAGATCATAATTTTTAATGTACAAACAAACAGAAATCTCCGATTTACAATGAATTTTTAGTGTAAAATCTCCTATACATGAGATCATAATTTTTAATGTACAAACAAACAGAAATCTCCGATTTACAATGAATTTTTAGTGTAAAATCTCCTATAAATGAGATCATAATTTTTAATGTACAAACACACAGAAATCTCCGATTTACAATGAATTTTTAATGTAAAATGTCCTAGACATGAGATCATAATTTTTAATGTATAAACACACAGAAATCTTCAATTTACAATGAATTGTTTATGTAAAATCTCCTATACATGAGATCATAATTTTTAATGTATAAACAAACAGAAATCTCCGATTTACAATGAATTTTTAGTGTAAAATGTCCTATACATGAGATCATAATTTTTAAAGTATAAACACACAGAAATCTTCAATTTACAATGAATTGTTTATGTAAAATCTCCTATACATGAGATCATAATTTTTAATGTACAAACAAACAGAAATCTCCGATTTACAATGAATTTTTAGTGTAAAATGTCCTATACATGAGATCATAATTTTTAATGTATAAACACACAGAAATCTTCAATTTACAGTCAATTGTTTATGTGAAATCTTCTATACATGAGATCATAATTTTTAATATATAAACACACAGAAATCTTCAATTTACAATGAATTTTTTATATAAAATGTCTATACATGAGATCATAATTTTTAATGTACTAACAGAAATCTCTGATATACAATGAATTTTTAATGTGAAATGTCCTATACATGAGATCATAATTTTTAATTTATAAACACACAGAAATCTCCAATTTACAATGAATTTTTAATGTGAAATGTCCTATACTTGAGATCGTAATTTTTAATTTATAAACACACAGAAATCTCCAACTTACAATGAATTTTTATTCCATCTCTTGATCTTGACCTTTCTCTTCTGGCTGTCCATGCATTTTTAACTGATAAGATTTTGCACGAAAGTAGCGTTTTATATCATTCCTGTCTTTGTATTTATTCATGATATCTCCTGACAATTGCCTCTATTGTTGTTGGTTTCTTTTTTATATTGGACATTTTGTTGTGGACATTTTTGTATGTAGACATTTCGTACTGGACTTTTTCCCTTCGACATTTTGCTCTGGACATTTTTGTTTGTGACCATTTTTCCTCTGGTCATTTTGAAGCGGACAATTTAACCTGGAAGCCAAAAGAAAACTGGTGCTGACAATGAGTGCTACTTAACTGAAGACTCAAATTCTATCAGAGAAAGAAACTGATTGGTTAGTTCGATTTCGCTTAATGGAGGTCCATTGACGCGAACACTAATTTGTAAGCTCTCGCCCCTTTAATGTTATGATGGACTTTTCCAAATAAACTTCGGGTTCCGGGAAATTAGGTAAAATCATCTTCTCTCCCTTTCTAACGAACAAACTTGCCTGAGCAAATTAAATTAACCTTTGATTGATTTATTTATTTCTTGTTTATTTCCGAAATGCTGGATTCTAGCACTTAGGCCCTTTGGCTTACTGTACGTCCCATATGTGAGCCCAACTGGTAAGGTCCCATCATCTATTAACGAGCTCGGATCCCTAAGGCCTTAGAACCTACACCAGCATCGAAAAGCCTAGGTTTACTATTACAGATGAGAGATGCAATGAGGCAGAAGTGGAAAATGTTGGTGGAATAAAAGATAGAAACGAGGGAAACCCGAGAAAAACTCTCTGCAATGTCTAATCTGTTCAAAATTAATCTTGAAAAAGTTCGAAAGACGTTAATTTTTACCTACATGCCTGTTCGCTCTCTGCCTACCTGTCTATCTATCTACTCATATGTACCTATGTATCCATAAGCCATCCACAGCCCGTATATCCATCCTTTCACCTGCATGACTGCCTGCCTGATGGGCTGCATATGTGTATGTATGCCCGTCTAACCTTTCACCAGTGCGTATTTCCATCCCATGCATTAATCCACCTATCTGCATGTCTACCAACCTATCTACTTATCATCCAAGTTTTCGTTTTATTATTTTCTTTTCTAAAAATTAGGCCGTGTCCAAAGTTCTGCGACTGTCCACATCGTAGTTCTAGCTTGGAGTCCCTCACATTGAATTGACTTTTATTCGACTGTTCCACGCTAGTCTGTGTTCCTTACGCCGCTGTACGTTGACTCTTAACGACTCTTTCAGGACGACCTCGTCGTCACCAAGGTGATGGTTTCCCTATATCTTAATGTTGGCTATAAACGTGGCCTTTAGTAGAATAACCATAGTACGGACGGGTCGTTGTTTCACCATTTTTTTTGTAACTGGTACCCTCGCCAGCAATAAGATTTCCCAAAATATCTGCTAGGTAAATGGATTTGCTTCAGGTCTTTAATTCTGCAGTACGGTATAAGTATTTTCTCTGAGCACATGATGCACAATGTATTATTTCAACCATCCGTCTGTCGATCCGCCTGTGTATATTACATCCGTACGTTTATCAAACCATTCTTCCTTCCAGCTAATTAACTCTATTCATTCGTCCATTCATTCATTCATTCATTCATTCATTCATTCATTCATTCATTCATTCATTCATTCATTCAATCATTCATTTGTCCATCCATTCATATGTTCATCAATCTGTGTATTCTTCCATCCGCACGACCATCCATCAGTTCGCCCTCTAGACCTATCAATGCTCCCATCCGTCCACTCTTTCATCTGTCCTTTCAACCATTCATCCGTCCACCTAACCATCCATGCGTTCGTCTAAACTTTTGTCTGTCCATCTGTTTGTCAGTTCATCATCCATCCGTCCGTCTGTCCATCCATCCGCCCATTGTTCATCCAACCATTCGTTCATCTATCCATCCATCCATCCATCCATCCATCCATCCATCCCGTCCGTTCAACTATGCATCCATCCATCCGTCCAGCCAACTATCCATTCATTCATTCATTCATTCATTCATTCATTCATTCATTCATTCATTCATTCATTCATTCATTCATTCATTCATCCATTCATTCGTTTGCCAGTCCATTTATTAATTCAGTTTGTTAGTCCATTGATTGATTGATTCATTCATTCATTCATTCGTCTGTCCGTCAGTCCGTTCCTTCGACCAGCCAACTCCCATCCATTCATTCATTTTTCATTCATTCATTCATCCATAGGCTACACTCACTCACCCATCCGTCCGTCCGTCCATTCATCCATTCATTAGTCCGTCCAGCGAACCATTCATTCATTCATTCGTCTGTCAGTCTGTTCCTTCGTCCAGCCAACTCCCATTCATTCATTCATTTATTCATTCATCTATCCATTCATTAATTTTTCATTCATTCATTCAGCCATACACTCACTCACCCATCCGTCCGTCCGTCCATTCATCCATTCATTAGTCCGTCCAGCGAACCATTCAGTCATTCATTCATTCAATCCATTTTTAATTTCTCTTTCCTTTATCTCAATCTTTCGACCATTCATCCATCCATACATCTTTGCCCCATTGATCTCGTCCATTCACTAATCCATTGTTCATCGAGCCATCCGTCTGTTCGTTCACCTTTCATTCATTCAGTGTTCTGCCCAAGGGCAAGTCTTTCACTGCAAACCCAGCTTTCTCCAATCTTTTCTATTTTATGTTTTCCTCTTTGTCTCCGCACAGGCCTATATCTAACCATAATTCCTTCATGCAGTCTTTTTCTTTGTTTGTTTGTTTGTTTGTTTGTTTGTTTGTTTGTTTGTTTGTTTGTTTGTTTCTTTCTTTCTTTCTTTCTTTCTTTCTTTCTTTCTTTCTTTCTTTCTTTCTTTCTTTCTTTCTTTCTTTCTTTCTTTCTTTCTTTCTTTCTTTCTTCTATCCATATTTCCATCAATTTCTGTAACCATCCGTCCGACGACCTTTTCATGTTGTAGTAATGTTCATTTCAACTCGTATTTCGACTATCGACAAGATGAGCGCATGGTGATGCTCCCGTGACGTGAAATCTGCAAGACGCCGACGTCGAAGTTTCACTCAAAACAATACTGGATGTCACACTGACATCAAAGAATATCCACGCCCCAACTGGAATTGGAATGGACGACAATTCTCGAACGCAACATGGAACTTCGCGGGCTTCATAACGCACATAGCGGTCAGACGAAATTCCAATAATTCATCTCAGTTTCGACACCAGTCTCGGAGTCGAAACCTAGACCATATGCACTTCGGTAAGCCATTGTCACATGTCGGCAATATTAGATATTAAGAGCTCATTTTGAAGGAGAAGTAAACTGGCCTGCTTTGAGAAACAGAGATGATAAGATCAAGAATTGTGCGGACTCCCTGGCAGAGAGATTGATAGTCTCCGGGGCACATATCGATTATCCATCCGCCGGTGAAGCGATCTTAACATGTTCAATGGATTTGCAAGAAGAGGACGGCCGGACGGACGGACCTCTGGTCAAGCAAAAACTTTCTCGCTCAAGTAGACTAGACAGGAATTACTGACTGCAGGAAAAGGAGACTTCAGGGGTGTAGCATCGGCAACCATTACCGTGTTGTGTGAAAGGGGAATCATCTTAAAACAGAACTAACAAAAAAAAACAGTATACTTTTCAGTGTTAAATTGATCAGCTGTCTTGTATTATTATTATTATTATTATTATTATTATTATTATTATTATTATTACTTACTTACTTACATACTTACTTTTAAGGAACACGGAGGTTCATTGCCGCCCTCACATAAATCCGCCATTGGTCCCTATCCTGAGCAAGATTAATCCAGTCTTTACCATCATATCCCACCTCCCTCAAATACATTTTAATATTATCTTCCCATCTACGTCTCGGCCTTTCCAAAGGTCTTTTTCCCTCCGGCCTCCCAACTAACACTCTATATGCATTTCTGGATTCGCCCATACGTACTACATGTCCTGCCCATCTCAAACGTCTGGATTTTATGGTCCTAATTATGTCAGGTGAAGTATACAATGCGTCCAGCTCTGTGTTGTGTAACTTTCTCCATTCTCCTGTAACTTCATCCCTCTTAGCCCCAAATATTTTCCTAAGCACCTTATTCTCAAACACCCTTAATCTCTGTTCCTCTCTCAAAGTGAGAGTCCAAGTTTCACAGCCATACAGAACAACCGGTAATATAATTGCTTTATAAATTCTATCTTTCAGATTTTTTGACAGAAGACTAGATGACAAAAGCTTCTCAACCGAATAATAACACGCATTTTCCATATTTATTCTGCGTTTAATTTCCTCCCGAGTTTCATTTATGTTTGTTACTGTTCCTCCAAGATATTTGAATTTTTCCACCTCTTCGAAGGATAAATCTCCAATTTTTACAGTTCCATTTCGTACTATATTCTGGTCACGAGACATAATCATATACTTAGTCTTTTCGGGATTTACTTCCAACCCAATTCCTTTACTTGCTTCAACTAGAATTTCCGCGTTTTCCCTAATCCTTTGTGGATTTTCTCCTAGCATATTCACGTCATCCGCATAGACAAGAAGCTGATGTAACCCATTCAACTCCAAACCCTGTCTATTATCCTGAACTTTCCTAATGGCATATTCTAGAGCGAAGTTAAAAAGTAGAGGTGATAGTGCATCTCCTTGCTTTAGTCCGCATTGAATTGGAACATCATCAGATAGAAACTGGCCTATACGGACTAGTTTCTTGGGAATACCAAATTCAGTAAGAATATTATATAAAACTTCTCTCTTAACCGAGTCATAGGCCTTTTTGAAATCTATGAATAACTGATGTACTGTACCCTTATACTCCTATTTTTTCTCCAATATCTGTCGAATACAAAAAATCTGATCAATAGTCGATCTATTACGCCTAAAATCAATGTTATATATTATTTGCTCTCTTTAAAATGTCAATATTTGATACTTTATCTCTCCAGGTTATTAAAAATATTCAGCCCAGTTTGATATTTCCGTGGCTTCTAAAATATTAGTTCGTTGGTATCTTATTTTCCAACATCCTCTTTCATTAATAAACACAGCGAATTTTCGGTCCCTACACAGCGACAAAACCTTACGTTCCTTGTCTTAGGCTGGGATTGCGATGAACGTTCGTTTGCGTTACGTTATGTTATACGTTGCTTTAGTCCGTACCTTGAATTTCTACCGAACGTTCAGAGGTTATGTATTATGATCGACGTTCTTCAAAACTATAACACTCTGCCAGCCATAATGAGTACTCAAATTCACACGCCTCACATTCAGCTGTTCATGATAAACATTAAATTTTATGGTTATCTTTGTTTAAAACAACATAGGCCGTAAATAAAATACCATTGTTACAAAAATATGTTGCGACAGAATAATATATATTAACAATAATGATAAAGCAATAATAATAATAATAATAATAATAATAATAATAATAATAATAATAATAATAATAACATATACTACTAAATAGCTTGACTAGTGCAAATTACGAATATATTATTTACGTAGTAAAAGCCCCTTTATTTCGGTGAAAATAAAATAATATATCTAAAATAATGTAAATATATGATCAAAAAGACAAAAAGAATGATAAACCAAGCCCAGGTACACCTACTGTTCAGTATGGGGACCGAATATCAGCTGTCTGTTAATGACATACTTCAGATAGAATTCTTGATAAATATTTTCCTTATTTGGATATTTAAGTGGTATCTGGCCATTTCATAGTGGAGCAGAGGTTAAGGGTGTTCGAGAATAAGGTGCTCAGGAAAATATTTGAGGCTTCACCTAACATAATTAGTAACATTAAATCCAAACGTTTGAGATGAGCAGGGCATGTACCACGTATGGGTGAATCCAGAAATGCGTATAGAGTGCTAGCTGGGAGACCTAAGGGGAAAAAGAACTTTAGGGAGGCAGAGACATAGATGGGAATATAACACTAAAACGGAGATGGAATATGATACTTGGGACTGGATTAATCTTGCTCATCATAGGGACCGATGGTGGCAATGAAACTCTGGTTCATTATTATTATTATTATTATTATTATTATTATTATTATTATTATTATTATTATTATTATTATTATTATTACCGGCTCTTCTGTGTGGTTGTGAAATTTGGACTCTCGTTTTTATAGAGGAACAGAGGTTAGGAGTGTTCGAGAATAAGGTATTTAGGAAAATATTTGGGGCTAAGAGAGATGAAGTTACAGGAGAGTGGAGACAGACAACACAGAACTACACACATTGTATTCTTCACCTAACCTAATTAGTAACATTAAACCAGACGTTTGAGATGGACAGGGCATGTAACACGTATGGGTGAATACAGAAATGCAACGCCTATGGAGTGTTAATTGGAAGGCCTGAGGAAAAAAGACCTTTGGGGTGGGCGAGACGTAGATGGGAAGATAATATTAAAATGGAGATTGGATATGATGCTAGGTATTGCATTAATCTTGCTCGGGCTTATGTGAGTGCGGCAATGAACCTCCGGAGTTTATTATTATTATTATTACTATTATTACTATTATTATTATTATTATTATTATTATTATTATTATTATTATTATTATTATTATTATTGACGTATATAATTTATATTCGACCTACATTAATGGAAGAGATGGAATGATTTTGTGGAACGGAAGTTCGATTTCGGTTGCAAAAAAATGCTTCTGTAATAGCCGGTAAACTGAACAACGATTCCATTCCTATGCACAGGTGGAGTCCGGAGTCCGCAGTTATACATACGCGACTTTGAGGTGTTATTCAGTTATGCTTTGACATGAAGGCGAAACCGACGCGCGCACAATACATGTGTAACTATAGGAAGTTAACACAAGTTGGCATTATTCAAATAGAGATGGATAATTAACAGTAACAGCAATCACAGGATATTCTTATGTGCTTATATCCTATAGACCAGTGCTTCCTAAACTTTTGTAAGGAGCGACCCACTTTTGGGCGAGAATTTTCTTCCCAACCCCCAATACCGTACCGATACTAGTCTTGAATCCTATTGTAAAAATACAACTTCCTGTAAAATTGAAAACAACGATAATTTTGCTCAAAACCAGTTGATACCATCCAAAAACGGCAAAAATACAACTATATGATGCAAATGACATGAAATATTACGTAAAAATCACATCTAGTGCTTCAAGGTATTTGCACCATTGCGCGGTTTTAATAGTGCTGCTTGAGCTACCAACAGATTTATAAAGAAATTTGAGTTATGACTGACATCACTTCATATAAATAAATTTTATTCATTTCAGTTTATTGAGGAAGTCATATAAAATGTAGCTATATTATTACCACGACAGCAACTGAGTTTCTTTTTGCGGATATACAATATTAAGTTAACACAATTTTAAACAACAGCTTTTTGAGTATTTCTGGATGAAACTCGAAACGATTATGATTGTCAAATATAAATACTGAATCCGATTTTAAACATTTGTGTTCAACTAGCTGAAATAAAATTAAAAAAATACTGAAATATACTGTATATCTACTGATGGAATGTTGAAACTAGATTTTTTTTTTTTTTTTTTTTTTGCACAGCTCGGCCCAAATTTCGATCAAAAGAATGCAATGGATAAAGTCTGTAAATATAGTAACTTATATAATCTGATGTTGAATTTTATGTCGAAATTAGTATTGGTACATGGGTTGAAGGAAAAGAACGGCATGTTTCAGAAAATATAAGTAAATTTTAATTACCTAAACTTTGCAAAATTAAACAACCTTTGACACAGCTATGCGCACAATATATATTTTCATGATAGCGCTGCATATTTCTTGTTTTAACACACTAGTAACACTTTTTGGCACAGCAAACATCTATTGTTTTCATATTTCTCACAAAAAAGTATTGTTCTTTCCATTTCTTATGGAAATAATATTTGCTTGCATTTGTTGATCACTTACTTCCTTTCAAAAAGACATTCTTTGATTTTAAGCCGCTGGTGGTAACCACGCGAGTAAGTACTTTGAAGCACGTCAATAAACCCTGCCGATACTCATGTTGACTAGAGGATGTGGGTTGAGAAGTAGCGTTCTACAAGTTCTAAATATACTTACCACATTTGCCGACCGCTGTGCTAACAAAATAACATACGAGATTTTCTTCTGAAACATCCACATAGCTGTAGATTTATAAAATTAACAGTTTGTTTATTTTTTATTTAGTTACGACTCCATGACAACGCATCATTGGTACATAAATTACAAGAGCTGCACTAGCAAACCTCGATATTTTTTATGATTTTCGAAAATATTTTAAGTTAATATCATTTTGTTTTAGTAATGTTTCAGCTAGAAACGGTGTATTTATACAGAGTGAATCAGCCAAGGCTAGACCGGCGTCAGCGGAAAGTCGTATGCGTAGTAACTGCTACGCCATCGCAGTGATCAGACCTCTTGCTCGCTTACGTTTCGTGTTTAGTTACGTAAACACGCTCATACAGTGAAGGTTCAGTTGCGTCCATTATGAAATATAGCCTTGAACAACGAGTGTTTATTTACAACTTTGTGAAATATGAATCTTGGAGATCAGTTGTAACAAACTTCCGTCAGTCATTCCCTGATTCACCAGATCCTTCTAAAGCAGTGATTTACAATTTAGTGACGAATTTTGTACAACTGGATCAGTATTGGCTAGGCACTTGGTCAGTAATTGTGACTCGTTCAGACATGGTTTCTTGTAAATAGTTCTCTTAATCTATCACAAAATATTTCAATATCCGGTAATTTCATCACTATAGAATTTTGTTATTGTAGGTTTAATTTGTAATTCAATAAATACAAAAATATTCTTTGTTATCAACTTCTATGATAAATGTCTAGCTTTCATTTTTCAGGTATTCTTGTCGTACTTTAATTTTTATTGTAATTGTAATTGTAAATTTAATATTAATTGTATCTCTACCAGGTTAAATAAATAAATACTAAATAAATATTGGATAAGAAACGAACATGTGTGAAGCGTGTTCTCACTAAGGAGATGTTAGATGCAATTGGCCACCGATTAGAGAGAAGTCCTACATCAATCTCCGTGTAGCTCAGCAAGTAGGGGTGTCACAGTCTTCAGTGATAAGAGGTACGAAACAATTAAAATTAAAACCTTATAGAATTCGTGTATTTCAGAGCTTAACGGAACCCGATTATCAGAGCACATTCAGATTTGCATGTGGTTTCAACACTCAGTGTATGATGGACTACTTGACCCCACCTTAATTTTTTTATAGTGACGAAGCATGGTTCCACCTCAGTGGTTACGTGAACACTCAAAACAATCGTTACTAAGACAGTAAAGATCCACACCGTTTTCACGAACAACCGCTACATGACAAATTCGAGCCATTTCGGAGAATGAACTGTGGCGAGTTGCTGGACATGTCTTCAGAAGGTGTTTAGCCTGCTAGATAGCACAAGAACGTCATTTCGAACATGAATTGTGAATTCGGTAAGTACATCATTACGCAATACCAACCGCACAAGCGCGGAACGAATCCTCCGCATATGGTAGCGTCGTTGCGCATTAATCACCCGCCGTGAGTGCGGTTAGGAGTCTAGCCCTGGCTGGTTCACCCTGTACTTCAAATGGTCAGAATATCTTAATTTTGTTCTCAGAATTATATTTTTTTCCCTTTCATGAAATGTAGGTAAATACACAATTATTAATTCATCATTATTAACTGTAACTGTTTAACTAGACATTCAAACAATGAAAATTCTTATTCATATCCTAGACTTCGCCTTACAAATCCATCATACAAATCTATCAGCTGTAGAATTCTCCTTCTAAAAACAAACTTAAGTATTGATTGCGGAAAGCTACGGACCATTGAAGACAGATGTCTGCTGTTACACATTTCTGTTGAAGTGGTGTAAATGTAGGTTTGCATGAAGTACTCGAAATTGCCGTAAGTCGTGTTAAAGACTTGACGTCGTTAATTTACAGCCGCTTACGAAATACACATATCGCCGCAGAGAGTTTTAAATCATTCAGCAAATCTCCAACGCCTGTCACTGATCTGAGTATAAAAATTGAATTACTGCATGTAGAGACTGGCTGGGGATCAGATAGGGCAGACTTTTTAAACCTACAGCAGGGTCACAGGAGTCTGTCAGACACCATCTGTTACGCGTCTGACAGATTCGATAATGGAAAGGCAGAACTTAATTTCAATTCGATAATTAAAACACGTTACTGAAATTTATATTTATACATCGAGAGATTTTATGCCTCTTTTGGCATTTCAATTAGACAACTTTAGAGATCATGCCACATGGTAAAACTCCCCTAATATTACAGCGCTGCGATGACTTCGGAATAGGATGGAATTTACAGGAGGGGGCACAATGGCTCAACACTGCGACCTATTACAGTCTATTACCAGTGTTGCCAATCAAGGAACAAGAAATTCCTCTATATCATATTAAAAATCCCCCTAAAAATTCAGGGACACCCCTAAATTTTTTAGTTTGCACTTAGAAAAACGCAAAATAAAAATTAGCAAATGTGATTATACATACACAATTGAATAGAAAGAAATATTCAGACATTATGCACACTGACATGCAATAGAATAGAATACTCTTTGGATTTCTCATAATTCGTTCTCGCGGTACGATCTGGTTGGCTCCTGATGCTTCAGGACAACATTGTGCTGCATTTTTCAAGTATTGCCGCAGTACATTGAAAGTCCATAACAATTGCATCTTGCTGAGTGCCGACTTTTACTCGGACAAGCAGACAATTAGTTTCAAACTGAAAATGGTATTCATAGCTCACGTGACTGGCATTTGTTGCGTATAATAGTTAATATAAAATAAAATCTAATTAGGAAAACATATACTGTGTGTAGAATATAAAAGAAATGAAAATCAGTTGTATCAAAAGCATAATTTATATTGGGGAAATTGTTTAACTGCATTTTACTGCAGATACCATTGTTGTGTAGGTCATGACTTAAGCAAGACAAAGTGAATACGGATGCAACGCGACGACGGGCAGGAGAGAGCGTCAAATTAATGTAATAGGAGTAATAAGAAGAGCATGTGAGGAAACATGCTTACAAGCTGCGATACCGGCCGAAGAGAAGATTCATGATCATGACATTCGTTGTTCAATTACACAACACAGTAGTTTCACTGTAATTCATTTTAAAAATAAACAACCCAAAAAAAACCCTCTAAAATTTATCTTCCTCCTGAAAATCCGCTAACATTTTTATACTTCCTAACCTCCCCCTGTAAAAGTGTTTTCCCCTCAAAAACACCAAGTTGGCAACACTGTCCATTACGCTAACAAGAAGCAAATAATACATAGAAAAATGTATGACGTAATGTGAAAATACGTTCAATTGTTGTCGAGAGGCAAGACATTGAGCTCCAGTGTTCAGAGAATTCCTCACTACATTTACAATCAGATTTCACGCTTAGTTGGGTTAGGGGTGAGTACATAAATTCTTGAAACAAAGATAGTAGAACAGGTTTGGCGTGGCCAAGATTGGGATCATGGAAGGGTAATAAAATTGTCAACGAAGAAGGAGAGCGCATCTGTCCATTATGTGTGGAAAAGGATTCTTGGGAACACATTTTAGGCCAATGTGAAAAAAACAGAACATCTCCGGAGAAAATATCTACCACCTCGACGCTCAGTCGAAGTAGGGATTCGCTTGCATGTCTTGACCTCATGGGGAAAAAAGAATACGAACAAAAGACTGTATTGTTCCTCTCGAAGGCGAGACAGCTTAGAACATCAGGATATATGATATAATGTGTTTTGTTTGAACCATTTTCGTATTAATCTGTGTGTTGTATGGAGAGTGGTTGGATTTAATCATAGGTGACGGAGTAAAACTTACTAAGTAGGACTTGTTTTGTAAAGCACGTACAGTCAAAAGACTCATGCATTGGATATAAGGGCAAATTACGGTAGTAGACTGCATCTGGAGGTATAACATTGCTGAATAAATTCATTATCTATTGATCTAACCCTCAAGCTGGGCCCATTCCCAATATTTGAAGGGAAAATGTGACTGGTCTCCGTGAGCATTACTTCACTGACAAGGGCTCCGTGGCTGAAAAAGTTTGAGAACCCCTGCTTCAGGTAATGCATCTAGCTATTCCTACTGTTCTGTCATCTGACATCCTAGATATATGGCTCTTCCATTCTAGTCTTCGTTTTATGACCCAGTCACCTAGTGCTTCAATATTACTTTTTCTCTGATGGTATTACTTCTTAGTCTGCCATATTTGGTTTTCTTTATCATTTTTCTGAGAAGAGCCATTTCTGTTGTCTCTAATAACTGGAATGTTACTATGGAGTAGATGGAACATAATAGCTATAACGAGGCCACCTATCTAGGGCAAGGATACCCGAGATTCAATTCATTTTATTAATCCACCAACATATCAATTCACTACAGCATTTTGCTATGTTGTTGATATTACGTTAACGCAACCAATTCAGTCTAAGAACTGTGAGGCTATTGATTGGAATCAGATTATATTCGAGATAATAAACAATCGTATATTACAAGACCACGTGCTTTAAATTATCTCTTTGTGATATGATTGTGGGGAAACTAATAGCATGGGGTAAGTTTTGGTTATGTCCTTAAAAAAGTCTTCTCATCAGACATTTTTACAAATGCAATGCATTGCTTGTAGACAGCTCTTGTGGACTAGCTCACCACATGAATTCTAAACCGAGCTCTCCCTTTCTAAGAGGCCTTAGTCCTTCACGGAACAAAATAGGCTCATTAATTAATTAATTAATTAATTCTTTCATTCATTCCATTCTTGAGAGTAGCGATCTCTTAGATTTGTGTGACAACTTTTATATATGTTTTTCATAATTTTGATGAAAGCATCAATTTTGTTATTTTTAAGGGCTTGTATTGATGAGTTTTTTCATACCTACAAAAATATGAAAATAAATTACCCCATTCTTTTCTTAAATTCTGTCCACATGGAACATTTTGGAGAAATGTAAATACACTGCTGGAAATGTCATATTTTTCGGAAGGATCTTGCTATAAGAGAATGCTTCTAATGCTGAAAATGTTTGTGAAAATTAGATTACATTTTCATTTTAAAAGTTTGGAATATGTATTTTATTCATAAAAGAGAAAAAACAAGCTACATACTTAAAATTGTGTCATTTAGGCTGTAAAATATTCATAGATTACTTTCATAGCATAAATGCAGTAGTGTTTTAATGTACGCAGGCATGTTGCTAGTTTAAGGTTCGTTCGAAATTATCAAATTTATTCACTGATTGTTTAAATTAATATATATATATATATATATATATATATATATATATATATATATATCTCTTACAAATTTTAAATTAATTGTGAATAAATTTCTTGTATGTTTTTAAATTAATAAGAGCCACATAAAATATATGCCTGTATTTCCGTCTACACAATATTGCAAGTATTAGGGGAATATGGGGCAGGACGGTGTATAGCCTCTATCTTCCCAACAAGTAGTGCAATCTACCGAATTTTTTTTTATAACTTCGTCAACACATGTAAATATACCATCACATAACACTTACTGCCATTCCTTGCATCTTATTCGGTTGCTGCATCATATTGTATCATTCATTTGCAACTTTAAAGTGTTCTCTTGTCACAAGTAAGTAGAAATGAGATTTATTTAGATAACCTATTTTAACGTCATATTATAGAGTGCTTACCTGGCTTTTAATTCCGAAACTTTCTTAAATTTCGTGCGTTATTTTTCCTGCCAATACCTCATAACTTAGAAATTGTGACTATGGGGCAAAACGGGGTGGGGCATAACAGGGCAGTACCCCGTCCTGCCCCACGTCATATTTAATTAAATTTCACCTCCTGTAATGGGTTGTTCGTTCTGTTGTTTGTAAGAAGAAGGTTGAATTAGATGCGTATCATGTCTGAAATGGGCTCACAATTGTTGCGAAGGAGTAGACAGTGAAGACGAGGATGCCACGCACATTTGCGTATTTTGCGAATGACTTTTTCTCAAGTAAGCTTGTAAAATGTTGTAGTATTCACACTTTCAGTGTATAATTTTTGTCACTTTTGCCATTTAATTATTACAAAAAAAATAGATACCCCATTTTGTCCCATACGTGGGGCAGAACGGGGCAAAACACTCATTTCGAAAAACTAATTTATTTTAAGGTTATAATGACCGGATTTTACTCGAAGTGCATATTTTTTTACTTGTTTACAGTGTAATAAAAGCATATATTCATAAAACCCATACATTTACATTATTTGATACGAAATAAAAACATTCAAACATTAACTACCCCGTCCTGCCCCATGTTCCTTTACACAGATTTTATTTACCGAACAGCACCGTTGAAAACATTATTATAATTCGTGTGTGCATGCATAATTCAAGTTGACTCCACAGCATATGTTGTAGCTCAATTTCCTGATGTGGTCGTATAAATGGAAATGGAATAAATGGACATTGACTGGAGAATTCTTAGAAATTTGTATAGCCTAACATTCATAATTATTGAGACGACGAGTCTTTTGGAACAGTGAAGAAAATTGCAAATCAAGATTTCAAGTATAACTCCCTGTAAAGTTGATTTGGATAATTTCGAGGGAAAAATTGTTCCGGGGCCGGGTATCGAACACGGGACCTTTGGTTTTACATACCCCGTCCTGCCCCACGTCATATTTAATTAAATTTCACCTCCTGTAATGGGTTGTTCGTTCTGTTTTTGTCACGTTGGTACGTTGTTTGGTACGTTAAACCAAAGGTCCCGGGTTCGATACCCGGCCCCGGAAGAATTTTTCCCTCGAAATTATTCAGTGAAGAAAATTGTAAATACGTTGATGATCATTCAATAGTTGAAAAAATCAGTTGTATGTATACTGACAACATATTTTTCAGACCACGTGGAACTTATCTATTCCACTGTTAACGTCATAAAAACAAAGAAATGAGCTTAGCACTAAAATCCTAATACCTATAATACATAGCAAAAGATTGCAAAGTGAGTGCTATAATTTTAAGACTGAATTATAAAGTGTTGACAAATATATATATATATATATATATATATATATATATATATATAACGAACAGTTAAAGGAAGTTCATAATGATTATAGTGAATATATTTGTTAGAATATAGAAAACTTTCAATTTACTTGCGTGTTATATGTACTGTGTGAAATAAAATAGGCGTAGCTCAGATGGTAAGAGCACTCAGCACGGCAAGCTGAGAGTTCTAGGTTCGATTCCCGGTACCGGAACGAATTTTTCTCCATTAATAAGTATCTAGGTGACAGAGTAATTGATTATATAATATTCAATAGAAGACGGCGAGGTCCTCTAATTAGAATATATTATATACATAATAGAAAGTTATTAGTTAGGATCTAGTTATGTTTATTATTGGTACGTATACCTGTGTGCAAGCTAGTTTTCCATATTGATTTAGTGTTTTCTTTAATTTGTCTCTTAAGGATTTAGCTTAAGATTTATTCTTATTTGTAATATTATTTATTTAATTCTCGTACGTATTTTTTTTTTGTATTACTGTATCTACGTTTTAAAATTTTCAAATATTTTATTTTTCTGCATTATTTTATCTATGTTTTAAAATTATGAATTATATTATATTATGAATCATATACCTAATCTGGCATGTGGCATGAATCATATACCTAATTTATTGTATGTAATAATTTTATTATATCGTACGGATTAGATACCTTGTACTTCAGGTTTATTTATGGTGAAATAGAAGAGAAGGCCTGATGTCCTTAACTTCACTGTAATAAATAATTTCAATTATAATTCTATTTCTATTATTACACTCTTTTGGCCTCTTCTTTCAGTATTACGCGGGCAATAGCTTCAAGTATACTTGCGTCTTGCTGTATACACTAGCTTTCGAGTGCATGGAGTCTTTGGCTAGGTTACGTTAAAGTTGTACCACCCAGTAAGACGCAGAGGAGGGAAAACCAACTTACAAAGCAATCTTACTCCTGTGGTCGGTCAGACCAGGCCGCGACCCGATCTCTCCCGGGACAAGGTGTAAACGTTGCCCTCTCGGTGCGTAGGGATGGATGAACTTGCCCTTCTTCCTTGTATACCGTCCGTTAATAACACCCTCACATCGCACCTGACCTTTAACATCAGCCCGTTAGTGGCTTATGAATTATTGTACAACGCCTCATGTATAAGCAAGGTTAGTAACAGGATCTGAATTGCTAAATAAGTACGGGAGTAAACGCAATCATTTTGTATTGCCACTTCTATAAGACGTAATTTGTGCAAATTAAGTAGCAGGCCTACATAAATATTTTACAGTGTCCTGCTGGCTGAAGCCCAATTCACCATCGTCTTCTTTTCCAAAAATTGATAACATAAATGCTCACCACTTAAAACCAGATAAAAATATAGTTGAGATTTACATCTGAGAAGATACAGAAACTGGACACCACAACAGAAAGTTGAGTTTATGCTATGGCTAGCAGGAGAAAAATCTGTTACGCGAGTACAGCACCGTATTCTTCGTACATGGATAGGTAGATCGGAAGACGAGGACCCATTGCCTGGCCAACCAGGTCACCCGATCTGACCTCCTTGAACTTTTTTTCTGAGGTTTTGTGAAGGATGCTGTGTAATAAAGAGGAAGAGCTAACACTTGGAGGAACTGAAGCAACGCATCACAAATGCAGATGCTCTAGTGACTCCACAACTAATACAGAACACATGGCGGGAGGTTTCTTATTGATCAAATTCAGCGTGTGATCCTATCTCATCTTCAAAATTTTGTACTTCTATGTACATTTAAAACGCGGTAAAGGCATTAACATTACATACATAACTATTATAAATGAAAAGGCCTTCGAATAAATTATATTTTACGGTTAACGTAATAAACGTAATCCGAATAGTCGTAAATTTATATTATAACTAAAAATTGTAATTTATTGTATTGGCGAGTTCAGAAAATTTTATTTTTCTACCTTAAAAATCGTACAAATTGTAAGTTCCTTCTTTCGAATAGAAAAAATAATAGTAAAAGCGACGTTGGAGATAAAATATATAAAGACAAATTACGCCAAATATTTATTAAATAAAATGCATAAACAATTGTTTAAATTTATCGTATAAAATGTACATTTTGGCAAGGATTTTTTATTTCTGGGTCACTGTGCGACTGTGCAGCCTGCCCACATCATACCAAGGCAACACTAAATGAATTGAGTTCAATTTTATTATTTCTTGTCCTTTCAGTTTCCTTCGTTTCCTGTAAATTACTCTAGTGATCTTACAATTTGTCAAGCGACTTTATCACCAGCAAGACGTATTTTTTCTTTGCGTGAGATGGTATTACTGCAGTACTGCACTTTATCCTACATTTTAAGGGGTTACGTACAGCTTACAGCAGTAAAAGTTTTGAAAACATTCAACAATTTTTTCTCCATTACTGTATCTTGTACAATAATGAAAATTGGTATGTGTAAAACATTGTCCTTCTGCTATATGAAAAAAAATATTTTTACGATTTAATTTTTTTTTTTTTTTTCAAAATTTTAAATGGTGGCAGTTTACTGTGCAGTGACGAAGCTTTTCCCTCATAACTCATAAACTTGCTAATTTTTTTCATGTTCTCTCTCTTTTATTTTATTGCTGAAACTCATGTTTACAATATCATGCTCTTTCAAATACATTCCTTAATAAATAAATAAATAAATAAATAAATAAATAAATATATATATTATTTTGTGTTAGAAGAAAATACTGTTATTTGACCATTTTTAAATGAATTTCTTTTTTATCGGACAATCTATCTAAGGTAGAGAAGTGATCTTGTATCATAATGTAGATATGACACGCATAAATACACACAAAAAAATGTCATCACAGAATGTTGGATAGTTTTTTAGTTATGTGGGAAATGCTTCATCACTGCACAGTGAACTGAATTTTGAAAAAAAAAAAAAATTAAATAATTTTTTTTAAATCGTAAAACTATTTTTTTTCGTGTAGCAGAAGGACAGTGTTTTACACATACTTATTTTCATTATTGTACAAGATACAGTAATGGTGGAAAAAAATGTTGAATATTTCCTAAATTTTATTGCTGTATCTAATTCCTTAAACAGAGTACCTGTATGGCACGTTCTATTCCTGCAATAAATGTATGCCTCTTAAAAAAATTTCACTTTACTTTTCTAAGTGTATATGTCATTTATACATTATTTTATTATGTTATTATATGCACAAATAATCGTACACTATTACGAAATTGAACGTTCGTGTAAAATTTAATAAATGCTACTTCTTTAATCTGTTTAAACTCAATTGCATTTATCGGGAGAGAGGAATAATTATTTTGTTAAAATTTAAGAATATTAATCATGACTCTTTTGGACACATTATGACATTTCTAAGTATCTGAAGTTGTAGGTATTGCTATTACAGGGGATATTGCCTAATCTGTGGTCAATACTGTTCTTTGCTGTACGTACTGTAATGGTAATGGAATGGAATTTACGGGAGGGGGGACACTATAGCTCAGCACTGCGACCTGTTACCCTCAAGCTAGGCGAATTTCCAAACCCACACCGGCTGACTACACTAAGGTTCGCTGCGTGTTCATGTTTCGAGAGGGCAATCCCCCCTCTTCCCTAGCCCAGCCTCCACCGTGTGTCGCCAGCCGGCGATCGGGGATTGCTATGGAATGATGACGAAATGGAGAAATGGTGACGGAAATGATGTACAGGGACATCACTTTATTTTTACTTGCATTTTTATTGTATCTGCGTTTCTGAATATACTTGACTCCCATCCCTTTCACTAATGTTCCTACTCCCGTTAGCCACACAAACTTACGGTCGCTGTTGCATTCGAAGTCTGCTAGCAATGAAGTGAAAAGTACAGAGTATAGTGTGTTTCAGAAATATGGTTGCGTTTTCTATAGAAGAAAGAGCCTATATTATTGAAGCTTATTTCCAGGGACAGGTATTTATGGAGACTAACTTTATCATTTGTGTTTTTTTAATATTGGTGTCGGCGGAGATTGTTGGAGATTGATTTGTACTCTTCGCGGGTATTAATGGAAATTTTGAAAAATACAATTATTTTGAAATTTGAATATTAACTCAGTATGAATATTACTTTCCAAATAATTAATATTAAAGGTTCGTTGGAATCTGGTAAAGGTGCGGTATAGCCAATAGACAATATTTGTTGGATTGAGACTGCATTTAACACACATGCATTAAACACGAAAAAAAAACTTGCAGCCCTCAAATTAACACTTTCAAATTATTAGTGAAATGTTGAATTCTCCGTCTTTTTTGTTCACTAATGTAACCACAACACCTGGAATACCATGCAATGTAGACTACTTCGATATTATAACAAATTCAAAAGAAAAAATGGTCCGAAAAAGAACTCAGAATATGAAATTCGCTATAAAACGACACAATAATAATAATTCGCGAATGTGTTCATATTTCGCTATTAGAACTGTATTCCGCGATTTCTCGTGATTATTTTATCCGCATATTATTAATCAGAATCACTTAATCCGTAAAGATTTGTAAAAATCGATTGTATATCTATTATGTGGTGATTTTCGCGATCTCCATAAACACCCGGCCCTGCTTATTTCGCACAGGTACGGTGTGTAGCATGACTGAATAACTTTGTCTGTGTGGACTGAGCAGAAGTGAAATTAGAGTTACCGAAAGTACGGTAATATGCTGAATAAAGTATCCATTATGTAATGAATACAACCGTCTGAACAGTTGAGTTTGTGAAAAAAAAAAAAAAAATGTTACTAGCTAATGCATTTTGATAAAATACCGTAAAAGTAGGGGAGAGTCGGGTAGTATCGGACAGTTAAGGATTAATTGAATTTAGGACCTACAATTAATTTTGAATTAAATAATAATATACTATAAGAAAATAACATACTGATTTTACTAAATATGAATATCAAAACTATACAATGGTAACTTTAACATGAGAAATTTAAATTCAGAGTAATGTTCTGAAATAGTGAAGTTGAGAAAAGTGTCGGCTAGTAGCGGACACGCCCTGAACAGTGTTACTTTTTATTGTCTATGGTTAGAACAGTAAAAAAAATCATTTTTGTGTTTTTTCTTTTATTTCACACGAATCACATTTGTAAAATTCTATAGTTGATTCGGTGTTAGCACAATTTCCATGTGCCCAACCCTGGCAGAAGTCACACTTGATCCAGTCTTCCTGGAAGGTTTCACAGCAAATGATACACTCTGTTTCACCTTCAAAAATTTTTCCGCCCTTGGTATTTAGTTCTTGTTTCGACCTGGTAGCTCTTTTATTTATGCTGTCTTGCATCAGCCTTTTCTTCACTTTCTCATTCTTCTTCAAAGCCTGCTTCTCCTCCAGCTGAGCCTTGTGAGGGCTTGATGTGAGTATCTCGCTTCTGGCAGCTCGTCTCCTTCTCACATTAAGCCTTCGTTGAGCAGTTTCTGGAATTGGTGAAATCTGTTTAACGATGCGACTAAAAGAGGGAGTCAGATGTGATGTGGTTGAGTGAGATTTTGATGTTGAAGTTGATGCTGAATCAAGATGTGGATTGAGTGGTTTCGAGCATGAAGGTGGTGTTATGAATCCAGAAGATGATTGTTTTGAGCTTGAGACTGGGAAGAAGTGGACGGCTTGGCAGTACACAACGTTGTTACTGGCTTAGATGCTGAAGCTTCTTGTACTTCTGGAGGCTGACGTACGTCCTCTACAGTTGTCTCAGAATCTTCAGGCCCACAATTCCTAGACTCTTCAAAAAGCATGTCAGGGATATCAAGGCCTTGAGATGGCAAGTAGTCTAAATCGGTAAAAATGTTCGGGTTGAATGGATGGATGCCAGTACATTGAAACCCTTTCTTTATTAAGTCCATGCGGCATATCCGTGAAAATGCAACGTTGACCAGTTCTGAGACTTCATAGACCGTAATTTTGGAGAAAGGATTTCTGCGCATCCATTCAGCGCAAGCATTATTGTAAGCTTCATAACTGTTCTATCTAATGGTTGAAGCCTGTGCGTCGTATGCGTAGGAAGACTTAACATATGCACATTGCTGTTTCGAGCATACAGGATGACATTGAGCTCTTTATGGCTGTTATGGCCGTCTAAAATTAAGAGCACAGGGTCTTCTCTGGTAGGATGGACACGTTTCACAAATTCCACAAACCACTTCATGAAACTGTCTGCAGTTATCCATCCCGTCTCATGAGCTACAGAAAGACTACCAGATGGTGCATTTATCATCAGGCGGTTGTTCATACGTTGCCTAGGAAACACAAAAAATGGGGGCAGGAACTGGTCCCCGGATGCGTTGACGCAGAGAAGCACAGTTATTGTATGTCCCCTCTCTCCAGACGTTAATTTGCCTATTTGTTTCTTACCTTTCACGGACAATACTTTTGTATCGTTTATGTGAACGCAGGATATTCCAGTCTCGTCCGCATTAAAAATTCTGCTTGCCGGAAAGTGGAATTGATTTTGCAGATCCCCCAACTTGTCGAAAAATCTTGAAACTTGAGGCCTGTTGAATCCAACCGCTCTTTGTAAGCTGGTAGATTCAGCTGTTCGCAGTGATAAATTAGGATGTCTTTTTAGAAAATTATAGTAGAAATCTTTCCCAGCACGCTTCTTTTCCTTATTGAATCGATGCGGGATTCTTAGAGTCTCAGCCAAGTCGAAAGGCAGTTTGAGAAACTCTTTCTTAGTCAGAGGCATCATGCGATTATCTAAATATTTTATGTGCTTCACAAATTCCTCTTCATAATTTTCGGAAAAGGTAGGTTTAAACCTCCCCATATCTGCACAAACTTTTACATCACTTCCTGATCTCACCTTCAGAACTCTGTCGCCTAGAGAACTTCAGGGACAGAAAATGATACTGCGGTTTGCCTGATTGTCATTTTTCCACTCAGCACATTCTGAAAAGCCCCCTTCATGTTTTCTTCTCCCCATTTTCCGCGTTTCTTTTCCATTGTCGTGGACACTAATTATAGATTGGTAATCTGATAATCTGTAAAAGATAAAACATAAAGGGTCTTACGTGATTTATTTGAATTTAATTTATATTTTAGGTTTAATAATGGTTGTTAATTTTGCTTCAATTTAATTTGTTTTAATTCATAGGCCCAATTAGTCAATTGACAACAGTATGCGTTTTAAAAATTGTCCTGTACTAGAGATTTGTGTTTTAAACATTGTCCGATACTAGACGACACGTTCTGTCCGATACTACCCCATTTATACCGTCTTTATATTGACACTCAAAGTTAAACTATATAATAATTTTTCATTGTAAGTAATACACAAATGTATTATTTAAGAGTAACTCTACACTGCATTTAAGACATATTGTATCAATACTTATAGTGCGAGAAAGATAGACCACCAAACTTAAGTCGATACACAGAAACTAAACCACACGAACACAAAATGGCATCTGCGAAGTGTACTCGTCGAGCGAATGCTTCCAACTGAAAGCAGTGTTCAGACGTCGCATAGAGAAACGTAACCATGCCAATCTGGTGTTACAATCTGATGGCTTATGGAAGAAACATCACTGTCCGATATTAGCCGACGTCCGCTACTACCCGACTCTCCCCTAATAAAGAAACTGAAAATCGTAATATCGTATTTCCCTGCATCATAAATGGATACACTACTTTTCTCTCCTCCTATAGCTAGTAAAATAATTTGTTTACATATTGCACTAGTAACACCAAACTCCTGTAATGGAAAGGGGTAACAGTGTTTCCGAGTATAGCCAGGTTAATGTTAAAAATGTTGGTAAAAATAAAGTGATGTCCCTGTAGATGCCTAATATGGGGAAAAATGGGTGAATCCCGAGAAAAACCCCAACTGCGGTCAGGTCCGCTACAAGGCTCACTATGGATTTTTCAGTGAAAAATCTCAGACCTGACCGGAACTGGAACCTGGGCCACCTGCGTGACAGACAGGAGGTCTGACCACTCAGCCACCGCAGGGACGGTAATGGTAAAGACTCCCTATATTCGTAAGGTGAACTTCACTTAGAACCTGAGAACAGGAAAGACGCAACATCAGAACGACGATGATTTGCGTTGTTCATTGTTAAACTCTCTACCAAACATTGGCTTTGTGTGAAAGGCTACTGTACTAAAAGTGGTAGAGTATAGTAGACAGGAGAAAAAGTACTCTTCCAATTACTATCGTGATATAAAACGGCCTTAATTCAGACTGCGGAGCGACCCTATCCAACTCCAGGTTCCCCTCGGACCCGAGGTAGTAAGCCGAAAGAGTGGAGTAGATGGGACTCATAAGCCACGTACACGGAAACCTGTCTAGGGGGACGAAACCTCTGAAAGAATAACGTGGACAGGATAGACTCTGCAGGCGTGGAGAAGCCAGTCTCCCTCGGGAAATAAACCTCCAGTTCTTTCAAATTAATTGTCCTTGCGAAGTGTACCAGTACTGGGACAGTGTAAAAATGTCCCTACTTGTAGTTACCAAATAATAGTATTAAAAATTTAATGTAGAGAATACTTTGAAGTAGGACGATGTCAATAATGACTAGCAAGTTTAGTAAGTATAATTATGATGTTTTCCTGTAGCTAGGGTCAAAAGCGCTGTAAGAACACCTAATTTTCTGTGCTTAAAATCTCAGGCGGAAGAAGCCAGATGGCTGAACTTCGTACGGATGAATATCAGCTCTGATAATAGTCAGCTAGCTTCCTAATTATTATCAAATATATAGAACAATACCTCAAAACTTTTCTCTAAGTATGGATATCCCCAACGTGTTTCATTTTAGCCTGTGATCCGTCCCAGGTATCTGTTGAGTAGAAAGACGAAGCAAGACCTCTGAGCAAGTGGTATGTGGGAGGGCTAGGGCCAATGACTGCTCTGGAGGAGGAATTGCTTGAACGAAGCGAGCAAACGCTTGCAGAGGAGCGGATAATTTCTGTTTGAAGTCTACTCCATCTTCTACAACGAGCATCTTACTCCTTAGCGGACTCGAGCTGATGCTGCCCGCAATTCACAGATAGACTCCGCCCCCAAATGCGCTAAGTTACTCCACAGATACTTGGGACGACCATAATCTGTTGGTTTTTTCAGGTACGGGAGATTCGTTTTGAAAATTTTAATTTCAATTTATCAGATTACTTCTCGTTTCCTTACGTTATTTTCAGTTTTTCTTAGCTTCTATCCTGAAGAAATTGAAACTGAACTGAAGAAACTAAAATCATGTTAATGTGTAGGCATACTTTTTGCGAAAGCTGCGAATATTTATAAAGAAATATTGCTTCTCTCTTCACTTCGTCGTAATGCCCATGTTTGTGCCCCCATACAATGTTACATTCCACACAAATTATTTCACTAGCCTCTTCCTCAGTTCTTTTTCCAGAAGTCCGCAGAAGATGCTCCTTTTTCTATTAGAAGTTTCCTCTGCCATTGCTATACTCCTTTTGACTTCTTGGTAGCAGCTCATGTTACTGCTTATAGTTCACCCCAAGTATTTGAAGCTGTCCACTTGCTTTACTGCCTTATTTAGAATTTGCAAGTTTATCTTCTTTATTTTTGTTCCAATAACCATTGTCTTCGTCATGTTTGAATTTATCTTCAGTATTGCCCACAGCTGTCATTTAACTGCAGTAGCATATCCCTTAGTATTATCTTCTCTTGTGCTTACAACGCTATGTCATCAGCAAATCTTATGCACTGTATTCTTCCTCCTACTATCACTTCTCCCATGTTCTGAAAATAGTTCTTTACTAAATCCTTCAAATAGGTAAATAGATGTTGAACAGTGTTGGTGTAAAGGGCATCCTTGTCGTACTCCTCTCCCTATTTCACTTCCTTCTAAAGAACTTCAATAATTCAGAATTAACGAAGGCATCATTCAGAACAGGACTAATTGGTTGCAGTACATAGGCAAAATTGGCACAATTAGATTACCAAAAACTAATTTTAAAATATAAACATACAAATAAAAGATGAAGAAAAAGAACACGTCTCGAGGCAACATGGGATGACCAAGAATTCCTTGAAGTTCAAACGGACCAACCACACCCAACCCATGCAAGATGGTGATGAGAATGATTATAATTATGCCTTGTTTTCTGTTATTTTTTATTGCAGTTATTTAATTGTCCATGTATGGTGGGTCCCATGGTGGCGCGTCCTCAGGTTGCGGATAGAGGAGACGGCCTCCAGATATGGAGGGTAGCTGCGAATATATTGAATAAGCAGTCATGGACAGCCGATAAGGGGTGGTCCTCCAGCTTGGGGGTTGGGCGAAGGGCTAACAACCCATCACCGTAAAAAACAGCTTGTTACGAATCCCTACAAATTATCCTTCGAAGAGGTGGAAAAATTCAAATATCTTGGAGCAACAGTAACAAATATAAATGACACTCGGGAGGAAATTAAACGCAGAATAAATATGGGAAATGCGTGTTATTATTCGGTTGAGAAGCTCTTATCATCCAGTCTGCTGTCCAAAATTCTGAAAGTTAGAATTTATAAAACAGTTATATTACCGGTTCTTCTGTATGGTTGTGAAACTTGGACTCTCATTCTGAGAGAGGAACATAGGTTAAGGGTGTTTGAGAATAAGATGCTTAGGAAAATATTTGGGGCTAAGCGGGATGAAGTTACAGGAGAATGGAGAAAGTTACACAACATAGAACTGCACGCATTGTATTCTTCACCTAACATAATTAGGAACTTAAAATCCAGACGTTTGAGATGGGCAGGGCATGTAGCACGTATGGGCGAATCCAGAAATGCATATAGAGTGTTAGTTGGGAGATCTGAGGGAAAAAGACCTTTAGTGAGGCCGAGACGTAGATGGGAGGATAATATTAAAATGGATTTGAGGGAGGTGGGATATGATGATAGAGACTGGATTAATCTTGCACAGGATAGGGACAGATGGCGGGCTTATGTGAGGGCGGCAATGAACCTTCGGGTTCCTTAAAAGCCATTTGTAAGTAAGTAAGTGAGTAAGTTATTTAATTGTTTCTATATTTCTTATTTTATTTGATTTTTATTGACTTATTTAATTGTATTTTTATTTTTGACGATAATATTTTCTTCACATAAAATTACCCCTAAAAAGAGTGTAGTAATCAGTTTGAAAATATTAATGGGGAAGGCAGCAAAAAAAATAGAATGAGCAATCCGTTGAAGAGATCCTTAGTACTGGCGCCATAAAGTGCAGCCAGTAAATTCAACCCACTGTCTTAAGGGAGTCGGCACTGCTAGAGCAACTTTTGCTAACACCCCCAGGAGCGTTGTTAACTCTCTCGCTACGGGTGTTAGTTCCCTGCTGAGACAAGACACTTCGATCTTCTTCACCATGCCTCCAGGGTCTCACAATTTTACTTCCGGGTTCGATTACCGAGTAGTCTAATACCAGAAAGTTTGGCGTCTTTTGTGACCCTCGTAAAGAAATTTGTGGAATTTACTAGTCCAAAACTTCAAAATTGTGAATATTTATGATTAATTACTGTAGGGCGGATTCTTTAGCTTGCTCTCTTATCACTTTCATTATGACTTTTAGGTAATATATTTACTAACAGGGAGAAATCGTGACCATAACTTTACAGTGAAACGCAGAACAGAGAGGAGAGAGGTAAATCTCTATATCTCATTCAAATTGAATTATATTTCGCTAGATGTGTAGTCAAACGCCTATTGTTTGGATCGCAATGGAAAATGATAAATGTAATCATAATCATCGTCATAAATAATTTGAGTTCATTTGAGCCTGTTTCTGTGTCTCAAGTTGCATTTATATTCATCACTGTTTAGACCTTCTTCTATATGGGTACTCTTTATGTTGATATTGGAATGCGTTATTCACTCAAATATTTGATTTCATTATCTGGAGGTGATTTAGCTATTTGTTTTGATGCACTTTGGTATCTTATACAGCTCGTATATTTTGAACTTTTAATTGAAGGGTTCAGAACCATAGTGGGCCAAATGCCATTCACTAAAACCGTAGAAAACAAAAGTTAAAATGAAGTTTTCACCATAATTCAATAGAAACATATAGCAAGTAATATAAAATATACATATTCAAACTAAATGATATGTCAGTCTTCATTAAACTATGGCATTCACTTAACTTTATCCCTTGCTTTCTCCGTTTTTAATAAATGGCGCTTGGCCCACTATGGCCCTGAACCCTTCAATTTCTCTTGAATATCTGCATTTATCTTTTTCTTAATCGTGCTTCATTTGGGCTGATTGTACAGGGACATCACTTTATTTTTACTAACATTTTTATTATTTACCTGTCTATACCTTTAGAGAACCGGAAACACCGCTTGCTCCTCCCTCCAAGACTGGAGTTCGATGATACTGGAGTAAAACACACATCACTCTACTAGGTATAGGATGGAAGAAATGTAGTTCATCCATTTACGTAAACTAGGAAATATCGCGATTTTGAGTTTGATAATTTTCATTAGGTTTTCTTTAATCAAAGTACTGTACTGTATTAAGAATAAGTGTTTTTACTCACGAAGTGAGTTATCCATGCGAACGTATTCATTATGCAGTGTATATTATACTGTCTACAGCACATTAGCGTACAATAGAGACAAAGAAGTTAAATTGAAAAATAATCATAATATGAATGTTTAAACACAATTTTGAAAATGGTGGCCGTTCATTTCGATACAGGCTTCAGTTCTTTTGTGCATATTATCGCACTATAGACTATTGCATCTAATTCCAATTGCCAGTTTCGTCCTTCGTACTAGTAACTCATGTTGAAATAATTCTGTACCTACTCTACGTACTGTAAATTCAATCTTCACTTCTGCCCGACCCGAAAATATAAAATTACTCAGACATGCTATCTACTGTCCGTCCAAGTGGTTATGCCGCAGGATTGTAGAAAGGGAGGAAATCACGTGACAGTTAATTACTTAACGAGGCCCTTTTATTTAAGTTAAATTAAACAGCTGTATAATATTACGTAAACTTCCAATTCCTAAGAGAAATTAATGTTTTCAGAAAAGAGCTAAGACAGCCCAGCTATTACAGAGGGGCGAGCAGAAGCAGGTGGGGGAAATCGGGATGCGACGTAGGCAAACGGACAGTACCTGTGCGAAAATATGATTCAATATTGAAAGCTCTTTCGTCACTGGAAAACGCGAACATGTTTCTGGAACGTACTATACTCAGTAACTCAGTACTGCTTACTATCTGCGGTCTTGGTTATGTGTGGAGTTGGAACTTCCTTAGTAGAAGGGGTGGGAGTGAAGTACATTCAAAAACTCAGGTACAATAAAAATTGAAGTAAAAATAAAATGATGTCCCTGTAGTTTGAGTTGATAGACTATTTGAAATTCAAGACCAATTTTTCAATACGATTTTACAGAGAGGCATTTGTTGTCATATTATGTAGGTCAAATCATAATGTTATTTGGATAGATATCTTTTCCAAGCATTGCAACATTGTGCCAAGTGTGTGAATGTTAGGTGGAATTATGTTGAGAAATAAAGATTATTTCAGAATAAGACTCGTAACACACTACATCAAGAACTATGAACTATGTAATATTTATGGAGACAGCTAGCAATGCTTATGTCTTCACTCTACAGCGAGAAATATGTTGCTATACAGTGGAGCCATCTCTGTATAGATAATTGAAACACGAAATTTATTACGCCTTACGGAAGGCAGTTTAATCGAAGTCCTCGTACATTATACTATATAAGGTCTTTGGGTTTGATATGCGCTGATAGAAATAAAGTTACAGAAATTTGAACATTTGACTTTCTATTAATTGTTCAATTTCATTCACGTAATATAAATTTTATAGGCTTACAATTAGGTTAATTACCTGTGGAAGCGGGAAATACAGATGGTGGAGTAGCTATGTAGCCGACCAATGTCAGATATGCCTTATTTCGAGCGTTACTCCATGCTAAAGAAAAGCTTTCCATGATTCGATAAACGCATTACATATTTCTCATAGTGATCCTAGTTTAATTTCTGTGTCAGGTTAAGAACTTTTCAAACAACGCTCGTAGTTCAGAAATAGGTACTGTATAAGTTAGTTACAGAAATGAAGATTAACATATAACATTTTATGAACGTCATTTCCTATTGTCTAGCTTTAAGAAAATGCGAAGCTGTAATAAAATTAGTAAAATTACTTAATATTCTTTTAGGAAATAAATATTAAATTTGTACTTCAAGCAATATTTTATATGTAGGCCTACATTAATAATATAATTAGACAGCGGAAAAAAAGTCATTCGGATGTGAAGGTAACTACAACGCGACTAATAATTTTTCTCGTCAGAGGGATGTTGTTTACGTAAGCACAGTAGGTACGCTACAGGCGTGTGCAGGTATAGGCCGAGAGAAATGTAAATAGACACACGGAATAATCACTGAATATTGGTTGTACTTTGATATAACTATTGTAACGGCATATTTTGTGTACTTTTCTATAAATCCTTCAAAGTGAGGATTGTTCAACGTTTTGAATGGAATATTGCAACTTATCATATTTCGACACATATCCTGGCAAAAGTTGTATTTCTTATTTGAAGCGGAATTTGAACTTGAACCCTTATTTTCTTCTAACATAAGAGCAACATTTTTCATATGTTTCTCTGTATTACTTTGATGTTCTATAGATTGTTTTGTTATCGGTTTTAATGCACACATACATAACCGACATTAATTTTTCACCAGTATCACTATAAAGATGTGGACACTATATTCTTGTATTAAAGAATACACCCTATGTTTTTTAACATCTGTCTTCGGCATTATGATCTTTTCACTGAACACAAATGAAGAATGCGTTTACGTATCTCAATGTTCTCTGTTCACGTACGGATGAGGACTGGCTAGGAACGCAGAGTGGCAGTTGTTTTCGGTGTTCGCGTGGTGGTACTGTGTTGTACCTACAGACCAATTATTTAGTCCTGACAGCTCAGCGCCACGAAAGAGGGGAAGTAATAGGAGGAGTGGGGAGAGTTCCGGAGTAGAGATAGGGCGAGCGGTCGGTAAAGGGAAGCGAGTGAATAACCCAATCACCCCTTGGCGTAACTAAATGGACTCGCCTGTCCCACGCGCACATCTCCGGCGACTGTCAGGACTAAATAATCGTACTGTACTTGGGATGCGTGCACACCTCATGCCTAGTCTATGCGTAATATAATTGTAAACCGTAAACATGACTTTTATTTGACTTTTTTCCGCTGTGTATATATAATATTTTTTTGCCAGTGGCTTTACAAAGTAATGGATTTATTCTATTTTAGTAGGTGATTTTACGATGCTTTATCAACATCTTAGGTTATTTAGCGTCTGAATGAGATGAAGGTGATAATGCCGGCGAAATGAGTCCGGGGTCCAACACCGAAAGTTACCCAGCATTTGCTCATATTGGGTTGAGGGAAAACTCCGGAAAAAACCTCAACCAGTTAAATTTCTCCGACCGGGAATGGAACCCTGGCCACCTGGTTTCGCGGCCAGAGGCGCTAGTCGTTACTCCACAGGTATGGACAACAGTAATGGTCATTATGTCTATTGAACATCCCACAATTACCAAATTTTTTTATGTACTTCAGAAATTTGAACATTCTCTTGTTTGGGCTTCTTTATTGTGGACATTCAAGTAGTGAACATATTTTATGGTTATTACCAAGTCTGTGTTCCAATTCCAACGACTAGCTAGTAATAATAGAGCAGGGATGGTGGTGGAGATAAAAATCGCATTAAATAATATGATTTTACAGTAGAAATCTTGACGATTCTCAAAAATGTGGTTCAAATATTGTAATAATGCCTTAGAGTCGCGAGCCAAGCTTTAGGAACTAATAGCGTGTAGGCATTTATAAAAGACTGAAATCTATGCTTCTCACTCCACATACCCTCATCAGCTTCCACCCTACCGTTCGTACAACGAGTCATATGGAGTCTTCTTATTCACCAAGGCTTTCAAAGACACCCCTCCTATCCTCTCCTGGTAGTCTGGGGTGCCAATTACTCCGGCAGGGAATCGATTACAGCTGCAGGCGGGCCCAGTAATTGACACGAAGCCATTAGCGATGAAACTTGAAAATATAAAAGTGTTCCAATTTTTTTGTGACAATCTTCATAGCGAAAGTTTCACAACTCTAACATCGATACCCCGCCACAAATAGGCTATTAACAGAGCTAGTGTGGGTTAACTTCTTGCCTAGCCAACAGAAACGACTTTTCCATTATGCGAGCACAGATTCACTATTTGGTTAAAATGCTGAAGTTAGCAACTATGCATTCAAATTAAACGAGACAGCATTTTTTTATTAATATTTGTAAATTTGTTTACATTACCATTAGGGTTTAATTAACAGGTTACTTATTTTATACAAAGTAATTAGATTAACTATTTTAAATTAAATGCGAATCGGTTAGTATTAAAATAAAAATTGCATTATTTTGCTTTAAATAAACACTGCTTAGTTGTTTCTGCGTGATACACCATGAACTTGTTTTATATTCAATGTACACTGGTTAATTATATTAGACCTACATACTAGGTTTAGTGCATACATTTTCTTTTTCCACACTCGCGGATGTAGAGCGGATTCGGGATTGCACAGCGCAACTGCACACTTGGGAGCGTGAAAAGATTAAATGTACGCATTATACAGAGTGTTTAAAAAATACGGGGCATAATTTCAGGTATGTATTTCCCACATGTAGACAATCAAAATAGTTCATTACAACATGTGTCCGGAAATACTTTATTTCCGCGTTATGGCCTTCACAACATTGAAATTCACCGGAACGTTTTTCTTTCCGCAGGTCGTTGCCGTCAAAGGAGACATTAAGAGGGCACTCTGACAGTTCATTCCGAGGCGAAGGTTACATTCAGTGTTGTGTAGGCGTTAGACTGTGCGACATGTATTCAAATCAAGAGCTGGCAGAGATACACTTCATGTACGGTAAGGCGGACGGCAATGCTGCGCTGGCTCGTCGTTTGTACCAGGAGAGGTACCCACAGCGACAATGTCCAGATCGGAAGACATTTGTACGTCTCCATTACCGTCTGTGCGAGTATGGAAAATTTAACTGTCCTGGTTTGGGAAGGGGACGACCAAGATCTACAACTCCAGAAGTACAGGAGGAGATTCTGGAGGCTGTGAACATGACTCCTTCTATCAGCACACGAAGGGTAGCGTTGCAAGCCAATGTTCCTCATACGACTGTCTGGAGACTGTTGAAAGAGTATCAATTGTATCCTTATCATTTGCAACGTGTACTGTACAGGCCCTGTCACCAGCAGATTACCCTGCACGAGTTAGGTTCTGTCAGTGGTTCTTGCAGCAGTGTGGTGTAAATCCGAACTTTCCTGCCTTAGTACCTGTTATTTACAGATGAAGCACAGTTCACACGAGATGGCATAACAAATTTCCACAATCAGCATGTATGGGCGTATGAAAACCAACGTGCAACTGTTCCATCTCATCACCAGGTGCGGTTCTCCCTCAACATGTGGGTCGGTATCATTGGTGATCGATTAGTTGGGCCCCATGTACTTGTAAACAGACATACAGGGCAGGCGTACACAAACTTCCTGGAAAACACCATATCTCATGTTTTAGAAGACACTCCACTGATCAATCGTCAACACATTCACTTCTTGCATGATGGCTCTCCTGCACACTTCAGTCGAAGGTTTCCTGATCGATGGATAGGTAGAGGTGGCCCGGCCCAATTGCTTGGCCTCCACGCTCACCTGATCTGAACCCTCTTGATTTCTACTTGTGGGGCCATTTAAAATCATTGGTTTATTCGTGTCCGGTGCCTGATTTGGAATCCCTTCGGAATCGAATTGTGGCATGTTCTGAGGACATACGCAATACTCCTGGAGTTTGGGATCGTGTTCGCAGGTCAATGAGACATCGATGTGAGGTCTGTATTCAAGCAGGAGGTGGACATTTTGAACATCTTCTGTAATGACAACGACCTGCGGAAAGAAAAACTTTCCGGTGAATTTCAATGTTGTGAAGGCCATAACTTGGAAATGAAGCATTTCCGGACACATGTTGTAATGAACTATTTTGATTGTCTACATGTGGGAAATACATACCTGAAATTATGCCCCGTATTTTTTAAACATTCTGTATAATATTGCATGTCTACACTGATTATGATGCGCCGATTTTTTTTTATGTAAAACGTCTGTTGCGACAGATAAAGGGTAAAATTGAGATATACGAGTACAACGAAAAATGCAACGGTAATCCGGAGACATTATTATATGCTTTATGCATAGGAACTAACTAATTATTATTATTATTATTATTATTATTATTATTATTATTATCATCATCATCATCATCATCATCATCATCATCATCAGTATTACTATTGTCTTATATTTTTATACTTTGTATGTCTAATTTATTTTCACCTACTGTTTACATTGTATTATGCATTTCCCTTTCTTTCTATATGTTATATATTATGTCTGATTTCTACTGACTTTTTGTTTACATTATATTATGATTATCTATTTCAGCTTTGTGTATAATATTGTAGTGTACAGTGGACTCTCCTAAGTTCGACTGAACAGAATTGAAAGTTCAGTCCAATAAGGGTAGTGGGTGTGGCAGGTGAAATGAATACAAATTCTTATTGGTTATTCATCAACGAATACAATACTGTATTTGCATTTCCTGCCCGCCCCGAGACTTGTGTATGCGCTCCTAGTACCACAGTGGGTTTCGACAGTTCCGTTTCATAAACGGCACAATTCTCAAAGAGAAAAAGAAGAGTTCATTAATTTAAAATCAGTGATTAAATACGGATGCATATATGGGCACAATTTTCGGTGACGTGAGGCACTCGATTTGAAATAGTTTGTTTACTAGGAGAGGAGACTGCAGAGTACGATGGGAAATATAAACAGCTGTGACCTGCGTCACCTTAGCGCAATCGCTAAGGCGGTCAGTGGCGAATTATTACGAAGAGCGCTTGGTTAACGTGAGAGACTCGAAAACTTTTATTCAATTTGGCAAATTAATTCGGCAGCTTTAATCATAAACCTCTTTACTGTTTCTCTAGGCGAGAAATTCCGTAACTAGCCAATAATGTTCCATCACGTTGTCTACGTTTATTTTCTTGGATATTCTGGCGTTTCTCAAGATTACTTAATAGATTTGCACGTTCTCGACCTAAAATAATTTCAGAAAATCATATTTCGTTTTCTACGCACATTTTATATTTTTTTTATAAATTTCTTTTGGAAATAATACCTACAAACAACATTTAATTCCCCGTACCTTTTAATGCAGCGTGTTTAAGATATAATGTCGTATTTAGTATACTATGCAAATGTTAAGATCATACATTTTCTTCGAAATAGTACGAAAAATAACATTTAATTTGTCTTGCCTTCTAATTCAGCATGTTCTTTATAACATAAGGAGTAATGTCGTTGTATATTAAATTTATTAATGCCTAATCGGATTTTCGAGCATAACATACTACATCGTATGTTCTCCCCTTCTAAACAGCAAAAAAACTCTTCCTCCCATTTCTCATGAAATAATCGTTTTCTAACGCGTACACACTGCTTTGATAATGCCATTATGCCACCACTTATATTGCTTATGAAACTGATATAGAACCTGCCCACGCCTAGGATCTACGTGAGGGAGGGACGGGGACTGTGAAGGTGATGTCACTCAGAGCGATAAGCTCTGTGAAGGTCAGTGAGGCACAAATTCTGAAGTGAGACACGATGCCCATCTCTGTCCTAATCAATAAAATATTCTGTTTTCCTTTACCAAAAGTATCACTACAAGACACAGGTCCAATTCCCATTCAAATGGCAAACCCATTTTCTTAAGCCCGTATAGGGGCGATTCTAATTCTCCTACGTAAGCAGTTGAACTTACGAGCTTCCACTGTACTTTACTTTGTAAATTTGTAGTGTTTTTTGTATCGCAGTTTTACTTCTGGTTGAGTGTAAGAGAAGGCAGTATGGCCTTAACTCTGCTACGTTAAATAAATTATTATTATTATTATTATTATTATTATTATTATTATTATTATTATTATTATTATTATTATTATTATTATTATTGTTATTAAAAGCGAATCCGTTACATGACAACCCATGGAGGGTCAAGACCTACCACCTGATTACTGATCTGCCGTACACGTGCGTCAACAAAGGTAAACGATCAACCAATCAGTACGTGGGCAATGTGTGGTTAGCAGGATATTTTTCTATCGTTATAGATGGCTTTTGATACTAGTTTCCGCCATTCACTGTAGGTTTCTAAATCCATCACGATTTTGGATGTGCACTGGTCCGTGTGAAGTTAAAATTTATGTAGCCTACAGAATCTGTATGGTAGAAGGTTAATGGATTTTTGTACCATGCCACAGAGGAACAAACAGCCAACTTTTCTAGGCCATATGTTGTTAGGAAGCATGAGAAAGGGAACCTATGTATTGCATATTTTACTGGGAAATATTGTTCATCTCTGTGGAGTAACGGTTAGCATGTTTGACCGTAAAACGAGCTGGCCGGGTTCAAACCCTGGTTGGGTCAAGTTACCTTGTTGAGGCCTTTTCCGGGGGTTTTCCCTCAACCCAGTAAGAGCAAATTGTGGGTAATTTTCGGCGCTGGTCCCTGGAATCATTTCGCTGGCATTATGACCTTCATATCACCTAGATGCTAGATAACCATCGCAGATAAAGCTTCGTAAAATAAACCAACTAGGCAACTTCGTGAATGAGCAGATTAATATTTGATACACTTACTTACAGCTTTTAAGGAACTCGGAGGTTCATTGCCACCCTCACATAAGCCCGCCATCGGCCCCTATCCTGAGCAAGGTATTCCTTTGCTGTGGTCGTCCCAGAGAATCAGTCTCATTCCGAGGCTTATTGTGTGGTTTCATAACAGGCTGTTTTTACGGTGATGGGTTGTTAGCTTTTCGCCCAACCCCCAAGCTGGAGGACCACATCTTATCGGCTGTCCATGACTGCTTATTCAATATATTCGCAGCTACCATCCATGTCTGGATACCGTTTCTTCTATCCGCAACCTGAGGACGCACCATGCCGTGGTGATAGGGACCCACAATAGGCTACATGGAATATTTGACACACTAATAATAATAATAGTAGTAATAATAATAATAATAATAATAATAATAATTATTATTATTATTATTATTATTATTATTATTATTATTATTATTATTATTATTATTATTATTGTTATTGGATGACTTGAGGCTTTCCCGGCGTTTGATGTAGAATAACTCTTCTCGAGTTCTCAGCCAGGTGAGCTGGAGATTTGCTTCCAAGCTTTCGACTGCTAGCTATGCCATTCATTCCCTGAAGAAGATGGCAGAGCTAGCCGTCGAAAGCTTGGAAGCAAATCTCCAACTCACCTGGCTGAGAACCCGAGAAGAGTTATTCTACTATGAAAGTTGTAAGCCACATATAGTGCATTTCTATCTTAATATATCGTTGCTTTACTTTGAAACCTCGTAATTAAATTTAAGAAAATTATACAAACGAGAAAAATAACTTTGCATTCTTTTCATAGTCCAACTAGCAACTATATGCATTCATTATTTGTAGAATGTAGAAATATTTCCTACCTCACGAGGTGTAATCAAAAGACGCAATTTGAAAATAAACACTTATTTCGATATTTTGTAAAAATTGGACTTACGGGGTTTTAGAAGTAATCCGACGATATATTTTGTTTTGAGTTGGACTTAATGTGGACTATGTGTGGACTATGTGTGTAAGATTCATCAGTAATGCTCACAAATTTGACCACATTACACCCTCGTTCAAATCTTTATCCTGGCTGCAACTTAGTAACCGTAGAACACTTCATTCGCTCTCTCTTCTGTTTCGAGTTCTCCACACTTCTACTCCAAATTACCTTCGTTCCCGGTTTAACTACTTATCCTCCAATCACAATCTAAACACCAGGTCACAGGAGAGCCAAATCCTAGCAATTCCTGCCCATAGAACATCCCACTATTCATCCTCTTTTACTGTCTCAGTTCCCCGTGAATGGAATTCTCTACCTCAGAAGATTAGGGGCTGCCAGACAATAACCACTTTCAAGAAAAGGCTAAACGATTTCTTACGGGCGCAGTCAAATTGAAATTATACTTGTGATCGAGCTTAATAATTTAATTTAATTTAGATATAACTATCATTACTATTATTATTATTATTATTATTATTATTATTATTATTATTATTATTATTATTATTATTACATAATTATTTTATTGTTGTTGTGAGGACGAAAAGAATTGTCATTGTATTATATTAATTATGTATTATATTGTCTTGTATTTGTAGTATTGTATTGCTTTGAATTGTATTGTATTGTATTGTATTAATTATGTTATATTCATAGCATTGTAGTAATTTTTTATCATACTGGTTGAGTGGAAGAGAAGGCCGAATGGCCTTAACTCTGCCAGTTAAAATAAACCATTATTATTATTATTATTATTATTATTATTATTATTATTATTAATCTTTAAAATCGCTGGAAATTGTGAAACTCTTAGGGACGAGTCGCGATGCAACACATTGACAACGAACAAAAATCAAACCGCTATCTAAAATGGTACACATAAGCCACTTTTGTCCTTAACGTGCAAGTGGTCCGGGAGTTTATGATAAGACCCATGATTGGTGTTGTAACACGAGCCCCCCCAATTCGTTACAATGCTGTCCCGGATGCAGCACATTTAACACCAGGGCGCTGGACAATGCTGGAATGTGTTGCGTTCCAAAATTGTGAGAATTAAACATGGATGTCATGCAGGAGGAGGGGAGTCACTGGTGCACGTGACGTGCCTCTCTCTCCACCCTCGTCATAACCCAGTTAGTGTCGAGCGAGGGGGTGGAAACGAAGCTACCCTCTGCCCGGCGCCACGGACGTTACCCCAAGGAACATCCTCAACGTGAGCCATGTATCATGAAGACGGATGTAACAATTCTTTACACTTCAGCACGTGCGTACTCACGTAAAAAATTACTCACTTTCGCTTAGTAGGCTTCTCACCACAGAAGCAGGGTTCGACTCCAGACAGAATCTTTTAGATTTTCGGAACACAAAACGATTTTGAAGAAAATCTACTGCGAATGTCATGTCTCATTGTCTATTACATAGTTTATCACATGGCTTTAAAGTTACGAATTAAAAGGAATAGTAGATAGGCCTTATACTGTTTCGCTTAAAATAACTTTATTATTATTTTATTTATTTTAGTAGGTTATTTTACGACGCTTTATCAACAGCTTAGATTATTTAGCGTCTGAATGAGATGAAGGTGATAATGCCGGTGAAATGAGTCCGGGATCCAGCACCGAAAGTTACCCAGCTTTTATTATTATTATTATTATTATTATTATTATTATTATTATTATTATTATCATCATCATCATCATCCTGAAGCTGGAAAGCGAACCCTACCGTTAAGTGTGTCTGAGAGAAATATTATTCTTATTCCCAACTAGATGCATTCTCAACCCATACAAGCTGACTACTCTGAGGTTCACTGAGTATCGGGGAATCTATGGAATTATGATGGATTAGAGATGGGATGAAATTGTGAACATATCTAAAGAATGAAAACGGAAGAACTCCAAGAAAAATCCCAACTCCATACATTCGCACCACAAGTATACCTATGCATTTTTATTGAAAAGTCCCAGTCGTGGCTGGAAGTCGAACCCAAATAGCCTACGTGATACGTTGTCGGTTTGAACCACGTACCACCGTAGAGTTGAAATTATTACAGAAAAGCTCAGCTTTATTTGTTTTTATATTATCCAAGGTTTAGGAACCTTTTATTTTGGGCAGTAGGACCCCAAAAGTGTCAATTTTAAAGGATATAGTCACAAAATGCTTCAACTTATCATTTTTTTAGGTACCGCAGTGAAAAAGTGATCCACCTTCTTTGACCTCAGTTGCGGGAATCTAAATACCATGTAGCCGTTATAAGTGTGTTCTTGAGTCAGGAGCAACTCTTTTATTTACCTGGACCAATATTGACTGACAATGAGATTAAGCCTTTGCCATTTATGATGCCTAGATAATTGTCACACGCATTTCAGGGCATCTAAGTCGGCAAAAACGAGAGAATGTGAAATATTACAATTTACTTTTTTTGAGCTTCAATTTCTAGACGTTCCAAAGCTACATCATTAGTTTAAGTTGCTTTATTTTTATTTAGTTATTTTTTTTTACAGAATGAAGATGATTGGCATGTAAACGTCATTCTTAGTCTATGAATTGAAAATAATTGCACAAATTCTTGGAACTGCTTTCAAAATTTCTATCAAAGTGCATTATTTCTCACGTGGATAAACATTGAGTTACTGCTGATAGTATAAATTATATTTATTTATACGTCATTTACCAGAATGAAGGTTTCATTTTTGTTTGTTTTATAGTCCGTGACATATAATGCAACGTGTATATCGTCAGTATTCTCAGGCAGATGCTACACACACACACACACACACACACACACACACACACACACACACACACACACACACACACACTCACGCACACACACACAACACACACACACACACACACACATATATATATATATATATATATATATATATATATATATATATATACAGGCTATATTTAGAGTATACATTTTATCTTTCCACGCTCGCGGAGGTAGGGAAGAAGTGACAGTGCACAGCGCAACTGCCTACTTGCGAGCGTAGAAAGATAAAATGTGTAAACTGTGCCTATAAAATAAAAGAGTAGTGGAAACTGGAACGGGGAATAAAAAGAATGCAATGGCAATTATAAAAGAGGAAGAGAAGAGTATCCCCTTTCACCGTCACTATTTAATATAGCCTACACGTTGACGATGCTATAACTAACTGGCAGACAAAAACTCACGTTTTAAAATTAAAAAAAAAAAAGGTTTTTAGACACATTACTCTCTGCAGGTGATCAGTTCCTTATACCTAGCTCAGAAAACAGTTTATATAATTATTTTAGAAGGAAAGGCCATTGAATAAGCCAATTGCATCTTGGCTGTAATATTTCTTATTTTAAAATGAAAATATCATTATTAAAACTAATAAATTTACTTACGTACATGGTACAATGAGGAGATAATTGAAAAACACTAGAAGGAACAGTAAATTAAACTTTTACAAGATGATATACTATTGATATGGCTGTAGATTTTGGATTACAACCAAAAAAAAAAATGATAGAAATACAGTAGCTGAAATTAAATTTTTAACAAGAATTGCGGGATATATCCTTTTGGAAAAAAACGAAATGAATATATTAGGAATTAATGAAACATTTCGTTTAGTTAACAGACAAAATGAAGTTACAAAGGACAACTAAAAGGAACATGTTAAAAGAAATAGGCTACTGAATACCGCACGCCAAAAAAGTAATATTAGGTAGGTTATAAACCAATGGATAATAGAAGTATTGTAAGTCCAAGAAAGCGATGGACACAACTCTAACTGAAAACTGTGAGACTGAAACGAGCCATAATGGCTTAACCCATGATACATCTTGATTACACAACTTTTAACACTATATCACTTCGGAATATGTATTATAATATGTCTTTCTCGTGTTAAATTCTATCGTACCTGGTTAACATGTTTCGAACTGAACTGGTTGTTCCTGGTCTTGGCGCCTTTTGTTTTGTTTCCTGTGGGGGTGTGTTTGTGTAGTATAATGTGGAGTCAAAGAGTGTTTGTGTTCTGAAATTGAGTTCTGTGTTGAGAATTCATTTGGTTGTGTTTTTGTGTGTTTATATATTTCATATTGTTCTAGTGTGTTTAGTTTCTTGCTTTTTGGTTGGATGTGTAGAATTTCCATGTCTGTGTTGATGTCTCTGACCATGAATTGATGATGATGATGATGATGATGATGATAGAATCATTAATTACTGTAAAATAATCTAATCTTACAGTGATCATAGTGTTTCTAATTTGTGGAGAATTTTAAGAATGAAGTACTCATACCCAGCCACGTGGTATTTGAAAGTAATATTGTACCATTATCGAGAGTTATTGCTTCAATCACAGCCGTTGCTTGCGGATGAATAGAATTTGTTTTGTTGCCATAAGGATTAAAAGTACAGAGAAAACATTTCGACGTGGACATCTTACAGAAACATTTTTTTCGCATTCGAATTACTTGCAATAAAATTATAAACCGCTATCGTAAAAGTGCGGAGTTTTCTAGATGTGGACTATCAAGTTATTTCGAACACCTTCTTTTCTCGAACCAGAAACAAGGGAATAAGAAACAAAGAAATCTCTTTCTATTTTAATTCAAGGAGTAATCATTATTGTAAATAAATGTACAAGGTCTCATCCCATCCTGCATAATTTGAACCATCTCTTCTTGCAACATGCAATTATCAAGCAATAACATTGCGTACATCGCAATAAAAACATTTGCCAGTGAGGACATATTGTTCTTGTTGCGAGTTTTAGCTAATGCTGTAAATGTTGAAATTCGTTTTGGAACGAAACTGCAAATGGCATCGCTATTATAAACAAAATGTAGGGCCCAACAGAAGCATATGTGTAACCAGCCATATGTTAAACGTTTTGTTTGGACTCGGCCAGCTGCCAGCATCGCTGGAAACAGATGAACAAGCGCAGCGCGTGCTTCTGCGACAATGGACTACATCGGCGAAAGTGTTCTTTTTCTTCTAGTGTCGCGTAACAAGTTGTACATGCGTATGTTTACAAAATTTATGTAACCGCCATTAATGCTTAGCAATATGGAAAAAAATCATTGACAAATAATGTAAGGAAGGAAATTGTTTATCTCAAATGACTTTTTATATGAAAGGTAAAAGAGAAGACGGAAATGATACGATAAAAGAACTTAAATGGGAAACATTTGAAAACGGACGTAGAAAAACTATAATAACATCATTGTATACAGCACATCTAGGTCAAAGAGCATGGGTAGACATAACGGCTCGGTTAGAGAAGCCAACGGTACTATGGTAGAAACGATCATGATTTTAAAATCAAATGTAGGAAACAGAAAGCGGATGTAGGTAAATTCTCATTTTTAAATAGAACTATAAATGTTTGGAATGATCTACCTGCAGCGGTCTTTGAGGGCTGTCCTTCCTTAAGGAGATTCAAGAATAACTTTAAAAAGTTGTGTATAAAGTGTAAATTAAATTAAAGTGACATGTATTTATTTAGCCTGACGAGTTACGCCTTTGGTTTGAATTGTAAATTATTTAAAAATAGCGTGTAAGAGGGTCTTAGACTATAAATGTTTAGTTAAAATGTAGTTCTGTTTATAAGTATGCATAAGGGTGTAATTGTTTGTCTCACTTGAATTGTTGTATCAGTGAAGCGTAATGAGTCAGTGAAGTTATGGTTTTGCAGCGCAGTGAATAGATTCGACCCGTGATAATTTTAGTGTCAATGAAATATGTTCTATGATGTCAGTGAAATGTGTTCTAAAGTATCAGTGAATTGTGTCATAGTGAGTGAGATGAGAGTAAAGTGAAAGATTATTATCAGTACCGACGATGTTAAACTTATGTAGGGCCTGCACATATGTAGGATGTAATATAAAATTAGGTTCACTTATTAATTAGGTTATTCTATATATTATTATGAATTGTAATTATTGTGTGTAATTGTATTATGTATTCTAATTGTATTGTGTATATAATTGTATCGTGTATCTAATTGTATTGTAATGTGTATTGTTTATATTGTATGTGCCACTGTCTCCGGGTGCTTGCCCACTTGCAGTGTAAATAAATACATTCATATGTATTATAGGCCTAACTAGGGAACTGAAATCAGTACCAATTTCGATTTTGTATTTAGAATCTTTATTGTACAGTCTGCACAAGCGTATTGATTTATTTGGAGTGGAATTGAGAGTTTCAATGGAACGACATTAATTTTAGTAAAATGAGAGAATTCCTAGATTAACCCCCCCTCCTCGGATCATGTTCATTAGTCTTAGTTCAATCAATGCCGATGGTCGAAGCGGAGTCCACGGAACGAAGAGCGTTATTTCGTGACAGATGTGTCATTAGGATCGTAATCATTACGGTGAAAGATATTTTAATGTGAGAGCGAAGAAGTAATAAAATTACTTTTCCTCTCAAAGCTCTTTCAAACGTCAGTTAAACTTCATAAATGAGTGAAGTATACGTGGAAAACAATACAAAGTTTGTACTCAGACCACGCACCAAAATTCTGTCATTATTCTCTAGTCTCTAGGGTGCCATCATCCTTGGCACAGAGGATTAAAACCGGCATCCATTGATAGATGCTTTATTGGTACAGCCACTCTTTTGCTGCGATTTAAAATTGGTTCCGCAACATGCATCTGGGGTCCGGGGTCGTAATAGAGTCAACTAATGTGACTATTAGAGCAACTTCTCATTATTTCGGAGCATAATTTCAAAAGATATAAAGAGTGTCTCACAATTTAACCGAAAAAATTTGAGGGATTGTGGAGGGAACTCAGATTCAGATATTTCTTTCAGAAAATGTACAGGTTGAATCGTCTCATTATCTTATATGTCTTATATGAATATATATGTATATATCAACGATAACAGTAACTCATTAAACTGTTGTTGAAAATGGCCATAAAGTCAGTTAAATAGGCGCCCCTGCATACATAGCTTGAATGTCTTAAATGCAGGTAGCAGACTATTGATAGTACAATTTTTTTTTCAAATTAATAGATATTTACATATGGCTACTTATAGTCAATCATTATTCAATGAGGATGGCGAGACCTCATATAAGAATATATAACATAATTATCTAATGGCAAGAAACAACAGTTTAAAAGTCAAAATGAAATTACCTGAGGATAACTATTACCACGAATAAAATTGTATTTGGCAAGATAATCGTGACAGCAATAATTCTGAAAAACTAAATATTCGAGTTATAATAATAAGATCCAGAAAAACAATAGAATCGAAGCAGAGGTGTTAGGAATAAAAGGCGCTCTGGAATAAAAATTACTAACATTTGAGGTTATAACAACAATTTCTTTTGAACTCTTATCGATAATTTTGAACATGTTTAAGTATTGGGAATAAAGTTGAACAAGGAACAAAAAAAAAGTTTCCTTCCCTGGCAGGTTTCAAACCACGAAAGTCTTAGTTACCAGTCTATCGTGCTCTGGAGTGAACAAGGCTCTGAAATCAGCTACAAAGGTCGGTCCAGTTTTTTTTTTGCCACTGCTGTACATTTGACAACTTCACCTTTATTTGTTCAGTCATCGATCATCTTGTTTTGTTTTGGCATGTTCACTTCCTTATCCACAGAACAGCAGTCTTAGCCTATGTCTAGATAAGGTAGGATGTCTCATGCTATACTCCAAACATATCTACATTGTTACGAATTGCTGATCCGGTAGCTACTGCATCGAACATTCTGTCTCAGACAGGACGATTTTGTCTCGGACTGTTCGATGTGACGATGATTACACGCTTTCTTATGAGACTGTAGTATACTGTATCGGACGACTGTCCCGAGACAAGTGGCCGATGCAGTACGCTGCAGCCTCATAAGTATGCGTACAATCTCCGTCACATCGGACGGTCCGAGGCAGAATATCCGATGCAATACTCTGCCGGCCTAAGAGACTCTAGGTGTTCAAACGCAGGAGTTTACTTATAATGATTGCCTAGACCCAATCAATCATCTCTAAAAAATCTGTACTTACTTCTGAAACACCTTGTATAATAACTGAGTTGCTTTTGTTATCTCTTTACTCAATGAAGTAAAGAAAATAAGTACTGAAAAGTGGTTCATTGAAGGATAGGTCACGAACGAATCGAAAACCAAAGAAAGAGTAAAAAAGGAATGAAAGAAGTAGATTGGATGAAGGGAAGTCAATAATGGAGAAAAGAAGGTTAACCCATACTACAAATCAAATATAGAGTGATCCGTTTGGGAAGACGAAATAAAAAAACGTGATAAAATGAGAAATTTTGCTATTTATTGCTAAATAATTTGTGCATGCATTCTAGAAGAATGGGAGTTTTGTTCAAATTGACCTCAACGTGTCCTCCATTGCGAACGCGACACAGTTCATATCTTGAGGCTAATTCCTCTCGTGTGTGGTCTAACATCTCAGGGGTAACTTTCTCAAAGACTGAGAAAATCTTTGTTCTGAGATCATGAATAACCCTGGGTCGCTATTCATACACATCATTCTTCACGAAACTCCAGAGAAAGAAATGTGGTGTCAAGTCTGGGGAATTTGGAGACCACATAATTGGTCCTCCTCGCCGACAACAGTTGTTACCAAATGTGTCATCATGGACGCCTCTTGCCCGATGAGGTGATGCACCATCCTGTTGGGACACGATGTTGTTGTTTTCCCGATGCAGTTGTGGTTCGAAAAAGTTTTTCAACATGTCCAGGTGTGGTCCTAATCGAATTGTTTCCTCTGCGAATATAAAGATCCCATGAAGATTATAGAGTCTTACCGAGCATCAAATATTAACTTTAGGCCTAGCTCATTCCAGTTCATATGATACATGCCAATTTTCACGTCCCCATATGATTAAATTATGGATATTAACTTGCCCACTGACATAGAAGGTTCCTTCGTAAGAAAATACCCATCCATTCGAGAAGCATTTTGTTTACTCGGTCGTTGCTGAGTAACTTCTTTTGTTTCTTATGCGGTAAAAATGTTGATACAAAACTCTTGTGTTTGAGTATCACATTGGAACTGAAATGAATCCTACAGCACACCCATTATAAATTTGATAGTTATTTTATTTTATGTCTTCCCAAATGGTTCAGTCTTTATATTAAATAGTTTTATATCTCAAGGAAATTAAATTGACATTGTCGATATGGGATGCTACAATTTCTAGTAATTATTCTTGTGCATTAAGTTTGAAGTGTTTCGTAATAAAATACACTCAGAATTCAGAACGCAAGCGGACTTTAATGCGTGGTTGGGTAGAAATCTGTTTATTTTCGAAATTGGTAGTTATTTCTCTGCCAAATGTATCTGAATTGAGAAACAAGAACTGCCCGAGTGTAGAATTCTCAAAACATTACAGACAGGGAGGGAAAAGCAGGAATTTTGCATTAGATAAAGTGTTTATTTTCCAGTACTTAATTAGATATCGTTAGCGAATGTTACTTGACCCGACAGTTCAAGTAGTTCGCTTTTATCTCCAAACGGAGTCAGTTTCATTGAGCTCGACAGACACAAGCCGCGTTTGAAATTTTGTAGGCCTGTAATTGCCGCTGTGAATGCCATCATCACGACAGTCTTTTGTTTCCTGTGTCTGTGTGGCGCTGGAATCGCAATCCCACAATATAAAAGCTCGGTGATCGTTGTCGATTCGTTGAGAGAGTTGGGGTTGTTTTGTGTGGCCATGCGAAGCGGAGGGTGGAAGGAGGGAGAAGTAGTTGCTTCGTGGTCTACGATGAGGCTATCTAGACCGAGGGATTTGAAGAGTTCTTCCTCCCACGGGGCCCATAAAAATAACTAGGGCTTCCCTCAGTGGAGCGATCCGAAGCCCCCTACAACACACACATGCACACACAGATATGAACAAAATACAAACGCATTCAGTATAGTGTTTAATTCGGTTGTTGACCGCATGGCTTTCTGTTCTCCTACTCTTCTCCAACAGAATTACCAATTACTAATATAGTTACTTTTACTAACTGTAGGAATTTATGTACCATTCAGTGCACAAGATTCTTAGTCTATTTACATTTAGTATATTATAATACACAGTGAAAGTGAAATAGTCTTTCAGATTGAAAGGGAACGATAGGGTCACGTAAATGAATGGAAAACCTATATTACGTTTTGTGATTGAATGTACGGTTAATTAGAAAATTAAGTTTGAAATTTCAGCAGTCCGGCAACATCGCCGCTAATACGTTCTACTCGTGATACAGATGTAAGATGTCAACGAACTCGGTGTGTCTCCGTACGTAAGCTGCCAAGATGTTGCTGTTTGCTCGCTTCGTGCAATGGCTTGACATTAGGGGTTTTTTAAATTAAATTTACAAGAAAATCGTGCTTGCTATTGAAATAGCCAGAGGGATAAATTATTCTGTATTAGATTTCATATCAATATGGAAAAAAAATCACGGTCCTACTCACAATATTTACCGAATAATAGATTGTTAAAGAATTGAAAAAAAAACATAGTTTTTTTGTTACATACAACATGAACTATTCGCTCTGGAAATCTGAAGGGCTAATTCACTTCCACCCTGTATATATAATCTTTATTTATATAAATTTAAATTTAAAGTAAAATTATATTATTGCCCATACAAAAACAGAACGGTAACAATTTCTTTCAATTCTATACTTTTATCTACACGGTGTAACAAATTATTGCATATTTATTTAACAACTTATTATGCAATGGAATACGAATCTAAAAGTTTTATAGAGAACAGTGCCTCCACATTACTATAAAATTTATTATCTATAGCAATCTCAATGGAAGTTTTGATTTATCTAGAAAAAATTCAAAACTCGAGTGAGATTTAATTGACTATTGTACGATTAGGAGAAGGTATATAAATATTAGATGAATTAATAAAGTACTCTAATACAATAAAATATTAATTCACTTACTAAAATATTAAACTGTCTTGAAAATGTATTATTGTACCATCTCATCATTACACATATTCCGCAAGATGACAATAGTGTGTTATGATCCACTGTACTCTTGTTACTAGTTGTGCTAACTATACAATCTTCACTGAACACTATGGACGATTACTAGTCGCGAAGGCTTTGTTGGTAAGGTTTCATTTTTATTAAAACATTTGCATTCCACTTCAATTATCAATAAATATTGAACAATTTCTGATACGTGACAATCCAGAATCTCATACAGCAGAAGCTATAACATAACCTAAATAATATAAATAAAACAAATGATGGAAAAGTTTTAGTTGAGAATGATGAAGTAAACATGAATCATTTTAAAAGGTACAATTATTATCTAAAGTACAATGTTGGTAAACAAAGAAACAAATACTACTGAGGTGATAAAAACAAATAAATATTAGGCAATTGATAAAAATTGTAAGATAAGGAGCCATAATTACCTAAAACACATCGCTTAGTGCCGTATTATTGGTAAAAAATACGTAGTATGACGTGATAAAAGTATAATAGACTGTAAAAAAAAATTCAATTTGAACTTATCTACGGGTTATGAAAAATGATCTACTTCTATTTAACGACGTTTTATACAATGAATCATTGCTATGTAGAAATACATTTAAAGGGTTACATACATCATCGAGGGTAAAAAAAATATATTTTTAAAATTTTCTTATAGTAAGTTAATATTTTTCATTACTGTTTAAATAATATATTCCATATTTCTTTTAGATAATTGCATGTAATTTGTCATTGCTCTTTTCCTTAGTGAGATCAACAAACTGTAATTCAATCTTTATCCTATCTGTAACATAAATTTTGAAACAAAAAAAATCAATGAAAAATGTCTTATGTAAATATTTGAAGAGCAAATATAACCAGAATAGCAAAATTATTAGGAGTAAGTATTCTTAAGCATACATTTATGGTTATATTCAGTTTTCGGAGTTAGTACTAATAATTTCATGTGATCAAACAAAATACATTTTTAGGTTAGATCTCGTGAATCAGATGTTTAGTCGAACCAATGAATTTCATATTGCCAGACAAAATACCTACCTCTTTCCCGTATAGTTTGCTTACGAAAATATGTTACAAATTATTGAATTACTTAGAATACTCTTCCAACATAATGGTAATAGGAGTAAGTATTCTTAAGCATAGATTTCATGGTTATATTCGATTTTCGGAGTTAGTACTAATAATTTCATGTGATTAAACAAAATACATTTTTAGGTTAGATCTCGTGAATCAGATGTTTAGTCGAACCAATGAATTTCATATTGCCAGACAAAATACCTACCTCTTTCCCGTATAGTTTGCTTACGAAAATATGTTACAAATTATTGAATTACTTAGAATACTCTTCCAACATAATGGTAATAGGAGTAAGTATTCTTAAGCATAGATTTCATGGTTATATTCGATTTTCGGAGTTAGTACTAATAATTTCATGTGATCAAACAAAATACATTTTAGGTTAGGTCTCGTGAATCAAATGTTTAGTCAAACCAATTAATTTCATATTGCCAGACAAAATACCTACCACGTTGATCTCTTTCTCGTATAGTTTTCTTAAGAAAATATGTTAAAAATTATTGAATTATTTAGAATATCCTTCCAACATAATGGTGAAATATGGCAAGTAAATAAGTTATTCATATGTAGGATTTTGATTTTACTTCATATGGTGATATCTGGTAACAGTTGGCAACCCTTACAAGACGGCAATATTTGCTGTTTAGGAACTGTTCTTATGTGACCCTCACTATAAATACAGCAGGAAATTTCGAAATAGTAAGGGTTAAGGCCCATTCACAATCAAAGTAATCATAACCGTAACATAAACACAGAAGTTTGCGCCCAAGCTACCAAATGGGATCATTCACAATGATTCACATAAGCATTGACATAAACATTACCGTAAGACGTTAACATGAAAGTTTGCAAGCTTCAAACTTTCATGCTTATGCTTACGTGATTTGCAAACAGAACACAATCGTGGAGCGCTGAAGTATACGACAGAATATGAGGAAATGGCGTCGTTGTTATGTTTTCATGATTACCAAGTATGTTTGCTGTTATGTTTATGTTCCCATCGTGAATGATTTTGATTTTACTGTAACGTTTATATTCTTAAGTTAACCCTTACGTTATGTTTAATTTTCATTTTGAATGAGCCTTTACAGTATAGCATAGCCCTGGTAATTCAGGAAGGTGATAACACGCTAACGTCATTCAGCTGACAGCTTCAGATTTTTTTCTGTTTGAAACAGTGTGTGTTCTCCCATAGATTACATAATGTTTAAGAAATGAGGAACAAGATTCGTCATGAAATTGAACACATTGTTTAGTAGTTATGTACTCGTGTCATGAATTTCCAGAAGCGGCTTCAGCAATGCATTGCAAATGGAGATAATCTGAAGGATATAGTTTTAACAAATTATTTCAGTTGCATAAATAAAATCCAGTCATATAGATAATGAATTGTCTTCTACTTAAAAAGAGGAAAAATATAGTAATCTATTATTCATTTCATACGTCTAACAGTAAAATTCTACGCAGATTGAAGACTTGGTCTCTGCGTGAAGCACGTGTGAATATTTATCTCTGTTACGTCACCCCGACTATTAACATCATAAACTGGACACGGCCGATCCTCTAGCGTACATTCTGCTGTCCCTACCCACATTATTCAAATCAGAGTAGGTATGAATTTCAAAGAGGCAAACATTTCAAATGGGGGGTAATTGTTTAACAACTGCAGATACAACAGTTCACGCTAAATAGTCGCCGCGCATTGCGTTGGGCCGTGTTTTGCCGCTTAAGCACAATGGCGGGCACAACAACAAGAAGTAATCAAGACAAATTCTCCCACTCTAACAGTACAGTGGAGATCCCCGGTTATTGAAGTGTGCATAATGCATGAAGTGGTTGGATGCTCTGATTACGGCTGACGCGACGGTGGAGAGAGAGAGGATGCCCTCGTCAGTGCATCTCATGTATATTCTCTTCTCCATTGTCTAATGGCTCAAACTTCCGTGAAGTTAACGCACTGAAACTGGACAGAAGTATGTCGATATTTAAAATCACAGAGAAATTTTAAGACGAGTAGAAGACTGTTAATCAAATCCTCAAGGGCACTGGGAACTGTTTTGCATGCTTTTTCATGTCAACATAGGGGAGACCGTTGTACCTTTGGACAATTTTGTTTATTTTCAACACAAATCGTTTATATTTATTTATTTAAAGTTACAAATACATACAATAAGACAAAAAGCATATTCTTTATCAAACCATGTTTCTAATATGCATGTTAGACAGTACATTTTCAACTTTCAAAGAAAAACAAAAATTTGAAAATTTGTTCACAGGTACATGATGATTATGTACCATTGAACACACCTCGTGCACCTTTGAACACATCGTTACTGAAGTGAATTTTTAAGGAACCTTAAGAAAAATTGTTTATCACATATCAAAATACAAGTTTATATTAATGGAAAAGTTCTAGAAAGCATCAGTCTGTACATTGTCATCGTAATTTAATTTAAAAAATGAAATGAAAAAATTAATAACATCTCCAGTGTCATATAATCACTTTAAATTAAATTCAGGGCTGTTGCAGATATCAACTTCAAAAATAAGTTGCACATTCTGTCGTTAGGAAGCACCATATTTCACTGGTTTTGATAGTTTCATAACGATGTCTACTTCATTAACGTCAAAAATGTCCTCACTGCCAGAGATAAATTTATTTCCTTTATCCTTTTCAAATATTTCACCAGATATTCAGTATCCACATTATCTGATTCTAATATTTCTCCTAGGTAATGATCAGGGATATTTTTTTTCTTTAAAAACTGGACTAACACAAAGTCACAAATCTCGTAATTATCTTTAAAATTCCCTTTTCGTTTTCAAATTCATTTACATCGTGTAAAATGTCAGCCACCATTGTCATTATCTCCATCGCTGCCATTTTGTAAAACTATAACTCCTAAATCGTCATTTTCTGAATCACTTTGTAGAACCTTTTTCGTAACTTTCTTACTTTTTTTTTTTTTTGGTTTGGTTGACTTTGCTTTTGTTTTAAGTTGTTGTTGCTCATACCTCATTCTTATTTCTTCATTTCAGGACTATTTATCTTAATCCTTGTTCTTCATGGTTTTCTTCCTCTATTACTAGAACTTCTTGCGGCAGCTTTGGGGTAGGACCGAATTTCCATTGGAGAAATAGCTACTTTTCCTATTTAATGCCTCTCCCACTGGTGTTCATGGATGTGCAATAACGAATTAGTCGTCTGGTGTGTTTATAATGTTGACTAAACAGACAGTAGTTTCTGATGTGTTAGGCACACTTTCATTTGGCATTGCATTAACTGGGAGTGGACGGTTTGTTACAAAACATCCTCTGGTTTTGTTAAAAAGATTTTGTTTTTGTGTCGCTTCATGAATAGACACATCCACTCCTTCCCAGCTATCTCATTACCATCCCACTGACATGCAGCCTTCTTTTTATTTGCAATTGAATGCCAATTCTCTAGCAGATTTCTTACTCAAGCCAAAATTCATTTTAGCACAGGTTTTTAAATAAGCAAACAATACTTCCTCCTCCTCTCAGAGAAAACTTTCTTTGTATCACAGCAAAAATTGTATGAAAGTGGTTCACTTGACCCCGAGTTTTTGTAATTTTTAACATGTTTATCAAGAGTCCCCAATTTAACTTTATGAACTTTGCAGGCTTTGCGCAATGATATTCGTTTGCTTGGTAATTGCAGCAATTACAGCATTCATTGCATCTGTATCAATATGATCCCTCGTTTTGCCAGGTTTACTTCTTGGCATTGTTGAAGTGGAATACACAATAATAAAATAACTTAAAATTTGGTAAAAATTCAAGTGACGAATAATTACGCGTATTACTTTTTCCGTTAAGAACTTATTACGATAGGATGGTACAGTCTATATAATTATTTACTAACATCTTGTACCTATGAACAGTGTTCAGAGGTACATTACATAATAGTGTTCAAAGGTACAAGACTATGCCTGCTTTAGAAAAAAGCATGCTGCTAGGTTTAGGTTAGGTTCAACAAGAATACTTATTGCAATGTAGCCTATTGCTCACAATATTGTTGACAATCAAGCTGTGATATCAAATATTTGAAGTTAAACAAAGCATGAACACAAATAAATAAAAACTGAGGCAACAAAATGTTCTTTTCCAGTGCTCAAAACATAAACTTGATGACGAAGACAAAATGGAAAAACCTCTAACTACAACACTAGTGCACTCTGGAATTTACTTGACAAACTATTATCAACGGCAACCACAGAATGACATTGTTAGTACAAAAAAGTTTCAGGTGTTCAAAGGTACACTATGTCAAAGGTACAACAGTCTCTCCTATAACAGATTCAAATTTAGTTACCTCCAATAGGTTTTGAGCTAGGACCATGAACGTTTACCACTTATTCATATGGATATTTGTATTAAATGTGTCTAAAGCTAAAATGTAGTATAATTATAACCTTTACAGATAATTAATTCATGATCAACAAAATCATAATATAGAAGAAATATACAGATTTACATAAGTATATTTTATATATCTCTAGTGCTCGGGAAAAGTGACACAAGTCAGTTTCCACAAACCTTTTTTGAAAAAAATTGACAAATTACGGAACATCTGTTCGCTTGGAAAAAAAAATACATAGGTGTTCCTTCCATTGCAATAATTAATTCATATAGAAAAAAAACAAATCGACATAAACCAGTGTAAGTTGTCAATAAATTATCAAAAAAGGTTTGTGAAAACTGACTTATGTCACTTTTCCCAAGCACTGCAGATATAAAAAACTAACAGTCAAAACCTGTTCAAATTAGTTTGTCTGTTTTTCTAAAATTTATTTGTCATTGGAGGCCAAATATTTAGTCAATTATTTATTTAACATTGTTTTAAATCTAAGTTATATTAATGTATACTATCTGATTTAATAAATTTTACAGCCACCGGCGTAGCTTAGTCGGCTAATGCGTTTTCTTGTCTATCCGGAGTTGCGCTCGGGCGCGGGTTCGATTTCCGTTTTGTGTTGATTACCTGGTTTGGTTTTTTCCTACTTTTTCCCCAACCATAAAGAGAATGTCAGGTAATCTGTGGCGAATCCTCAGCTTCATTTCGCCAAATACCATCTCGCTGTCACCAATCGCATCGACGCTAAATAATCTAGTAGTTGATACAGCTTCATTAAATAACCAACTAAAAAAGGTCTGTTATCAACACTTCTATATTCCCATCGGATACATTTTCAATACAATAACTTTTCCCATTCATCACATTTTCTAAACAACTGAATTCCTACAAGGCACACTCTACAACCCACAAACTTAACACCGGGCATATTTTTTAAATCATTAGTCCTTCACTGGAAAAATTTGTTGAGTTACTACTATTTACTAGACACACTCAAAATCACTCAACACGTGTAATTAATTTTTTAACTTCATGGAATTCGTAATCAACATTTTAACATAAAATGACATTCTGAAAACCGTTTGCAAATGAAAAATATATTCTTATATTTTTGTTACGGGGCAGGGGCTGATTGGTATTTCCCAATCTCTGTTCTGACCAAAAACGTTGATAGAACTGATATTTATCTTAACCTTTATGTGTGAAGTCCGGAGGTCCTAATTAGTCAAATTCGTTCCTCTCACCTCCACGCTGAAACACTTTGAGATATTTTATGATACGAAAGAGAGAGTGGTGTGCGTTAGGCAACGGGATTTGTGATAGGTTTATTGATATTAGTTCACAAAAGTACAAACTTAATAATAATTTTTAAAATGATCTATATACAAAAGTAGTTATACATAATAAATATACAATTTCGTAAACTAACTAATTTATTGCAAATCTCAGTAACAAATTGCTTCAAACTTGCACTGCGTAAGGCAACGGGAAACTACAGCATTTATCTTCCTCAAGAAAAACTACAGTATGGAGAAGAATGGAATGAAATGGATAGATGAAGTAAGAAATGAAACGGTGCTAGAAAGAATGGAAGAAAAATAATAATGCTGAAACTGGTCAAGAAGAGGAGAAGAAATTGACTGGATCACTGGCTCAGAAGAAACTGCCTAGCGAAGTATGCATTGGAAGGAATAGTGAACTGGAGAAAAGTTCGGAGCAGAAGAAGATATCCAGTGATAGACAACATTAAGATATATGGATCGTATGAGGAGACTAAGAGGTAGACGTAAAGTAGGGGAAAATTGGAGAATGCTGGGTTCGTAGTTAAAGTTCTGGCCTTGGGCAGAAAACTGTGAGTACAGTAGAGCGTCTCGTTTAGGCACAGTGAAAACGTAAACAAAGTGCAGGTGACGTATGGGGGGATGCACAAGATTTTAGTTACAACATTTATGGAGGAGCATTAATTGAAGCGTCGGCTGGAACAACGTTGTAAGTTACAAAATTTTCATTCGGCGTGTTTCCGTGTAATAATGTTGTATGTCATGTTACCTTGCTATACTCTTTGGCTTGTAACTGTCCATCAATGCAGTACGTGAAATTTGTTCACTCAAAAGTTTGCTACCCTATAAGAACAACGTTGTACGTGTACACATTTTTGCAGCTCCTGTAAATTTTACCAAATGTAACTTATAACGTTGTTCCAGCCGACGCTTCAATTGGAATTATATTTTTCAAAAAAACAAAACAAAAGAACACAAATTTGCATGACATTATATAGCCTACACATTTTAACAAACAATAAGTTATAAAAAATCAAATTTTGCTACTTATATGATGTTACTTTCAACAGCATTTTTACAGTCATGAATTTCATTCTCTGTATGACTAATATAATATCACCGTCTTCTGTGGCCAAATTAATAAAACTAGAGTACATTCGTGTGAAATGACAACACTGTTTCCTGAATATAATTATCCCATCTAAATAGGCCAATGTAATAATTACGGTGATATAATGTTTAGTAATACAGAGAATGAAATTCATGATCGTAGAAAATGCTGCTTGAAAGCAACATCATATAAGTAGCAAAATTTGATTTGTTATATTGAATTATTTCAACGTTACAATTGCTTGTTTGTCAAAATGCGTATATGATAACGTTATGCAATATGAGTTCTTTTGTTTTGTGTGTTATTGGAAAATATAATTTCAATTAATGCTCCGCCATAAATGTAACTAAAACCTTGTGCATCCCTCGTGTTTATCGTACGGCTCGACCTCCCTCACACGTTACCTGCACTTTGTTTGCGTTTTCAATGTGCCTAAATGAGACGCTCTACTGTAAATGAATATTTTTGTTGGCTACACTTCTAAGATTCGTGCTTCAGGAAGAATACAGTAAGTTGTCTTCCAGCTTTTGCGTAATTTTGTACAAATACGTGAAGTTATATGAAGATAAATTATGCACGTGGAATCATTAGGCTACACTGTTTTAAAGATGTGTACTTTACGTATCAGTAAAAAAAGTTGTTAATTATACTTTGGCGCAGATAGTTTATATGATATTTTATATTAAGTAAGTTAAAAAGTTAGAATTTTTTTATTAAATGTCCATTTTCAATATTTTTAAACATTTAATAATGTGGATAACGTATTCCTTCATCACAGCAGCACTTTAATACAGATAGGAAAGCTAGGAGAATAAATATAATTTGTAATTACATTAAGATCCGGGCTCTGATTTTCTGTACAGTTTTTATAAAATAACTGACGCTACATGAAACATAAATCTTGCGGCCGAAAGCAGTGGAAATAACGAAGCTTTGTAAAATGTCTCCAGTCTTTTCTTTATCGCCGTCCTCTTTGACACAGGAGATAGAAGAAACTGGAAAAGTTTCATAATGTAAGTTGGCCAGTATTATATTTGCAGTTCCGCTGAAGTTCAGAGATCTTTTTTCTATTGGCACAAGATTTTAATTGCAGTCGTAGCTCTTATCTCCCTGCGTATCGGCCGCCTCATCCCGGGACTAGTTTCTGCTCTTCACGGAATCCCCTCAACGACTTCCCCGACCCGGGATAGAAAACAGCAATGCCCCATCAGCCGCGTAGAGCATGGAGGTCAGTACAGTCTGCTACAAAATTGTTCGTGAAATTTTGCAGGGGTTTCGCCAAAATTTTTCTCTAATGGGGAATTTTGAAGATATTGCTCTTTATTATTTTGGTATTATTATAGTCTATTACAAGTTACACATCTCACTTGACGATATGTGTCAGAAAAAGAACAATTGTTTGTATACATCTAAAGTCTGATTAGTGTAATACGTAGCTTCACGACGATATATGCAACGGAGGGAGAAAGGAACTAGCCAGCCTTTCCCATTATCTCCTGACTTACTTGCCTCATGACTGGTGCCTAGTTGGTATCACTTGTGAGGTTCAATCCTGTCTTCGGACAGTTGACCAAACAACAAACAACATTTTGGAAAACGTATTACATATCTTTCACGTGTTAAATTTTGTTACCTTCTTAACATGTTTCGACCTGTTATTGGTCATCTTCAGAACTGGTCGTTGCTAGTCTTGGCGCCTTTTGTTTTGTTTCCTGTGAGGGTGCGTTTGTGTAGTGTAATGTGGAGTCAAAAAGTGTGTGTGTTCTGAAATTGAGTTGTGTGTTGAGAATTCCGTTTGCATGTATTTTTGTGTGTCTATATATTTCATATTGTTCCACTCCACACCCCCACAGGAAACAAAACAAAAGGCACCAAGACCAGCAACGACCAGTTCTGAAGATTACCAATAAGAGGTCGAAACATGTTAACAAGGTAACATAAAATTTAACACGTGAAAGATATATAATACGTTTTCCAAAGTGATATAGTGTTAAAAGTTGTGTAATGAAGATGTACAGGGACATCATTTAATTTTTACTAACATTTCTAATATTAACCTGGCTATACCTTTGGATCAACGATTAAGAACCGGAAACCCCCTTTCACGACTGCAGTTCGATGATACTGGCGTAATATACAAACATATCACTTTACTGTGTATAGGAGGGAAGAGAAGTAGTTCATCCATTTACTTAAACTAGGAAATATCGCGATTTTGAGTTTGATAATTTTCATTAGGTTTTTTTTAATCAAAATACAGTACAGTATTAACAATGAGTGTTTTTACTCACGAACTGAGCTTTCCATGCGGACGTATTCATTATGCAGTGTAGCCTATATTATACTGTCTACAGCACATTAGCGTACACTATAGAGAATGAAGTTAAATTGAAAAATAATCATAATATGGATATATAAACACATTTTTGAAAATAGTGGCCGTTCATTTCGATATAGGCATCAGTTCTAATGTGCATATTATCGTACTATAGACTATTGTACGTAATTCCAATTACCAGGTTCGTACTTCGTATCAGTAACTCATGTTAAATGTTATGGCTTGTTTAACGACGCTCGCAACTGCAGAGGTTATATCAGCGTCGCCGGATGTGCCGGAATTTTGTCCCGCAGGAGTTCTTTTACATGCCAGTAAATCTACTGACATGAGCCTGTCGCATTTAAGCACACTTATATGCCATCGACCTGGCCCGAGTAACTCATGTTCATCTGTACCTACTCTATAAAAGAGACCTTACGTACTGTAAATTTAATCTTCACTTCTGCCCGATTCGAAAAGATAAAATTACTCAGACATGCTATCTACTGTCCATCCAAGTGGTTACGTCGCAGCGTCGTAGAAAGGGAGGAAATCACGTGACAGTTAATTACTTAACGAGGCCCATTTATTTAAGTTATGCCCTATTTTAAACAATTGTATGGGTATAATATTACGTAGACGTCCAATTCCTAACAGAAATTAATGTTCCCAGAAAAGAGCTAAGACAGCCCAGCCACTAGCATTTACAGAGAGGCGAATAGAAGCAGATGGGGGAAACCGAGATGCGACGTAGGCAAATGGAAAATGATGCAATATTGAAAGATCTTTCGTCACTGGAAAAGGCGAACATATTTTTGGAACGTACTGTTTTGCTATGACCGTAAGGCTGTTATGACTGTACATGCGGTCTTGGATCTGTGTGGAGGACGGTTGAACTTCATTAGTAGAAGGGATGGGAGTGAAGTACAGTCAAAAACTCAGGTACAATAAAAATTGAAGTAAAAATAAAATGATGTCCCTGTATAACAAACAACAACAAGAAATATCGAACTGTAGCAGCTGTGACTCCATTTGAATTGTACACATTGTTTTCAGTTCTTTGAAATGAAGCGCGTCTTTATATATTCAGTGACAGAGAGTAGCTTCCTCAATGTGTTATGAGAAGACTTCGATTATGGACACGAAGATGCGTGCCAGGCGATGAAAGAAAGGAATAGGCGGGCGGGTACAAAGACACGCAGCTGTGCTGTAGCTTTATGCGATTGAAGAGTAGCAAGAGTAGAATCCGCAGTCTGTCAAGAAGAGCAAACTTATTTTATAACTTACCTAGGCCTATTTCATTTCGATTTTAATGTTATATGTCTAAAAAAAATGTATAATAATTTGAACTTAACGTAGTTTCAATAGTTTAAGGGATTAGGTACAGCTTACAGCAGTAAAATTTTTGGAAATATTCAACTTTTTTTTTTCCTCCATTATTGTATCATTGTACAATAATGAAAATTGCTATGTGTAAGACACTGTCCTTCTGCAATATGAAAAAATATTTTTACGATTAAAAAAATATATATATATATATTTTTTTTTTCAAAATTCAAAACTGTGGCAGTTCATTGTGCAGTGATGAAGCGTCTTCCTCATAACTCATAAACTTGTTAACTTTTTCATGTTCTCACTGTTATTTTATTGCTGAAACTCATGTTTACAATATCACGCTCTTTCAACTACATTCCTTAATAAATATATTTTTTTATTTTGTGTTTAGAAGAAAATACCGATATTTGACCATTTTTAAAATGATTACATTTTTTATTAGAGAATACATAAAAGATAGAAAAGTGATTTTGCATCATACTGTAGATACGACATGCGTTAATATACACAAAAAATTTAATCATAGAATGTTGGATACTTTTTTAGTTATGAGGGAAACGCTTCATCACTGCACAGTGAACAGCCATCATTTTAATTTTGTAAAAAATATATATAAATAATATTTTTTACTTCGGAATGTGTATGATAAGAACTTTCTGGTGTTAAATTTTAACGTACCTTGTTAACATGTTTCGATGACCGAAAATAGGTCGAAACATGTTAACAAGGTACAGTTACCCTTAAAAAGAATGAGACGATTCTTGGTCGTCGGAAGTTAAAATTCTACAGCGCGGTTCACTCGATATCGACGTAACGATAAGTACCATGAAAAATAGAACAAGAATTGTTACAAGGACCACAAGGACAAGTACCAAAATAAGGATCAAGAAGAAGACAGCCATTTAAGGCCAGGATTTCACAACTTAGCTCGGGTAACAAAATATCATTGCTTCTCTGTACCGAATGGTAAATGCCTGCTATCGGATCTACATTTTGGACCGCTGCTGTCACTGTCTTGTCTCGGTAGCTCATATAGTAGCGTGTCGGTTCCTGCGTATAACCGACACATCTCGTGTTCGATCCCAGGTGAAACTTTTTTTTTGAGTTGTAATTAATTTGTTCAGAGTTCCTCTACTATCTAATTTGTTGAAAAATATGGAATAATTTATGTCCAATTTTTGGGTCTTACAAGTGGGCTGAACCTCGTCAAAAAAAATAAATCTTACTTGGAAGTTAAAAGTATTCTTCCTCAAACGAAAATAATAAAAAACTAAAAGAGACCTGGTAACTTAAAATCTTGTCCACATACCATCAGCTTCTACTACAGCTCTAAGTCGATCCGGCATGAATGTCACGAGATTGTGGAATAAGTTTTGATCCCCGGCGAGATCTTCCCAGGTGTCAACAACTTGATCCCACAATTCGTCTCGATTTCGAGGGCGTCGGTGGGCATAGGTGACTATCCTTCTCTTTTTCAATTCCGCCCATAAATTTTCGATGATATTCAAATCACGTGACTTCGGAGGCCAATTAATGATTTCGATCTCGGGTCTCCTTTGAAACCATCTTTGAATGCTTGCGGCATAGTGCACGGGATGGTTACCCTGCTGGAACAGCAATGTTCCTTCGGAAAAACGTTCTCGGACGGAAGGAAGGAAAATATTTTCCAGAATGTGCTCGTAAGTTCCCGCATTAAACCGGCCATCGATGCGTTCTATAACGCGAGGTCCACCCCCAATACGATATGCTAAAGTGCCCCGATCTTTCACGTCGGTGCACATAGCGCTGATCATGTCGGAAATTATATTTCTCCAATCGAAATACACTCGATTGGTAGCGAAGGCAAGACGGTTGACAGCTTGTGCTTCCCCCAATATTTCCATTTGCGCAGCCCTCCGGCTCCTAATACTGCGGTTCCTCAACCTGCTGATCACAGTCTGTGAAGAACCGGGAAAGTTAGATGCTGCTCTTATTTCGTTAGCAGTCCAGTCGAACTGACTCGAATAAGAGAGCATCTTCTTCCAATGAAGAAATCCGCGGACGCCCAGGAATAGGACGATTTTTTACCTCCCCTGAATTTTGGTAACGATGAACCCCCTCGCGGCTGTACTTCCAGGAACACCGACCAAACGGCCAGTAGATCTAGCCCCATATCCAGCCTCAACTAGCGCTATAAATCGCTGTCTCATGTCACGTCGGTTCGCTATTAAGATGAGAAATGAGGGATGACGATAATACTTTAGTGCAGACATGACTATTTAACGTGATATAGAATTATTGAAATAAGGGGCATCTTGCACAGTAAGAGTTCATAAATCAACCCTAAATTAAATATTTAAATAACAGGATATAACAGGAAGTTCAATTGTTGCGAAACTAATCAAATTAAATCTAATTACATTAAGTAAACAAATCCCAAGTTATGACACCACATTGCTCAGCTAAATTGTAGGTTATTAACATAAGCATTGAATAGGTCCGTGCTTATGCGTTGGACGACAAAACCAAACATCGAAAGTTCGAATCTTGCCGAGGAATATAACTTCTTGCTATTTATAATGTAAATCAGACTTCTAACTACATTTATATTTCTTACATTTATTAATATTTATAGCCAACATTGAATTTGTAAAGAAAAGACTTTAGAAATCTCATATGGAATTTGTGATATGTAGTGACATAAACATAGATTATCTCTCGGAACTTTTCCGTAAAAGTAAATTAAATTCACTCCTTGAAACTGGAAACCATAGTCGTAGAGTCATTTTTCCACCTGCATACAAGCTGAAGTAGCACAGCCATTGATAAAAGTTTTGTACACAGAATTAGACTGACAGAACCTATTCGACAGAATCTATAATCAATGGCTTGTCTGAACATGATAAACAAATCCTAAGTGTTTCCAATGTCACTGAACAATTTCAAAATATTAATTTAAAAACTAAAAAAGGGTCGTAAATGCTGTAGCCTATCTAGTGATTATTTACATTTATGTCTACGAAATGAATCTTGGGAAAACGTATATGATACTGATACTACTGATATTAAGAGTAAATGTATAGTATTTTTCACTTAATTCCAGAATCACTTCAGTGGATGTTCTCCACTCAATGTTGTAGAAAAATTCAAAAGTAAAAACATGTAGATAACGGAGGGACTTAAGAATCTCATGTATTAAAAAGAAGAATCTATATGTAATGACTTGCAAGGTAATGATCCTCATGTTCTTAAATACTACAAGAAGTACAGTGTAATTTATCAAAAATTATGAAAGAGGGAAATAGAATACATTTGAATAGAAAAGTACAAAATTCAGATAATGCAATTTAAGCTATTCGGAATATTATTAAAGTTAAACTTGTAGATATCCTAAGAAAGAAAATATTTTTTCATTAAAACCAGTGATTATAAAGTATAGGATCCCAAATCTATTGCAAATTCTTTTAACGTCTTATAGTATATAGTAAAAAAATATTATTGACAAATTAAACATTCAAGATTTTGCAAAAGATACTGCAATTGGTAACTTAACAGATGCATTTAATAATTAGTATTAATATATGTAATTAGTCAATAACTGCAAAAGTGTTTTTCGTTCAATCATAACATGAATAAAATTGAATTCACATTAAATTAAACACTATTGCAAACACGTAGATAAAATAGTTCAAATCAACTGAAGGGGTTAGAATGAAATAATCCAAAGCCACACTTTTAACAAAAATTTTTTGTGCAAGTGCATTTCTTACACATATGGGAAAGCTACTAATAAAATATTGTAATAATTACTCAACAAATGACATAGCCTAAGGACTCTAAACCTTTATAAAAGTGTGTCTGTGTGGCTAAGGAATATTTCTTAATTTCATTTTAATTGTTAGTTTTTAATATATATGCATTTACATTGAATGTGTGTGTGTATAAATGCATTCATTAGATTAACGTTTATAATATTATAACTTGTAATTTTGTATTGTCTGTGATCATTAACACTTAATCTGAGAACTTTTTAAAACTCTATTTCAACGTTATTTAGCTATTTCAAAGTTATTTAGACAAAAAAAAAGTTGTGCAGACGAGGAATCGAACTCGCATTCTTTTACACAACACGCAGAAGTCTAAGCGTCTAAGCTATTGAAACGACACGAAAGCTTTCCTTTCTGTGCGGTGTGTCAATCTAGTCATGAAGGTCCATTGTCGATTTAACTACACGACTTATGTATATATTTATCTTTTATTTACGCAAGGTTATCATATGTTTTGCAGTTTTTGAAGTGAATTTCGGAACGATGCTCGTAACAAACCAAATAGCCTGAATTTAAGTAACTCAATATTCGTTATCTTGTGTATCGGTGCTCTGGTCTCTGATCATGCGCAGTGTCTTACATCTGAGACTTAGGAATATTCAATCGTCTCATCCTTTTCTAGGGAAACTGTACGTTAAAATTTAACACAAGAAAGTTCTTATCATACATATTCCGAAGTGATACAGTGTTAAAAGTTGTGTAATCAAAAGGTATAATCAAGACAATATTTTTTAATCGTAAAAATATTTTTATCATATAACAGGACAGTGTTTTACACATAATAATTTTCATTATTGTACATGATATGGAGGGAAAAAATGTTGAATATTTCCACAATTTTACTACTGTAAGCTGTACTTAACCCTTTAAGCGTAAAGAAAACAAATATAAGGGAAAGAAGAGAAAGGAAATGAGGAACAGGAGGAAGAAGGGAAATATGAAAATGTTGATGGAGAAGAGAAGAACACCAAGAGTATGGGAAAAGGAATAAAAACAGGAAAAACAGAATGGATAAAGAAAGGAATTCGAGAAATAATATTATAAGCAGAATGAAAAGTTCAGAAAAGGCAGGACTCGAGAATGGAGAGATAAAGAAAGGAATTCGAGAAATAATATTATAAGCAGAATGAAAAGTTCAGAAAAGGCAGGACTCGAGAATGGAGAGATAAAGAAAGGAATTCGAGAAATAATATTATAAGCAGAATGAAAAGTTCAGAAAAGGCAGGACTGGAGAATGGAGAGAAGAAATTTAATAAGCACTGACTGCTAAAACTTAAAACTACGATAACAATGAAATAATTGTTCTCATCTGCAATACATAGACCACTCTAGCAGCCAAGCAATAAGAAAGAAAAGTGAAGTACCTCTGAGAAGGACGCCACTTGCAATCCGCTTAAATGAAAAGAAAAGCCCTTCTTTTTTATCCTTACATAATAACGATTGATAATGGGTAGAACACTGAGTCCAAATATGCTTACTTACCCACAGTTAATTTCGCGGAGAACAAAAGAAGACCTACCGTCGCTTACTGCGCATGACATATCACATTTCATGAATTTCCAAAGCAGAACAATATAAGAAAGGAGAGAAAGGGAAAAATAAATTCAGCCGTAATTAACGGCGATTTGAAGAAATCAAGCCCGCAATCATCACCCGCCTTGTTCTCAAGAATTCAACCGGCGGAAACTCAGCAGTTTTTACTCCCCTCCTCTTCTAGAGTGCATGGCGGCGCTCTGAGAAAAGACAATTCTGATTTCTGGGGATGATTAATAACTCGCCGTGTCGCCCCGGCTTGGCAGCGTTCAGCACGTATATTATATTCGAGAAATGAGACTCATTAGCAATTCTAAATAGAAGAAGGCTGCGAGGAATTATACTGGAGGCTCTGCTAACAATTACTGAAACAGTTGAAGCCCTACACAAATTCCCCAGTTTGTGAGGGTCACAGCGTTTAGAAATTAGCAGTGGTTTCGTACATTTGCAATTAAATATGAGCCATTATTAACATTCACAGATGTTTATATGTTGCAATTCAAAATAAATGTAATATTAAATATTATTACGCAATATGTAATTATTGGGTATCATCAGTGTGGTTTTAGGCGTAATAGATAAACTATTGACCAGATATTTTGTATTCGATAGATAATTGAGAAAAAATGGGAGTATAAAAGTACAGTACATCAGTTATTCATAGAATTCTAAAAGGCATATGACTCGGTTAAGAGAGAAGTTTTATATGATATTCTTATTGAATTTGGTATTCCCAAGAAACTAGTTCGATTATTTAAAATGTGTCTCAGTTAAACGTACAGCAGAGTCCGTATAGGTCAGTTTCTGTCAGATGCATTTCCAATTCACTGTGGGCTAAAGCAAGAGATGCACTATCACCTTTGTTTTTTCACTTTGCTCTAGAGTATGTCATTAGGAAAGTCCAGGATAACAGAGAGGGTTTGGAATTGAACGGGTTACATCAGCTGCTTGTCTATGCGGATGACGTGAATATGTTAAGAGAAAATCCACAAACGATTAGGGAAAACACGGAAATTTTACTTGAAGCAAGTAAAGAGATAGGTTTGGAAGTAAATCCCGAAAAGACAAAGTATATGATTATGTCCCGTGACCAGAATATTGTACGAAATGGAAATGTAAAAATTGGAAATTTATCCTTTGAAGGGGTGGAAAAATTCAAATACTTGGGAGCAACAGTAACAAATATAAATGATAGTCGGGAGGAAATTAAACAGAATAAATGTGGGAAATGCCTGTTATTCGGTTGAGAAGTTTTTATCATCCAGTCTGCTGACAAAATAGAGGTTCAATATAACCGAAGCTGACTATATTAATTGTTAATGCTAAGACAGACACTCTGAAAACAAGATTTTGCCTAAAGGCCTGCTGGGAGTTAGCAGTCAGCTGATCTCTATGATAAATCTGAGATTGTAGTATATCTGAGACTATTTTCTTAACAAAAATTGGTTATTATTTCATACGCATGTTGTTAACCCTCATGCTACCACGATTTTTCATTGCTTACTACTACCAAGGGGGGGGTAATACAATTACCCCCATAATAGTACATTATGCAACGAGCCTATAATGGTAGTAATTAAGACGCGAGTATGTTTATGAAACGAGAGCAAGTGAGTTTCATAATTTTCGTATGAGCGTCTTAATTACCATTATAGGCAAGTTTCATACGACTTTTTATGCTGGACCATATTTCTAACTTGAAATTATTCATAAGTATTCATGTTATTGTTATCTGACTGGGGAGCGGAACTGACCTTGTGCAATATCTCGTAAATTGTGAGGTGTGCGCAGACGCGAAAGTTTTGATTTTTTCCGAGGAACAAATGCCATTGACCTTGATATAATCTAGAGAGTAAAATGAACATTAATCTTGATATAACCTTGAAATTGATTTAGACATTGAAAAACGAGATGACAAATTGAATTTATTTGAATATTATTTACATATAACGCTAATTATTATAGTAACAGAACATAACCTTCTGCAACAGTATTGGATTTCCAGCCTCCGTGACGTTTCGCTAGTTATCTTTCGATTGCATATCCTAGAATAATCGGTACTTGCGCTTTCATATTGCTACAATGGTGTTTTCTGATTGGTGGAACACCTGAACTTTAATGAATAGGTGTACTTTAATGAGGTCCATTAAAGGGCTGCTACCAGATGTATAATTACTACATTTCGGCATGGTCGAGCATAAAAATCATAATCATATACCGATCTTTGTTAAGCATTTTAAATATAAACAATATATATATATATATTGTTGACTATAGACTTACAAAAAATATATAAAATAATCTTCCTATTTTGAAAAATACAGAGTGATTCAAAAATCTTGTTCCACTTTCTCGAAAACGTAGCCTATACGAAAATTAATGAACTTTAGATATGTTAGCGGTGACACTATGAGGTAACACAGTAAATTTAAATATTCTCCCTTCCGCTTCAAAACAAACTGCTCAATGCTAGTATATAGTTTTGAAATGGTAGAAAACACATTTGCAAGCAATGAAAGTCACAGTGCTATAACATAAATTGGAAATCGCTACCTGCTAGCAGCAGGAACTGTCGAAACAAAATTAAATTCATACGCAAACTTACTAGGCACTTGATCAGCAATTGAGACTCGTTCATACATGGCTTCTAATAAATACTCCTAGTTCTCTTATCCTAGCATAAAATATTTAAATTTCCGGCAATTTCATCCTTATACAATTATTCTACGTATAATTTGTACTTCAGTAAATGAATTCTTTCGTTGTTCGTCACTTCTAGAATAAATTGTCTAGCCTTTATTAATCAGATAATCTGTTATTACTTTGATTTTTATATTGTAATTATAAATTTAATATTAATTGTAATTATAGTTTTAATTGCATTCTTAATATTGTACTTGTAATCCCCTTGTTGAGGGGAAGAGAAAGGCTTGACGGAGTCATTTCTACCAGGTTAAATAGGCCTATGTAAGTAAACCAAATAATTAAATATAAATATCTTTTCCGCTGCATTCCTTTTTCCTCGCTCTCCTCTTCTTTTTAACCTCTTCCCTCTATTCTTAAACTTAATCGCACTCTCCCCCTCCTCATATTTTCCTCTTTTGTCTATCTCGCTTTCTTCCATTTCCAGGATTTCTTCCTGCTATTATTTCTCGACCTTCTTATTTCCATCTTCATATCCTTCAATTCTTCATAGGTAAGTCTATATAGATATATCTCCGGTTATTTTCTATGATTCTGCATTCATTTTTTCGCCATCTTCAAATACTCCTAGTTTCTCAAATATGTACTGTAGGCCTACTTTGACAGCTTACCGCTACAGAGAACGATTTAAAATGAAACGATAGCGAAATTTCGACCACATGCTCACAGTAACAATTCTAGTTTTACTTTTTCTTCCGCTTAATCTCGAGAGCGCTGCAGTCGGAAAAAATTTAACTAGCCGCTGAACTATGTAGACTTACCTCAAGGCCGAAAGTCTTAATACTTTTCGCCCTTACACGAAGAGATTTGTCTGTGAATTTAGGATTGTACATACTTACTACAAACAAGTTTTTGCGTGTATGGGGCCCTTTAGGGGTAGGTCTTATTTCCGATGCTCATGTGGGAAGAAATTTGGGTTCCGGGCTCTAGAGCTTATCAGGTAACTCGTTTGAGGATGGAGCCTGATTTGGTCAGGGCTGAGGCAGGGTATCTCATCTGTCAACATCGGATTCATTAATGTCATCCAAGTCATCAGTCGGGCTACGCCAATCATCGCTTATACAGTACGGAAAATTGGCTAATGGGAAGTCTAAGTGTAAGGATTCTTCCTGGGCCCAGACCTTGAAAAGCTAATCCATGCCTGTTCGTATTTTCTTATTCTCTTATGTATCTTAATTTACTCTCTGTTCTCTCTCGTCTTCATCTTCACTTTCTTTTTCGTATATTTTTAATCTTTTCCTTTGCCTCTTTTTTTTCATCATCTTCTCCGTTTACTTTTTTTTCTTTAGGTTGGAATTTTGTAAAATTTTAATTTGCTTCAAATTCTGATTTCCTTGATTTTGTATTCTGGAAGCAGAGGCGCGTTTTCATTTTTCAATTTGGCTAATTTTCTCGTATATCATGGTCATATTTTCATTTTATTGCGCATTTTCAGCAACTGCGTGTTTAAGAATCTACAGGTTTAGTATATGGGACACACGTTGCGCTGCAAGCCGGGAGATCGTGGGTTGGATTTCTAATGAGGTCATGGATTTTCTCTGTTGATCTAATTCTTCCGTCCGCCTAAGGTTCACAAAACTTCTACGAGAAACAAATACCAAAGGTATTTTCTTGAGATTAAGGGTGGCAAGCACATAGGACATTCCTACTGAGGTATTGTTTTCTGTAAAGAAGTGAATTTTAACCTCTCACCCTCCACAAACGAATGACGAAAAACCTACAACTACCTGCGTCCATTGGCCGCGCAGTAGTTTCTGTTGTTTGCATACATGTTGTAACATTCCGAGTGCCCATGAAATCTCCTTTATTTTTAATAATTAATACGCAGGTAGGAAAGTAGATGAGGAGAAACAATGGAATTACGTATTACCATGACAACATATTAGAAGCGCGAATTGTATATGAAATGCGAAAGATTGCAGCTAATGTAGCAGCTAGCATAACTTCACATGCTTTTCGGAAACAAATGCCTGTACATATTTCATTCAATCCAAATAATTACGGTACTGTACTTCAAGATTTTTGTGCTGCTATGTGAATGGTTTGGAGAATACAATCGCACGAGTATTTACAATAAACGCGTAGCTTCGTTAGCAGTAGCAGATTATTTCTGCACCTACATCTCTCTGCACAGTGCGTAGCCGAGAATTCCAACTAACTCAATATATTGAATTCATTACACCGTATATCCAGGAGACATTAGACTTATTTCATATTTCGTTATAGCCAACTTATAATACTTCATGTTTCAGAAAAGTATATGAGTTTCATTTAAAAACAGTACACAAATGTAAAGCTCATAAAATATCTGAGGTTAAACAAATTATCATATTTTTTCGGCGCGCCACTCCTAGTAACTATGAGTTATCAGAAGAAAAGAAAAATATTTCGAGTTTTACTTAAATATCTGTAAAATATTGTAATATCATAAGGAGTCCTATTCTATCAGTTCATATAGTACTTACAATCAATTATCCAAGCATGTTACATTGTAAGGAAATTTGTAGCAATGTTTATATGAAATTCTGTCGTGATTAATGCAATGAATTATTATTCGTAGTTCTCTGCCCAAGGACAGGTCTTTCACTGCAAACACAGCATTCTCGAATATTGTATAGACTAATAATAATAACAATAATAATAATAATAATAATAATAATAATAATAATAACAATCGAATGTTTATATGCCTTAAAATCCCGCAAAATCTTTTGTCACAGAGATGCACAACGCCGCTACTTGCACAAAATAATTTGAAGATTTACAGTAGTTCGTGAGTGGGGCTTGAAAGACATGCATAAATAAAATGAAAAAAATTATAAAAAATTGAGTTCTTCTTTATAGCCTATGACCTTTTTATAAAATTATTTTAGAGTGTTTATATTTAAACTCACAAACACCGTATAAAATCGATTAAAATTCGATTATCTTGTCGATTAATCGATTGAAGGCATCCTGTTAGTCGATAACAATTTACAATCCATCGATAGCTCTAATATTTATATATTTCGCCACATTATATATTACAATTAAATCCAATTTCATAATAAAATTTCAAATAATAATCCAATAATAAATATAAATGTAACCCATCTCCACCAAAACATAAACTGCACCTTGACCTGAAATAATTTATAAAATTAAATTGAGAAAATTTCATTAACCCTTAAAAGATTTTCATTATAACGGCGGTATAGATATATTAATCTTGGTAAGTTTCAACGCCGACTATCGATTAAGGGACAGATTCCTCTAAAAAGACTAAAATACCGCCAAATTCTTTAAGTTTCAAGACCCTAACTAACACTACTCAAGTTAAAAATAATTTATATCTAAAATAATAGGGTATCTAATCCTAGTTTAAAACAAAAGATTTCATAGTCTCAAATAAAATAAAGTCATAATAAATATTAAGATTTCACCAAAAAATAATAAAATAACCTCCAAAAAAAACTCTTAACTACTTTAACCAAAAAGATTTACTTATATTCATTGTATAACCGCGGATGCTGGCACAAATTTTACCAATAATAAATCAAAATTACCTAATCAAATTCCCATAAATTTACAAAACTTATTACTGCGAATGAACAACAAATTAAATAATCATTAAGACAAAAATAATTAAATCACGCAAAAACTTACATATAAAATAATTTAAAAGCAAATAAATAAGGAAGAATAAAACTCATTAAATAAACACTAAAACAAAAATCGAACTTAAATAAAAAAATAAAGATTATATAACATAAAAAAAGTAAAACCCTAATTTCTCCATACATTTTAACCAACTCACAACGTATTCTCAACACAACTTCTACCATCAACTTTTAAACTCTTAAGAAAAGATTTGAAACTACGGGACAGTTAAAAAAAAAAGAAGCATTGACCACTAGTGTATAATAATAGTGTGTGTGTGTATGTGTGTGTGTTGCGAAACGCATAAAACATTTAATGAAAAAGTATACTCACCTTCGTAAAATAAATCTTTTACATTTTTAATCGGATATTTAACTTGGCTCCCTACTATCCCTTTTGAGCTTGGAGTTCGGATTTGTGTTTTGTTACTTGTTTAAAAATTCATAATTCGTTTATTCAACCCCTATTCCCGCCAATCATATATCATTGTGAATGAACCTTTAATAAATAATAAAAATGAGAGCTGGAATTGGCCGTCAAACACCTCAAAACACTAGGTCAGTGAGGGATTAAAGCGATTTTAATTGTATATTTTTGTGTTGGTCATATAGCAGTGTCTCATGAACTCTGTGTTTGTTGCGGTTCAAGTGAGTGACTTTGGGAGTTGGGGAATCGAATCGAAATTCCATCCCCCCCTCCAACAAGCCACCCCACAGCTGTGCCCGCAGGAGTCAAAATGTTAACACGAGCCCCGAGGGACCTGATGTTCTGGGTCACTGTGCACTTGTAATGGATTTGTTGTAGTTTTAACAGAAATAAATCCGCTGGGTGATAATGCACGGTTATAATTGGTCTTCGCTCTCTGTTGCTCCGTCGATGTACTCTGCCCGAACTAATTATAACATTCCCACAGCACAATGCATCTAGTTTTGCGGGTAACTTAAAAAACGCGTCTAAAAATACGTTGCATGGTTATGGAAAAAAAAAAGTGTCTATTTTAAAGAAATATTTTATGCTCGAGTGTTAAACGAATAAAATTTTATGAAAACTTCCGCATCTGACGTTAATTTCTTATCAAACGGAAATTAATTACGTCACACTATTCTGAAGTCGCTTGTTTAGCAACCGATCAGCGTAAAATATTAATGCTCGAAGGTCAAACGAATAAAATGTTATGAAAACTTCCGCATCTGACGTTACTTTCTTATCAACGGAAATTAATTACGTCACACTATTCTGAAGTCACTTGTTTAGCAACCGATCAGCGTAAAATATTAATGCTCGAATGTCAGACGAATAACATGTTATGAAAACTCCCGCATCTGACGTTACTTTCTTAGCAACGGAAATTAATTACGTCACACTATTCTGAAGTCGCTTGTTTAGCAACCGATCAGCGTAAAATATTAATGCTCGAATGTCAAACGAATAACATGTTATGAAAACTTCCGCATCTGACGTTACTTTCTTAGCAACGGAAATTAATTACGTCACACTATTATGAAGTCACTTGTTTAGCAACCGATCAGCGTAAAATATTAATGCTCGAATGTCAAACGAATAACATGTTATGAAAACTTCCGCATCTGACGTTACTTTCTTAGCAACGGAAATTAATTACGTCACACTATTCTGAAGTCACTTGTTTAGCAACCGATCAGCGTAAAATATTAATGCTCGAATGTCAAACGAGTAAAATGCTACGAAAAATTCTGCATCTGACTTCACTTGCTTAGCAAGGGCAATTAATTACATTACACTATGCTGTAGTCGCTTCTCTAGCAACGAACCAACGTAAAACATTAATGCTCGAATGTCAAATGAATGAAATGCTACGAAATTTCAACATCTGACGTCACTTGCTTAGTAACGACAATAAGTTAGTCACACTATTCTAACGTCACTTTCTTAGGAACGTATCAGATTCTTACATTGTTATGGTTTTTGCTAGAGGAATAGACTTATTTACATAAATGAATATTATATTTTTCATTTATCTTATTATAGACCCATGAGTGCTAATGATGCAGTTAGTCGAAAGAAAAGGAAATCATATAGGAACGGAAAGTTCAATCCCCAATGGAAATCTGATTTTTTATTTATTGAAATTACGAATGGTCCATGAAGTTAGAATTTCGTCCTAAATCATGGGTCATTATTCGTTAATCACCCTGTATGTATATACTTAAGCCTAATAGAGCAGGTGTCTTGCACCCTAGATAGTGGTTATCAATCCCAGAGTATTAGAAGATTGTCTACATCAGACGTGCTCACGGTGGGAATTTTGCCTACTGTGTGCCCGGGGCACTAGGTGTGTTTGCGCTGGAAACCTGCTGCAACATGTCAACAATGTCGTCCGCTCAAATCTAGCGAACCAAGCAGTAACATCGCTGGCGGTTTTAAAACGGATTCATACATTTATTTATTTATTTATTTATTTATTTATTTATTTATTTATTTATTTATTTATTTATTTATTTATTTATTTATTTATTTATTTATTTTATTTATTTATTTATTTATTTATGTATTTATTTATTTATTTCTTTATTTCTTTATTTATTTCTTTATTTCTTTATGTATTTATTTATTTATTTATTTATTTATTTATTTATTTATTTATTTATTTATTTATTTATTTATTTATTTATTTATTTATTTATTTATTTATTACTCAGATAGTTATTTCGTAGCCGGACTTCTTTATTATTCATTTGCTTCTTTTGTCTTTCTTCTTTCTTTTCTTTTTATTGCTTCAAGAGGACTATTTACAAAGAGAACAGAACAAGTACCGGCACTACATTCAAAGTGATTCAAGGTTCCCAGTGAGAGAAACGGTTTCCTTATGTTTAAATTGGTGAACGTGCTAAATCCTTAGTACAGTGTGTGAACACGCTGTTATGTTGAAAAAATATATAATGTAATAATATATTATATAATATAAAATAATACTGTTGGAGATGAATGTGTGCAACTAACAGACATTTTAAAGCAATCCATCGTCAATGAGGTACCGTAAGTTGTTTTATGAAAGTAATTGTTTCAGACATTTCCCTGCTTATTTCAAAACATAGAAAATAAAACATATAAGGAAATACATAAAGCAAAATCATAATAGCAATTTGTTGTGAAATGAAGTAATGAAATGTTATTATCAAAACATTAATTAAATTCATAAATAAGAACATTTTGTTGTGTAGATAAAGTAAATATGTTACAAATACAATTCTCTAATTTTAAAAGACATAATACTGAAATAAAGCGATAAAATATTCTTGGTTCCTAATCTGTTTTTGAGTCACGGACCTCATCGAAAATCTTGTGAAAGCTTTAGACCGCTCACTGTAAAAACAGTGAGAAACAATTTCAGATGAGCTTCTGCTTTTTACGTTGAAATGATATATTGAATATAGGGTAAAGATTGGTAATATTGTGATACGAGTAATATTGGGATAATTCTTTTTGAGAGTTTACTACAGTTTTACTGAGCGAGAGAAGGACCAGTTTTGTGCAGAAACTTGTCCACGAACATTCCCTTAATACTGTGACGCAAAAAACCGATCTTCCTCTCGCTCAGTTGTAATAAATTCCCAAAAAGAACTATCACAATATTACCAAACTTTATCCTACATGTTAATTTTTATGTGACTTTCACAGACCCCCTGAAGCATACTCAAGGGCCCCTAAGGGGTCCATGGACCCCATGTTAAGAACCCTTTCAATAGGAGATTAGCGACTGAGTTGCCGCCACTGAACTTACTTGCCCAGTACATGCCCACCTCGTACAGGGCATGCCCGATTCCTGCTCACCTCGAGTACGTCTGGGTCATCATTTACGTTAACGTTTTTGTACAGGGACATCATATTATTTTTACTTCAATTTTTATTGTACCTGAGTTTTTCAATGTACTTCATTCCCACCCACTCTACTACTAAACTTGCAACCGTTCTCCACACAGAACCAAGCGTATACAGTCAAAGTCGCCTTGCGGTCACAGTAAACACAAACAGTACTGAATTAGTGAGTATAGTATGTTCCAGAAATATGTTCGCTTTCAATATATTCAATCATATTCTCGTACAGGTACTTCGTCGTTGGCCTACGTCACATCTCGGTTTCCCCCAACGGCTTCTGCTAGTCTCTCTGTAAAGGGTAGTAGTTGAGCTGTCTTAGCTCTTTTCTGAAAATATTAATTTCTGTTAGGAATTGGACGTCTACGTAATATTATACAACTATTCAAAATAACTTAAATAAAAGGGCCTCGTTAAGTAATTAACTGGCACGTGATTTCCATCCTTTCTACGACCCTGCGATAAAACCACTTGGACGGACAGTAGATAGAATGTCTGAGTAATTTTATCTTTTCGGATCGGGCAGAAGTGAAGATTGAATTTACAGCACATAAGGTACTCTTTTATAGAGTAGGTACAGAATTATTTCAACATGAGTTACTAGTACGAAGGCCGAAACTGGTAATTGGAATTAGACGCAATAGTCTATTCGTATTATGATTATTTTTCAATTTAACTTCTTTCTCTAAATTGTACGCTAATGTGCTGTAGACAGTATAATATACACTGCATAATGAATACGTCCACATGGATAACTCAGTTCGTGAGTAAAAACACTTATTCTTAATACAGTACTGTATTTTGATTAAACAAAAACCTAATGAAAATTATCGAACTCAAAATCGTGATATTTCCTAGTTTACGTAAATGGATGAACTACTTTTCTTCACCCCTATACCTAGTAGAGTGATGTGTTTGTGTTTTACGCCAGTATCATCGAACTCCAGTCGTGGAAGGGGATAGCAAGCTGTGTTTCCGGTTCTCTAAAGGTATAGCCAGGTTAATATTAAAAATGTTAGTAAAAATAAAATGATGTCCCTGTACATGTGCTTAAAAATTTTAATCAAGATTTGATACATAATTTATCACAAATTCACTAGATATGTCTATTCCTATAATGGAATCGATTCTAATATATGTTCTTATAATTTACTTAAACCGATATTAAAGAGAGAGAAATGTCAATGGTTTATAAATTTCTAAGCTGATTATTTGTCGGGAAACCTGCAGCGCTCTGAAAGAGATTTACTTTTCCAGCCATTCGAGGGAAAGGTTAAAAAAGGAAATCTGTTGTGAACATTCTTTCGCTCGTACACAAGTGGCATAATAATGGTTTTCTCAACTGTTTTCAGTAAATCTCATACACAGAACGACCCGGATGTTCTGTTTGAATTGTAATATGTTTGTGAGTGAAGACAATATGAATTAAAAAGTACATTGACAACTTCATTTTTAGCATTATTATAGCTATCTGTAAGACGTAAATTTTGTCTCTCGATATGTTCTGAATATGGGTAAATTCGTTGATGATTGTTAGATTTCCTGAAACAATCATGTTTGGAAAAATACTTTCGTAACATTCCATTTAGTTAAATTCGTAAAAAAAAGTTATTAAAGTCTCCCTAATTACATTTATATATATTTCTTTTATTATTTAATATTACTACATTTTATTACATAGACGCTATACTTTGTCATTTCAGACAGGTCATCATGGTGATAAGTTTTGTAAATTAAATTAAATTGATTACATTTAAATTATACAGTACATATTTTTAAATTGAAAACTACTCGTTCACTGTTACAGGAAAATAATCTTCCTTTATAAAATTCATGTCACTTATTCTTATAACTAAGCCCAGAAAGTTCATGTCCTAAAAACTACCAAATATACGAGTATATGCAAATATTCATTTATAACCTTAAAATATGCCGTTCAGAGCAAACGTGATATAAGTCAAAATTGGGTAATGAGGTTTAAAATAAAAAAAAATTATGTAAAATACAGCGCAAAGTAGCAATTAATATGGTCTTCTTGCTATCCACTGCCTTACTTATTTACTGGCTTTTAAGGAACCCGGAAGTTCATTTGCCGCCCTCACATAAGCCCGCCATTGGTCCCCATCCTGAGCAAGATTAATCCAGTCTCTACCATCATATAAATCTTATAACCTTATTCCTTTGCTGTTGTCGTGCCGGAGAATCAGTCCCATTCCGAGGCTTATTGTTAGGTTTCGTAACAAGCTGTTTTTTACGGTGATGGGTTGTTAGCCCTTCGCCCTACCCCCAAGATGGAGGATCACCCCTTATCGGCTGTCCACGACTGCTTATTCAATATATTCGCAGCTACCCTCCATATCTGGAGGCCGTCTCCTCTATCCGCAATCTGTTTCAATTATTAATTGATACTTTGCGCTGTATTTTACAGAATGTTTACTTTAACCATCATTACCCATTTTTGTCTTACAACACTTCTGCTCTGAACGGCTCAAATATGCACTAATAAAGTTCTGTATTTCTTGATATCACTAATAAATAATAATAATAATAATAATAATAATAATAATAATAATAGTAATAATAATAATAATAATAGTAATAGAAATAGTAAAATAATAGCAATAATAATAATGATAATAATAATAATAATAATAATAATAATAATACGTAACAGATGTTACCTTAGGTCGAACTGGATGAGGTTAAACTTACTGCGACACTGTGCTGTGAGATTCGCTAATTGTGCCGCGAAACTTTTTGGTAAAATGTGGATAATGATTGCACTCAATACCAGTTTTCAAAAAGAGAATGTGAAGCTTTTATTTTAAAAATCAAAACTATGCATTTCATGCAACATAAAATCGGCTTTAATGAGTTTAAAAGCGAAAATATGGCACAATAATATAAACATTATGAAATATTATGTATTCAAAAACCGAAACATTTTTAATTTATATTCACATAAATATAAAACCAAAAGATCAGACAACATATGCTTGACAGTTCCTAAATTTACTACAGCTGTAGCATATAATCACAGTAGCAACTTCCGTCCAAGGCTTTATAACATGATAATAGATCAATTCCCAAACGTACAATTTACTAATGCTCCTTATTTAAAAAAATCTATTAAAAAATTGCTGTTAGCAGAGAAAATTTAAAGTTCAATTGAGACCCGGAATCCAAGAGGGGCCCAACTCCATTTTATATCGAAATCGAGTTAGATACACGATTGCATTGAGTTCGTTACTGGGAATCTGTATACAAAAAAATAGAGGCCCAACTGCAACATTTAACAATGCTAAAGTGATGTGAAATATCTACCGGAACCAAAGAGAGACCCAACTCCAGGCACTTGGCCTCTCTTGTACTCCATTAGGCAGTTGCGGCATTTTGTCGCTAGATGGCAGCGGGTTTTTGAAAAGGGCTTCAGCTTCAGACAACGAATCATCTGCTGATAGCATAAGCGTAAGATAAGAATTTCGTGATTAAAAGAATCATTTCCTTCAGTATTTCAATAAGACAGCAACAAAAAATGGAGAAAAATTCAAAATATCAGAGTATAAAATTTTTACCTACAGTAAAACTCATGAGAATGAGATTGCAGTTTCACGAACAATGTCAAATATTGTGTTTGATTACTTCAGATTAATTAAGCCAAATTCTAAGCCGGATCTTTCCAATATACCTTTGTACACAAAACCCTGTCGAGTGAAGACTGTCAAAATTCGAAACTTAAACACAATCAAAAATCATCTGAGAAAGGACGTAGTCTCTTACATAGAATCACTGCAGTCTGCAGAAAACTTGTCCGATTCTGAAGGCGATTAACATGTTAATCTGTATTGTGTAACAAATAAAAGTATTGTAAATCAAAGTAATTACTTATCATTTACATTATTGTTTGTAAATACCACACATTAACCACTCAATATAGCTGCAAACTTGTATATAAAGGCTCCGGAATCCAAGAGGGGCCCAATATTTAATCACTTTGAAAATTTATTTCTCATGCAAAATAATTAGTAGAAGCTTGTTGCCATGGTTATGAAAAGATGTAATGGAGATGTACTTACGAGAAAAAAAATATATTTACTCAGAGGTATTTTGTAGCAACAGCAAACATTTTTTCAGTTTCCCAAAAGTTTGATGTAATGGACTTGAGCCCCTCTTGGATTCCGGGTCTCAGTTGTTGTGACATGTGTTTTTTTTTTTTTTACTCTGTTATGCAATAAAATGTCTTAACATTAACTTACGTTGAATGCCCCTTGAGCACGAGTATGTAACTTACTCTTTCTAGGGGTGCTAGAGAGTTCTTACATATATATAATTAATATGTATCTTTGTTCTGGGAATAAAGTATTATTATTATTATTATTATTATTATTATTATTATTATTATTATTATTATTATTATTATTATTATGCATTTATAAAAGAAACCAAAATATTCAACATAAAATTAAGGTTTGATAAGCTTAAATGTTGATGATTCGTGAAGGTAATTAATCAGCAACTAATTACAGGGAATGGAAAAATATATGCAAATGCAAGAACTTCCTGGCCCTACTCATAACTGTCGTTCTTATCACCTCAGTCCGTTTGTTTTTATGTTTAAAAGACGGCCTTCTTTATATTCGTGGTTGTCTTTATTGTTTCATTCCTGATTTTCTCTAACTTTGAAGTGTACTAAGATTCGATTTTATGTTTGTTTTATATGGCAATATATTGTCTATATATATATATATATATATATATATATATGATCGTCGTGGTTTCAACATTTCAACCATTAGATTTAAATGTACTATTGTCTTCGAAAACCGTCATTTTTAATTTTATCTCCTCAGGTATAATAATAATAATAATTTATTTATTTAATCTGGCAGAGCTAAGGCCAGTAGGCCTTCTCTTCCGCCCAGCCAGACTCTAATTCTAATTAAATACATTTGCTTACATAGTTATTACATTAATATCTAGATCATAAAACAACATGAAAGTAAATAATGAAAATTGGATAACTAATGTTAGTGTGACAATAATAGACACTGGTAAGAAATAGTTATAATAATAATGATAATAATAATAATGGTAATAATAATAGTAGTAATAATAATAGTAATAATAATAATAATGAGATAATTTAGATATTTATCTGTGATATATATAACCATTAAACATTGAGAAACCTGAAACAGCTATTATTGTTGACAAGAATTGTTAGAAAAATATCTCGTTAGCCTATTCTTAAATTGATTTGATGTCTGACAGTCCCTGACATTACTCGGTAGGGAATTCCAAAGTCGAGGAACAGCCACAGTGAAAGAAGATGAATATTAGGATGTTCGGTGGGAGGGAATGGATAATATTGAGGAGTGTTGTGATCGTGTGTCTAGGTTATGATGGGTGGATAAATTTTGAAAACGAGACGCAAGATAGGCAGGAGTGGAGAAATCCAATATGTGAAAGAGAAGGGAAAGACAGTGGATTTTCCTACGATCTTCTAGACGGAGCCAGGACAACATTTCGAGGGATGGTGTTACGTGATCAGCCCGGCGAATATTGCAGACGAAACGGACGCACATATTATGAACACGTTATAGTCTCTGCGCCGAAGTAACGCTTAGGTCAGTAAGCAGAATATCACAGTAATCGAAGTGGGGCATCACGAGTGTTTGCACTAACATTTTTTTCATGGAAAAGGGTAGAAAATTTTTCAATCGTCTAAACGAGTGGTATGATTGTTCTCTGGTTCTAGTAATCACATTACAAATGCAGCTTAGTATCAGTGATTGAGATAGCTCCATTCAACAAACAATGAAGACAGTTCTTCATCCGTTTGCAGTCTGTGTGAAGAGATATGAGCGGGAACTTGTTTTCCGCTGGGTTCCCACCCCTGCGTCCTAATTCTCCGCCATCCTGGCCGCGTCCATCTGCTCGCCTGACAGCTCGCCAGGTCCCACCATCCCTTCCTCCCTGTCACATATGTACAAGAGTTAAATTAAAAAAGTTAAGAAGTCATCAGGCAAGACATTGCTCACGGCAGATGGCTCTCGCTTCGCAACGAATATGCGTTACACCACGTGAAAAAGTGTAAATTAACAAATAATTCCACATCAGTTGAAGTTGGGACTTTTTTATTGTGTTTGGAGCTCTATATTATAACAATTTCGCAAGCATTCCCTCTTATTCAAGTTAACGTTTAAAACATAACATACTAACACTGCAATAAAATATAAAGTAAATTACATTTTTTATGATAATGTATTACCTATGGAATTAGACGTGATTACGTCTATGCGTTCGTCCCAGTACTAGAATGGCATTTCAGAAAGTCGACCGAAATATTTTTAGGCCAGTTTTGTCGCGCCTATCATTTCTGAACTACATGACATAATCCAGTGAAGTATAGAACAGCTCCAAACTCATGGCACTCGCATGACCCCGTTGCGTGATCACTTGATCAAATCTCAGTCCCCCTCGCGTATATGGTACCTAAGAGGTTACGTCCAATTTCGGCTTCCCCTTCAAACTTTTCTAGAGCTCCTTCAGTGGAGCAGCGTAACCCGGAGTGAGACTAGTGGCCAACAGGCTTGGAGCTCACATACTTAGTTTTGTACAGCCCCCAACCCCTTGCGAGGACGCGTTTTGCGTACCTTTTAAATTTGTGCTCCCAATTCTCTTTCGATTTTTCGATTCCCACTCGCATGCGAGAAACAAGTAAACCGGCAGGAAGGGCCGTTAGGATTGGGGATAGTCCTTTTTCCGTAGCAGAACAAGGTCACAAGGAAGTGGGGTAGGGAGAGAGTTTTGTAAAATTATGACAAGAATAGTTTGCTAAATTTGACGTATAGTTTCAAATTGTAAGATTTATTTTATTTCACGCGTGTAGCATTAATGAAATAAAATAAATAATAAAAGAAAAATAATTGTGAATTACAAAATGATATTAAATATCAAATTTTGTATAACATGGGTCTAATAGTAGAAAGCTAACTAATATATTGCGTTCGGGTAGTAATACAGTTCGAGAAGCAACTTCACAGCACTACAACTAACTTCATACTAGCCCATACACCCTCAGACTACCACAAAAAGTACTGTGCGAAAACATATCACTAAATGTAGAGAAACGGGGTCTATTCTTGATAAGAAGCGAAGGGTAACTAAACGTGTGCTTACTGAGGAGAAACTAGACGAACTAGGAGAAAGATTAGAACATACTCCACAGAAACCCCTTCTACGGCTTGCACAGGAAACTGAGATTTCGATGATCTCAGCATGACGAGCTACCAAACTCTTAAAATTGAAACTATACAAGCTCACTGTTGTTCATGAATTGTTGCCACGTGATCATGAAAAAAGGTTAAATTGATTCTATTTCGGAAGATGAATTAATAACTGTAAATGCACTTTTCCTAAAAAGATGCCAGAAATATGTGGATGAAAGAGGACAAAATTTCCAACATCTTATGTTATGAGGTACCGTACGTGATTATTTTTCTTTGTAATTTTACTCATTTATTTTACATGGTCATTTTCATTGTACATTGTACATTTGTACTGAATTGGCTGCGGGGGGATAACATCGGTTACTATCGCCGGTCGCCGTGCAACGGGTGACTCGACAGAGAAGGGCACTGTATAACCTTCATGGAAGAATTCTGTGTAATTCATGTGGAGGTTGCAATATATTTTACAAAATAGGTATAATATCTAATTATTCTTTGACATGCGTAACTATATAACATACAAGGTTGCCAGTTAGCATTATTCGCTTACAGGTGGATAAATAACTAATTAAAATATGCACTGGATATTCTTATGTGCTCTTATACAGTATATTTATACAGTTAATTTTTAATTATCTGTCTCTCAAAAATAGCTCTTTTCTTTTCCTTTCAGTAATACATTCGGTTTTATTATTAGTCTATTATTATTATTATTATTATTATTATTATTATTATTATTATTATTATTATTACTATTATTAGTATTATTACTATTATTATTATTAGAAAATTGACTGTTACAATAGCTTATTAAATTCTGTTCATTAGACATATTTAGGTCTATATCTTACTGCAAATTCTATTTATTTATTTATTTATTTATTCATCCTAATTCCATTACTCTAATTCATTTATAAATGTTACACGCAAACTCCTCGGTTTTTTTTTTCTCTTCTACATATTGACATATTCATTTCATTCCTAATTTTCTTTCGGTTCTCTCTTCCCCTTTATCATTTTTTCCTCATTTCCATTTTCTTCTTCTTCTTGTCATCTCTCTAGTATCACTTCTTGTCCTTCTTTTCCTCCAGTTCCAAAACGTCATTCTTCTCATCTCCACCTTCATCAGTTTCCTTTTCTTCTCTACTTCTCTTGTCCTCTTTCCCCATCTTTTCCTTACATTGATTCCCGTTCCTGTCGCCCTTCCCTGTCTCCTGATTTCCCTTATTCTACCTCACATAAATGCACTTGCACGTAACTGAATTCATGTTTGACACTTTAAAAGCCATGAAGATGAGTCCAATCTCGGCATCGTGCGTTGAATGCGTGCTTTGTTAATTACCGTCCTACTCACGCTGCAATCAATAAATCAATCAGCTCCGACCGGCCGCTAGTGTGTTCCTCACTACCAATTAAACTTAATTCATATCAGGCGCTTTGTCAATACTGCCTATAAATAACTAAAAATTTAATTGTTTAATTTGTAATTACTTTCTGAAAGTAATAACATATTCTAACAAAGAAACCAAGACCATGTATGTACCTCATGGCTCGAAGAGTCCGTCTATTTTCCTCAAAAGGACTTCAATGTAATTAGATGGAACGACTACGTGTGTCTTGTATTTTCTGAGTTTTTGTCGGTTTCCTCTAATTACTTTGAAATTTTCCAGCCTTCCTTAACCACGGAGTCCATGAGCACTTTGTAGAAATTATGTGAAGCGTATATGCTGTTCGTGATTGATTGGGATATCAAATAAAAGGTTGATATTTCTTTTCATTTCAGTCTTCATACTCCTCGCATTATTATTTAACAAGGCGGAACTTCCTCGTTTACTACTTGTTACGTAATAAGAGATCAAGCGCCAAAAACCTGTTTCGAGATATTGGCCATTGAAATAAATCAGTTTTTTATAAAAAAATTATGCAAGAAGTATTATAACATTCATACTATTACAAAAAATAGCACAAATAACACCGAAAAAGGCAAACCGATTTTTGATCAGAGACCAGCAGTTGAATTAATATTTCAAAACAAAATAGATAAATGAATTTAATGCAATAAACGAATTAAAATAGCAGCAAAATTCAGATATCGCCTTCTTAATTATTTTTTCGAGTTAAATTAGCCTGCCATAAACAAATTTGTGCAAATGTCTATTTTGTTTTTCAAATTGTCGGTTGGTCTACTATTGCGTAACTCCGTCCACTTCATAACCGCGTTCATCTTCCATGAGGCCTAGTCTCGACGCAACAATGCAATCGATAAATCGAAACGCTTCACACATCGATATGACGACATAGAGTTGTTTAAAATTATATTGCATAATATCTCGTTGCAGGAAATTGGATTCGTTTGGAAAATAATACCACATCGCACCTCCTCATACTCATCCTCTTTCACAATAGCCCTACCAAGACTCTGGAATTCGTTACCTGCTAGCATCAGGGACTGTCGAAATAAAATTCAATTCAAAGGCAAACTTACTAGGCACTTGGTCAGTAATTGAGACTCGTTCAGACATGGTTTCTTGTAAATAGTTCTCTTAGCCTAATCTATCACAAAATATTTCAATATCCGGTAATTTCATCACTATAGAATTTTGTTATTGTAGGTTTAATTTGTAATTCAGTAAATACAAAAATGTTCTTCGTTCTTAACTTCTATGATAAAAGTCTAGCTTTCATTAATCAGGTATTCTTGTGGTACTTTAATTTTTATTGTAATTGTAATTGTAAATTTAATATTAATTGTAATTTTATTGTTCATGTTATAGTTGTAATCCCCTGGTAGAGGGGCAGAGAAGGCCTGACGGCCTTATCTCTACCAGGTTAAATAAATAAATAAATACTACTACTACTACTACTACTACTAAATAAGTACTTTACTTTTTTTTTCTCTCTTGTATGGAGGAGAGATCCAAAGGCTTACACTGCAGCCTGAGGCTTATTATTATGAGTGATTGGGTAGCCGAACGGCAGCGCTCTTGTACAAGCAGGCCTACAGGACCCAGCAGCAGAACTTAAACTGGGCTATTGTATGGATGATGATGATAATGATGATGATGATAATATGTGAATTAATGATGACGAAATGAGTCCGAGGTCCAACGCCGAAATTTATCCAGCAATTCTGCTTTAATTGGTTGAGGGAAAACCCCGGAAAAAAACCCAACCAAGATCTGAACCGAGACCCGCTCGTTTCATAAACGAACGTGCTGACCATTACTCCACAGCGATGGAAAAGTACTTTACTTACTTAAATGGCTTTTAAGGAACCCGGGGAATCATTGACGCCCTCACAAACCCGCCATCGGTCCCTGTCCTGAACAAGATTAATCCAGTCCCTACCATCATATCCCACCACCTCCTTTATATACATTTTAATATTATCCTCCCATCTACGTTTCGGCCTCCCCAAAGATTTTTTTCCTCAGGTCCTCTAACTATCACTCTATATGCATTTCTGGATTCATCCATACGCGCTACATGCCCTGCTAAACTCTAACGTCTGAATTTAATGTTCCTAATTATGTCAGGTGAAGAATACAATGCGAGCAGTTCTGCGTTATGTCCCAGAATCATATTTGCAAATTGATGTATAATTAGTTTAGCTTTAGACCTTAGTTTAACATAGAGTTGCTAGCTCTCTACGCTACTTCACAGATACATATTCAATTCTCACGCCCAACAGGTCAAACGTAATAAGACTCCCATTGGATGACGAGGACTCCCACTCCCGCTTCTTTAACTCTCTCTAGCTCGTTCATATTATGTGCATCGCAGTATGTAATATTGTAGATTTCACCATTTTTCAGGATATTCTTTCGAATGGTGTATAAACTGTTTGGAAGTTTTCTTAACTTTGAGTGATGTTCCCTTGCTAGCCATGAATGAACAAATGAAGTTCTTTAACGAATGAATTGCGGGTGGCATCGACGCAACTCCCATAAGGGGCAATGTTGTAATTTTTGTTGAAATATGTCTCGAATGATACGCAAAAAACGTTCCACGTTAAAAACCTCTACAGCGGCTGAGGTTCACCACGGCCTCCCGTCAATCTCAATGTTAGCACCGAGCTCTTCCCGGAAGCAATAATATGGTAGGAGCGTGCTGTCGACATCAGCACTTCATTCTAGTGCCGAAGTCATGAAGTTTAGAGGTCAATATCACATCCCTTTCATTGTTTCTAAAAGGAATACTTTTTTCTTTGTATTTTTTATAATAACCAGCCAGTGCATTTCTGTTTCCGAACGTACAGCGGATCGAGTAGTTCTTTCTGGTACCTACGTATAGTACGTCACATCGATGCATAAGCAATTGCAAGCAAGTACGCATGAGGTCATTAAATAACAATGGTGCAATTTATTATAAATATGCACCTGTAACGTCAAATGACGTAGAAAGAATATTCTCTTAATCAAAAAAAATATTATGTGATGTTCGCAAAAGATTTGCATTTTATAACTTCAGAATAACATGTTTTTATTCACTGCAAGGGAATAGGTTTTGATAAATGAATTATTTGTAAATACTGTGTAAAATGTAAATATTGCTCATGTGTATATTGATTTTTGTTATTATTTTGTCTCTGTAATATTGGAAGAATATTTTCTTAGCTTAAACAAATTTTTACTGGCAGTTATAGTAAAAGATGTAAATTTCATAATCTCTGAATAGCCTAAATTATTTTTTGTTCATCGTAACGGAGTTGATTTAGATAAATGAATTAATTGTATGTGTGTGTGTGTCTATATATAAAGTATACAGTTAATATGTATCATGTTTATTGTTATGTTCTATAATATATTATATATACTAGTTCAGTATTATTATCGATCTAATTATATTTTCTGTCATATGTAGCACTAATATTTTGTATAGAGCTAGTTTCGTAGTGTTAGTGCGTTTATACGGTCAAAAAGTAGCTGGACAGACCATTTCAATTTAGTACCAATCCCACTTACAGTTATTATTATTATTATTATTATTATTATTATTATTATTATTATTATTATTATTATTATTATTATTATTATTATGTACCGAACTAGATTATACCTTTCGTAGTGTCCTGACGTAAGCATTTAGTGCAGGCATGTCAGAAATCAGACACTGAAAGTGCAGTGTATGTGCGCGGAACGCCGGTCTGTGCAGATTGCGTCATTCACGTGTTGCTCTTTCCAGTTCTTAGCGGGAAGGATGTACAGAATCTATTCTGCTCTTCTAGTGTTCAATTAAATTAACATTTGGACATTATAAACATACTTAGCAGAAGGAAAAAACACAATTATTGTCAGTGTCTATATTTGACAATAATTGTAACACAAGAAACAATAGACTTACTCAGTTACAATTCACAAAGCAGTCGTTTGTAAAGAATCATTTATTTACACGATTTGTATACAGAATTTGAAGAAAATATGAATATTGCAGTAATTTCGAAACAACAAAAAACGAACACAGTATTTCATTTTACGTAGTAGGTACTGATTATTTCAAAGTAATGCTCTTTCATTGTTCCTCAAGCATTATTGGGACCATTGGTACACAAATGTTAAAAAAAATATATTTTACTCCCAATTACATGCAATAGGACATTGTGAGGATTTTACACTGGAATCATTTCCTTTCTGTATATTAATATAAATTCACATTATTATTAATAAATTGGATAAATTAAGCTTGAATTTAAATTTATATATAGTTTATTTGGAAAACGTTGAGCAAGTATCAGCAAGTTGGGAGCGTTACTGAATTGACTTAAAAGAGTACTTCACAAGCTGTGAAGCGGGGACATTTTCTTTATGTCAGGTTTAAAGATTTATTAACGTAAGTGTATTAAGATAATATAGTAACGTAAGATGGAAAATTCGCCATTATGTATTATTTTTCCATAAAATTTTTTCGCTTTACAAATAGTTGCTTTCTTCCTTCCCTTACAACCTCAAGATCCTCATATGTATTCTTCAGTCGTTATTTTCATCACTTATCAGCTTATCAAATAAAAGTTGTAAGTCGTCTAACCATTCATGGCTGTGTTAGTACAGACTCCATAGCAACATCATTGTCATGTTTGTCTTGCCGTGAGAGTATTAATTAAGAAATAAGAGCTGGTGAATATCATTGAGAACTTTACTAATCTGATTTAAATTCTCACATCACTATTAGGTCAACATGATATGATGAAAGCCTTTCATTTTAAAATGATTACTGTTGGCTGAGGAAAACATCATAACAGTTACGTTATATGATTCGTGATTTCTCTTCTTCGTTATATCTATGGACTCTTCACTTTATATTCATAACGCATTCACAATCACAGCTCAATGAGCACACCCGTACTGATCTGTGTTACTGAAACCCAAGCTGTTCTGCTACTGCAGGTAATGTACAGCCCTGTCGCGTTCCCCTCCAAGCCGATTCACTCCCTCCAGGTAGGGGAATAAGAACTGCACATTGCACAGAGACCAGTGCACAATGTGCGCGACTGCACAATGTGCAGGGTTTTGACATGCCTGATTTAGGGTTAAAGTTTGAATCCTAAAACTCCAGGATATACTAACAGATAACTTTTCCAACTTGTTTGAGAACGAAAATGCGCTGACCGATAATAACCAAGTACAGTTTCTCTTTTCTTCATGGAATGATAAATTTGAATGCATTTTGAATGCATTGTTATCTGATACGAATTGCAATTCTTACATTTCTTGCGTTTCCAATGATATGATTTCCGTTTGTCAGACGCACGTCTTTATTTTATATAACAACTTTACATTCTATCGTATTTCCGTGATTCTTTTTCTGTTTGCCTGCTGACAGGTAGGGGGGATAATTCTCAATAGAATCACATTCCGTCAGTGAATACAGCTTTCAATGTTGACAATGTGTTATTCTTTGACATCAAATTGTCAGAATCGACATTTTAGTATTTTACTTAGAGTAAATGTGAAACAACATTTCCAGGCAGACGACATGATCAGATTCACAACCTGTCACATACACTTTTGACTTCGGAGGAATATATAACTCTCTTGTGTTCATATCAAATATTTAGTTTTATATCGCTTCAGGAAAACAAAGAATGACATAATTTGCTGTTCTTACTCCATCTTTCCCATTCCTATTTGATAGCGCGTTGCCTGTATCACTTACTTTTAATCCACTTTCTAATCCTCGGGCATTTGTTTGCCTTCTTTCTTAGTTTTCATTCTTTTTTCATATTTCTTCTCTTATTCAGCTAGTTCTGCTGAACACCTTGTTACTTCCTAAATCTCCTTCAATTGTTATCCATCGCTTGGTTCTTATTCCCACTTTATTTACATTTTCTCTCCTTTTTCATCCCCATCTTCCATCACCTATATCACTTTTAAACCCCAATCGCACTTGTTTTATTTCCAATCTGACTTCTTTTCATTCGTGAACTCCATCGTCTTCATTTTCATCAACATAATCATCACCATAATATAAAAACTATTATATAGAGTGGAAATGAAATAGCCTTGCAGATTTTCAGAGCGAATAGCTCATGTAGTCGGGAAAAAGAGTGTGTTTATAGGAATGGGATGGGTGTGGGATAGAGGTTATAATAACAGGAGGTATATATGGTGTAATGTGAAGATGCGCTTAATTGATATCGAGAGGCAAGAGATTGAGCTCCAATGTTCGGAAAAGTCCTCACTACATTTACAATCAGATCTCATGCTCAACTGGGGGAGGTGTGACTACATAAACTCTTGTAACAAAGACAGCAGAGCAGGTTTAGCGTGGCTAAGATTGGGGACATGGAAGGGTTTAAAATTGTCAACGAAGAAGGAGAGCGGCTTTGTCCCCTTTGCAAAGAAAAGGACTCCTACAGACATATTTTATTACATTGTGTCGAATTGGAACAAGTACGGAGAAAATATCTACCACCCTCGATGCTAAGTCGGAATAGGAGTTGGCTTGCATATCTTGACCTCATGGGGAATAGATAATACGAACAAAAGACTGATTGTTCCTCTTGAAGGAGAGACAGATTAGAAGTGCAGCTGTGGAAGTTTGTGATAGAACTGACGAAGGGATAATGGTATCTACCCAATTATATACTTTTATGTCTGTTTTAAGTTAGGATATATTATGTAATGTGTTTTGTTGTGCCATTTTCATATTAATATGTATGTTCTTTTAGAGAGTGGTTGAATATAATCATAGGTGAGGGGAGTGAAACTTACAAAGTAGGACTTGTTTTAGGTACAAAGCACGTACGGTCGGAAGACCCGTGCACCGGATTTTAAAGAAATTGGGAATAATATAACATCTGTATGTATAATATTACTCAATAAATCCAATGTAACAAAAAAGTATAATATCATATTGGTGGAAAGTTAATAGTTTTGCAGAAAAAAAGTTTTTTTCTCAAATGTTTACCAACCTCTTATTTTGTATCTATTGCGAGTAGGATCGTGATTTTTGTCCATATCGATAGGAAAACTAGAAAAGAATCATTTATCCCTCTGGCGTATTTCAGTATTGTTGATGGTTTTCGTGTAAATTTAATTTAAAACACCTCTAAATCCAAGCCGCTGAGCACTGCGAATTGGTGGCAACACAACGCCAGAGAACATCTCATCTAGCGAGACACACCGAGTTAAGGTTGGTTCACAATAAACCGGGAACGAAAACGACAATGAGAACGAGAACGGAAATAATGTTAAAATAAATGTATTTAAATGGGAGCATTCATAATAGTTAATTGTGAATGCTCATATTTAAATGCATTCATTTTAACATTTCCGTTCTCGTTCTCGTTGTACTTTCCGTTCCCGGTTTAATGTGAACCAGCCTTTACCGAGTTCGTTGACCTCTTACATCTGTATCACGACAAGTGTGTGTTCGCGGCGACGATGTTGTCGGACTGCTGAAACTTCAAACTTAATTTTCTAATTAACCCAGCATTTAATCACATAACGTAATAGGCCCTTATAGGTATTTTTATTCATTTCAGTGTAGCCTATCGTCCCTTTCAACCTGCAAGGTTATTTCACTTTCACTCAGTATATTATCAGCAGCAGCATTGAAAACTTCAACAATACACTATCAACATTGTCATAAATATATACAGGGTGTCTCAGGAGGAATTTAAAATACTTCGGGATAATGTAGCTCGATTTAACCAGATATACCTATGTCCGAAGTGTAACGATTAAGGAGAAATTAAGGGAAGAAACATTAGAACGTCTTGCGATTCCGTGTACTATACTTGACTTGTTACTCCAGATCATTTGTACACGGCAGTATCTGAGCACCGCAACGCCATCTCAATAAACACAACTGAATACACGTTCACTTGATATTTAATTCGTGTATTTGCACAGTGAATGCTTTTCGTTTGTGGATTTTGTGATGGCAATGCATTGGCTGCTTTGAATACAGACGACGTTTTCCCAATCGAATTGTTTCACCTATCAGTGTGTTTTCCCGTGTTTACCGAAGGCACGCTATCAAACGTTTGAGTGACGTCGGATAGAAAGCCAGTACCGGTACTTGGTTTGAATTTACAGTTTATAGGAATCCATAAGGAGGGCAAACTTAGTAATTTGTCTTGTGTGATTATTTCACTTAGCTATGAAATAAACTTATCCGAACACCACAAGATGCAGCATTTTCAATAATGTATAGCTATGCTTCCTCTCTCAAGGAGCTCGAGAAAAGAGCCATGTGACGTCACAGAACCAACAGGTGAAAATGCCTGCTCTGAATGAGCACTGTAGACCTGTTTTTATTTTATGTATTTATTTTGCTGGTAATTGTAACATAAAATACAAATAAACAGAAAAACTTTAGCTCGCCCCTGAAAGAGTAGAACTCATGCTCAGGGGTGGATTCCTGAATTGAAATTAAGAAGTATATAATACAATTTGTCTTATGTCTACTAAGCAATAAGAATATATAAATTTAAATTTACAATTTTTCAATTTTTATAAAATCCATACATAAATTTTCAAATTTAATACTAGAACTGTTAGAATTGACAAGATTAGGATATTTAAAAATAAATTTGTTATATATTCTTGGGGCTTAAATTACTACTATGATTAAATACTGTAGCAGTGTTGCATTTTGGTTCAAACAATCTTAAAGAATTCATACCTTTTGTTTCATAAGTATGAGAATACAATTAAAAATTATTTCGATTTTTATGTGTGAATTTTATTAATGCAATATAATAAATTTGTCTTATTGTAAGAACATTAATGTCTAAAAGCAATTTGTGAGATGGAAAATCAATAGGTTTATGAAGATATATTTGAGCATGAATGTTAACTGGGACTTGTTTATATATACTTGAGTCGCTTTTAATTGCCAAAGATATCATTGGTGAATATGAAGTGAGAGAAGACCATCACTATTACTTTAATAATCCGTGGCGCTACAGCCCGTGAAGGGGCTAGACCGACCAGCCGGCTGCTGGCCTCACGCCCACATATCGAAGCAGAGGTGGACGATCATCCAACCAGAATGGAGGTATCGTGTGGTTAGCACGATGATCCCCCCAGCCGTTATAGCTGGCATTCGCAACCGATTTCGCTACCTATCGTAGCTCCCCAAGTGCATCACGATGCTGGGTGGGCACCGGTCCCATACACTGGCCGAAATTTCATGAGAAAATTTCTTTCCCCATGAGGACTCGAACCAGCGCGTATTCCGTAACGCGAGTCCTAGGCAGGATGCCTTAGACCTCGACGCCACGGCGCGGGACCACTATTACTTTACTAACTAAAGTAATAATAGGCCTAGTATGGAGCGAACTGTAATATTTATTGCCTTTGAAATCATGATTCTTATATAAAAATAATGTATTAGTGGCAATAGTATAAATTCTGTATTGAAAAAAAGGATATTTATTTCATTATTACAAAACACATGCGTAAAATATCTAAAACTGGATAATAATAAAATATATTCTGAAAATTAACTCCATTCTGGGTTGTAAAACTGAGACAGAAGAATAAGAAGGAGAAGAAGAAGAAGAAGAAGAAGAAGAAGAAGAAGAAGGAATACTTCTCCACGTATACACCCTCGTATTCTACTTTATAGTAAGGGATGTACAGTGGCCATTTTTATAGTGACAGGAGGTAGTAACGTGTGTAAGGGTGGGTGGGAAGTGTACCTTTCCCCTTGTTTATTCTGTGGAACGTCTGGCTCGAGCTCAATGCCCAACTTTCCGGGGGTGTACTCTTACTGCAAACTTTGGTAGTTACACACCACAAACTAGACTAAACTGAAGTTTATTCTAGCCATCAACTCCAACTGAAGAGAGGTGAAATGGGCAGGAATGCTTTATAGCTCCTCGTGCCTCGCTCACTTAGCCCATGGACCAAGTTTAAATCACATTTGCTTTGTCCCACTCACCTGACACTGATAATGCATAATAAGTGGTACAGGAAATGAGACTCGTCTGTATGCAATATTTCGTCGGTAGGCACCCACTTGAATATTGCTACTTGCAAATTTCGTTACTAGTTCAGTAAAATAAAAATGCATAATGGCTATAATTATACATCTTGATTACACAACTTTTAACACTGTATCACTTCGGAATATGTATGGTAAGACTTTCCTGTGTTAAATTCAACGTACCTCGTTTACATGTTTCGACCTATTTATGGGCCATCTTCAGAACAGGTCGTTGTTGGTCTTGACGCCACTTGTTCTGTTTCCTGTGAGGGTGTGTTCCTGTGGTATAGTGTAGAGTCAAAGAGTCAGTAAAATAAAAATGCATAATGGCTATAATTATACATCTTGATTACACAACTTTTAACACTGTATCACTTCGGAATATGTATGGTAAGACTTTCCTGTATTAAATTTCAACGTACCTCGTTTACATGTTTCGACCTATTTATGGGTCATCTTCAGAACAGGTCGTTGTTGGTCTTGGCGCCACTTGTTCTGTTTCCTGTGAGGGTGTGTTCCTGTGGTATAGTGTAGAGTCAAAGAGTGTGTGTTTTGAAGTTGAGTTGTGTGTTGAGAATTTCGTTGGGATGTGTTTTTGTGTGTCTGTATATTTCATATTGTTCTAGTGTGTTTAGTTTCTGGCTTTTTGGTTGGA